>NC_063362.1:21503879-21539678 GCF_021869965.1 Rhincodon typus | reverse complement strand
AAAGCGTCAGCTTTCCTGCTCCTCTGATGCTGCCTGGCCTGCTGTGTTCATCCAGCTCTACACCTTGTTATCTCAGACTCCAGTATCGGCAGTTCCTACTATCTCGGGCACAATTTGTGTTCGGATTGGAGATTCCGCACTCAATTATGCAGCTAGGCCAGGTATCAGGTGGGAGAGGGGTTAGGCTGCAAACTGAAAGTCAATCACTGCCACCAATTCAAAGACCTCTACCCTTTAACTCTCTCCTTATTTGTGATGATAACCTAAAAACAGTGAATAAATAACATCTAATAATAACTTGCGCTGCCACATTTAGCGGCAGGCTCTGCTGCTACATGTAACTGTAGTCCCACATGTAGGCCTTTTCAATCACACTAGAGTTGCATCCTCATAAATGGAGCAAGTTACTCCCAAACTTTTTCCCATCTGATTACTGAGAAATGGTGTGTGCGACAAAAACAGTTATAGTTAATTGGATCTTTAACCAGCTCGATAGCTTGAAATAGTAAGCATGATTTTTTTTCAAAATGCTAGATAAGCCTCTGATTTTGGCACCTTAACTGTCCTTAAAATCCCAGACTGGTGTAATGACGTTGGTTTGTGGATCTGACGTTTTTATGGACTGTGAGGGGTTGGGATGTGGATAACCGGCTCTTTCATTAATGTAATTCAGGAGGTGACAGGACTATTCTAAATTTCATTTGATCTCAGCCTCACGCTGTGTGCTTGGTCAAGTTTTAATACCCCCAGAGAAACGGGGGCTGGCTGCACAATGAATATTGCCTTGTTGATGTTGTTCATGTGCTAAGAATATATTTTTCAAATGTAGTAGACCGTAAGAAATAGGAGCAGGAGTAGGCCATTCAGCCCATCGAGTCTGCTCTGCCATTCAATAGGATCCATGACTTATCTGACACTCCGCATGTCCATTATCCTGCCCTTTCCCATAACCCTTGATTCCTCTACTGATCAAGAATCTATTTCAGCCTTAAATATACACAAGAACTCTGCCCCTACAGCTGTGGGTGGCAAAGATTTCCAAAGACTCACAACCCTATGAGAGAAGAAATTCTTCCTCATGTCAATCTTAAATTGATGCTCCTTTATAGAGTTCCTACAGTGCTGAAGGAGGCCCTTCAGCCCATCGGGTCTGCACCCACCATCTGAAAAGCATCCCACCCAGACCTTCACCCCATCCTGCATTTCTTGTGGCTAATCCACCAGCCTGTACATCCCTGGACACTATGTGGCAATTTAGTATGGTCAATCCATCTAACACACACATCTTTGGACTGTGGGAGGAAACTGGAACACCTTGACAAAATCTACATAGAGACAGGGAGAATGTGCAGACTCCACACAGACAGTCACCCAAGGCTGGAATTGAACCCAGATGCCCAGCGCTGTGAGGCAGTAGTGCTAACCACTGAGCCACTGTGCCTGAGACAATGCCTTCTGGCCCTAGACTCCGCCTTAAAGGAAGCATCCTCTCAGCATTTACCCTTCCAAGCCCCTTAAGAATCCTATATGTCTCAATAAGATCACCTTTCATTCTTATAAACTCCAGAAAGTAGAGTCCCAACCTGCTTAATCTTTGCTCATAAGACAATCCCTCCATGCCAGGGATCATGCTAGTGAACCTTTTCTGAACTGTCTCCAATGAAATGATATCTTTTGTTAAATAAGGGACACTAAAACTGCTCACCGTACTCCAAATTTGGTCTCACCAGCACCTTGTACGTTTGCAGCAAGACTTCCCTACTCTTATACTCCAACACCCTTAGAATAAGGACCAACATTCCATTAGCGTTCCTGATTACCTGCTGCACCTGTGTGCTAGCTTTCTGTGTTTCACAAGTATCCCCAACTCCCTTTGTGAGCTTTCTTCAAACAATTTTATTTCTATAAATCAGTAGCTTGCCAGCCCATCTCAGATGGGGAGGTGATGGCTTGTGGGTAAAATTGCTGTACTGGTAATCAAGAACCCCAGCTAATATTCTGTGGACATGTATTCAAATCCTACCAAGATGGTGAAATTTGAATTCATTAGTCCAAAGATGTGCAAGTTAGGTGGATTGGCTGTGCTAAATTACCCATAGTGTTCAGGGATGTGTAGATTACGTGCATTAACCACGGGAAATGCAGGGTTACAAGGATAGGGTTAGGGGATGGGTCTGGGTGGAATGCTCTTTGGAGGGTTGGTGTGGTCTTGTTAGGCCGAATGGCCTGTTTCCACGTTGTGTGGATTCTATATCTATATAAAGCTTGAATAAAAGCTAGTCTAATGATGACCGTATAACCCTCATCGATTGTCATAAAAACCCTGCTGCTTCACTGTTGTCCCTTGGGGAAGGAAATCTATTGTCCTTACCTGATTTGGCCTACATGTAACTCCAGACCTACAGCAAAGTGGTTGACTCTTAAATGCCCTCTGGGCCATTTGGGATGGGCAGTAAATGCTGGCCTCGCCAACAATACCCACATTCCATGAACAAATTTTTAAAAAAGAGAATCGTATGTAAGTCTCACCAAGAAACAGTAATAGATACCCTTCCCTGAAGAGATTTATTCATTCAAAGGCCATGAGTTATTTACATTAAATTGTAACGCAACTGTTTCAGGATTATGACCGGTTTCTTAAAACATTGAAACTCAGGTTAAATGCAGCTTAGGGAGAGACTTCATTCAGGTGAATAAAATATCAAATTATGGAGATAAGGTAACCCAAGAGTACTAAGCTGGATAAACAGGACCAGAAAAAATGGAAATACGTTTAAATTAAAGAAACAAAAATTTAAAACAGATACTAAGAAGAAATTAATCACAATGATTGATAGTTGAATGGAACAACCTGACAAGCATATAAAATAATTTTGAGAGCAAGTGTAAGTTTTCTCAAGAAGGAACATCATATGTAAAGAATACGGGAGAAACCGTGGGGCAATTTCAGGATTTGAATAGAGGGAGATGCATCCCAAGAGAGAAAAATTGTGTATCCATCCAGCTTTCTAATTACTCTTGTGTTTTTGCCTGGGAATGCTGGCACACCCAGAGCTTGTACATACGAGTGTGGCTTTGACTGTTAAAATGCTCTTCGAGAAGACCGAGCAATAGATCATGGGGGCTTCACCCCTGCTCCAAAATTCAAGTCTGTAAGTTTACCTCACTGGACCTTCCCTCCAGGAGATATGCTCTTTACTGCACAACCTTTCTGCACCTCCTGGTTGATATCCACTCACATTTGGTGCAGGTATGGAATCACCAGGAGCTGGGCTTGACCTGAAATTGTAGAGTAAGCTACTGGGCTGGTGTGTAGCAGTGAAGCAGATTAGACGTTAATTTATTGATACAGCACGGAGAAGATCTTTGTAGATTTTCGCAGGATGGCAGCATTATCTGCTGTTTTGTGTAAAATGAGAAGATGACAAAAGATCTCTGAAACCTATTTTGATGAAGGAACGCCATTTTATGGAATGCAGCAAGTTGTGATGATCTGGAATGTACTACCTGAAAGAATAGTGGATACAGATTTAATTGCAACCATCTAAAAGGGAGTTAACTAAGTACTTGACAGGAAGTCTTTGTCAGGGGAGTGAGATTAACAGTTAATTCTTTCAAAGATTGGCCGTGATTGCCCAAAGTGTCTGCCTTCTGTGCTGTATCCTTGATTATATGGATATTTGACATTTGTGCTAAACAAGTCTCTTTTTAAGCTGAAAATAGCTTCAAATCTGTTTAGGATGTGCAAATCTTAGAATGAAATCCAGTGTTGAGGCTGACCTTGTCATATTAGTTGCTGGGATGAAGAGTTGAGATTGAGCAAGTTTAGGCCTTACTTAAGTGGCAAGTGTGCTGAACATCAGAGTTACTTTTAGAAGTGATGAAATCCAACACATCTGTCTTTCCTTAACTTCCAGTATGTAGAAGAAAAAGGACGTGGCCCTGGTTCAGTCCAAGATCTGACTAACGTTGTTTAAAATCTAATGTGAATTAAACTCATTGCAGGAGGGTAACGTGGATTGTGGAGAAATTTTCACGATGGACAACTTTTTAACCATGCCACGTACCACTGGGGACTGTACACTCATCCCGAGGCAGAATCTTGGTGCCAGTAATGGGGGACTTGGCCATCAAATAATTGGAGCTGCAGGACAAAAATCTTAAATTTCAGTCCAACAGTCATGAACAAAATGATGGCTGGTTTTTTTGCAAAACAATCTCTGCTTCCTAACACAATCTGCAATAGCTGTTCAGCTTGGGAAATGAAATCATTTGCTCAGTGAGCTGATGACACCCCAGGTCATCTCTCTCTGGGGTCACCTGTATTAAATGCTAATTAGGCCCTCAATAGGCCTCTGGGCCATTCTCTGGAGTTAGGAGCCCACTAGGGCTGCCTGCTGTGCTTAAACCTATTCCTGGAGGTTTTCTGACGTGATTTCCCCCACATTCCAGCCAGTAATTGGACAACACTTGCATCCTCATGCTTATCCTATGCCAACTGAAATGCAAAAAGACTCATTAACTGATTGTGTGATGCTTGACTGTCTTCCAAACAGCCTCTTCCTCCCTCTATTTTCAATATTTTTGTATCTGTTAAAAGGAGAGGTTGAAAGTATATGACAAAAGAAACACAATCTATATAACACTGCTATGATTTTTCAAGGAATGCACACACCAGTTTCTTGGAGATCGATCTTCAATGTGTGGAGAAACTCCAGGCTAATCCTGCAGGCTTGACAACACCAGGCCTCAGGAGCTGTACCCTGCCCACTGACGAGAGATTGGTGACTTCTGCTGGAACGGCACCTACCCAAGGGCCAGGACCAAAGTCATTGGTAGAAGGTGGCAGGAGAGGGTTTGGGTTGTGGCTGCGGGAAGTGCAGCAAGGGCTGGGAGCAACTCCAAGTGGATTCCCTGCTCCTTCCCAATGCTGGGTCCTTCGATCAGGCACTGAGCATCATTGAATGAGGTATTCCCCACTGATATTGTTCTGATCAGAAAGCCGGCCAGGGTTTGCCTGTTGTGCATGCTGCATGGCAAACCGAAAGACCACTGTTGGGTTAATACCAGTAGCAGTGCCAAGAGCCCATGTAAGGGTCTTAATGGGCAGCAGGGCACAAAGGCCATCTCTGTGCCTTTTCACCTTGGACTGAATTGAGGTGGAGGTTCGAAGTTGGCAGTGTACCCACTTGCCACCCTCCTGCCCGATTAAATGCCCCCCCAGCACAAATCCACCACATGAGGGCACAGGAATCAGTCCAATGAGTCAGAAGTGAAGTCCCACACCCGAGACCTGAGCACAAAATTCAAGCTGACATTTCACTGCAATGCTGAGGGAGTACTGCGCTGTTGGAGATTCCTTTTAGATGAGGCATTAAACAGAAGTCCTCTCTGCTCTCTCAGTTGGTGTAATAGAGACCATGAAACAATTTTGAAGAATAATAAACAGAGTCCTGGCCGATATTTCTCTTTCAGTTAACATCAATCACACAGAATAGATTATTTAGTAATGATCACGTTGCTGTTTGAAGGAGTTTGCTGTGTGCAAATTGGCTGCCGTGTTTCCTATACTATAACAGAATCTGCACTTCCATAGTATGTTATTGGCTGGACAGTACCGTTGACATGTCATGAAAGATGCTGTATAAATGCAAATATTTATTTTCACAGATGATAAGACTCTTGCAACAACCTCCGTTGAACTGAGGGGAAAAGCTTCCTTGTGACCAGAAAACTGGGATATGGTGGTTTGAAGATGTTCAACTGTACGCTAGACGATACAAGTTATGAAACAAGGCTTGATAATGGTACCTTACCTTTTCAGCATGAACTTCAATCTGATTATTAGAGGTGGTAACAATAATATCTTCAGGTGAGAAGTCACTCACATCTACTGTGAACTGGTAATTGTCTCCCATGGTCTTTACATTCCCCATACTTCCGGGGCGGCCTATTTTGGGGGAAAACACATTGAACAATCCCATCAGCTATGTTTGCATTTGGCAATGTGAGTAATGTATACTATTGCATAAGTTGGAGGGTTGGATGGCTTCCATTCTAATGGGATGCAGTCCCATGTAGTTGCTTAGTCATTGAAAATTAACGCTTGAGTCAATTCTATATAAGTGCTATGATAAGCCAAGCTGACACTCTGGTATCCAACATGTGAAAGATATCTACAGCAATATGTTAAAATGCATGAGTCATTATCGTGCCCAGACACTTTTAATTCAAAAGCAGCGGAGTGACCTTTTCCATCCTATTAACATTCCAGCTGCAGGCTTATTATGGGCTGCTTACACTTCTCAAGCTGATGAGGCTGTATGCCAAGAAGTGAGTAGGGAGTTACATTTAGAATATGAGTTATCCAAATCTTATTCGGGAGCCTTTAAAGGAATCCGCTATGCTACAACAGATACAGACTGCTGCAGAGATAAGATGTAGATAAACAATCTGTAATCCAACAACTTGCATCCACAAACACAGAAAATTAAACAAAGTACAGCAGTATAATAAGGTCTGGTCAATTAAAAACTGTTTTCTTACTAACATGTATTTATTTACTTGTTCCTGTCTATCTCGTAGTTTCTCATTATCTTTCTCATTATCACTCTTCTGAAATCGTTATATGTATTTTATATATTTTTTAAACTTCATAGCCCCCACCTCCTTTTCTGCAAGTAGTTTAATGTGCCTGAACTGATGCTGGCAAACATCCAATATCTCACCAAAATGGCATTCGTGTGTAAACCTAAACATTGAGATATTGAAATACAAGGCTGATTTCATCTGATAACAAAGTGTGGAGCTGGAGAAACACAGGGCAGGCCAGGCAGTGTCAAGGGAACAAGAAAGCTGACATTTCGGGTCAGGACCCTTCTTCAGAATTTCAGACGTGAAACGTCAGCTTTGCTGCTTGGCCTGCTGTGTTCATCCAGCTCTACGGTGGGTTATCTCTGACTCCAACATCTGCAGTTCTTGCTATCTCACGGATTTCATCTGACTCGATCTGCCATCCACAATGTACTCCTCTGCTAGGGTCGTAAGAAAGAGGTCAGGGGTAGAAATTTTGGCTTGTTTTCCATAAACCCCTGCACCTGTTCATCACTTGCTGAAGAAAAGGATGCTAATTGTAATAACTCCATCACCATCGCTAGTGAGACTGGCTAACAACACATGAGGAGGTCTGCTGATAAAGTGGCTAGTGTTCCTGTCTTTGAGTCAGACAGTCCAGGTTGAAAGGGCCCTCCAATTCTTGATGACCAAAGGAGATGTGTTCATAACAAGTAGGATCAAGTTGTAAATCCTTCCAACGGCAATGGCAGGAAGAGCAGGAGAGATTCCTAGCCAGCCATTTGATAGTAAGGAAGTCTGAACCTCTACCATCACTACTCATAGCTCCATGTATAGAAAAGTACATTGCCATAGCAACTTGGAATTCTTGGGCTGTGGGGATGCGGGTTGTGGGGGGTGATGGGGCAGTGTTATGACCAGATCCAGTTTCCCTAAATTATTACAGTTCCAGATGGGATATCCCAAATTGTTAAGATCCCAGGTGAGGAGAGATGAACGGTCTCCCTTCTTTATTTACCCGATTCCTCATTTGGTCACGACAAAGTTAATTTTAAAAGGCCTCCTTCCTTGTGAATGTCTTTCTCCCAAATCAATTCGCAGTTTGAAAAGAGCCACCTTAACCAGGTTTTCTTAAGTTAACAATAGCATGAGTTTATTCGTTATTAAATGCAGGAAGAAATAACAATGCATGCACACAGTTTAGGAATAAGAAGTGAGTCCAGACAATAATAATATTTTTAAAAAGATATACAACTTAGCTTCTGTGTCGTTTGTGAAAAGTGGACAATAAAATGTTGCAGCCGTTACAATGGATGTTACCAGTCGCGTTCGAGTAGCCACTAGCACCAATACCAGTAGTTACCGTTTGGCAGTCAATTTGAAATTCTTGACATTGTAGGTTGATTGAGATTCATTTGTCCTGGTTCCTTTCAACAGTAGCTGACTGGCAGCATTCAGATTAAGAGAGATTATTCTCCCTTTCTTTACTTTCAGTTCAGAGGTGTTTAATGGCTATACTCAAAACTGTGACTTTCACAGCACATTTATCCATACACTACAATGTCAGGCCACTAATGCACACAGCCCAGAGCTGAAGCCCCTAACCCTGAGTATTCTTGAAAGGGAAGACCCAAACCATGTTTCTCACCCAGACTGCTATCCTTCCTCCCACTACATTCACAGTCTGAGATAACTTTCAGGAGGTAACAGTTCAGTTTGTAGAGCATTTCTCCCTTTTAAATTCATCCTTTTGAAGCTTCCTTGACACCTTGATAGGAGTGACATTCCATGGTCTCTCTCCAGGCAGCCGCTGAATTTATATCCACCGTCATTTTATTTGTATCGTTTTCATTTTTAAAAAAAAAGCAAGTTGGAATTAAAGCTTGACATGTCCATTGATGATCCAGGGCTATGATCCATGGTCATGACAACGGTTATCTCCATTGGCTGGAAGACCAGTGTGGATCAGATTGGAGCTCACAGCATGGTGTTCGATTCCTGTTCTGGCTGGGGTAGATTTGGGGCTTACAGGTGGTGGAGGTCATGGTGCTGTGTGGGTCAGACCTCTCTTCATGCAGACAACAGAAGAAGAAGAACACACCGGAGGTTGAACTAGATGGTACCTAGCCGCTCTGTGTGATTACACACAGTACACAGTGAACTCACTCACTGAGCCCAGAGGGGTGCTCCTTTTTCTCAATACGTTTCTTTTTATTTACTTTTCCTGTTATATTTACTTCATGCTAATAGCTTTCTCTGTGTGGATGTCTGTGGATAAAATACACTGAACAACTTCTGAACTCTTGGGATTTTGTATGAGGTTACTCGATCTTTATTGGATCATTCTTTATACATGTTGTCATCTGTAACCTTGATAATCTGAGCACGAGCTTTAAACATCAGTGACACAGATTGATCATAGCGATCAAATATCACGACTTTTGAAATATACTTGAGATTTTCAAATGTTTTTACTATCATGTGATACGAATAAGTTTAATGCATTATCATAGTTTCGATAAGCACAGTTTAAGGGAGATGTTTGTGGATCAATATGTAATTTTTACACTTGACCATTAGAAGGATACACATCTGACTGTATTATATCAGATAACATTTGAGTTTAATTGCTGAAAGGTAAACATCCAAACAAGAAATGTGAAAAAACAAATTAGGTAATTTTTTAGAGTTGGTATATTCACTGGCATCCGCAATCCCACAAAAAGAGTTTCAAGACAAGCATTTTAATCATTGTCATTGTCTTAAAATTTGGAATGTCATCCCAAGGTTGAGACAGTAATACAGAACTGTGCTAAATTAACCCAAGGCAGTTGAAAGATTTTTACCGTGAGGTGTTCCTCTGTGCTTTCTCAATCTGCTGCTCTAGTATGGGACTTGTTAGTTTTCTAAATGTCAATTAGTTTTGCACCCTAGTAAGCTTCCTGTCCCGTGATTAGTATACAAAAGGTAGAATTTATTCTTATTCTGTTCTCACTTTTATGTGTCTTAGTTTGTTCCCTATATGGATTTAGACAATTAATTTAATATAAATACAGTTGCATAACCACACATTCAGCTAAATGCACAGTTCCAAAATAATCTAATGTATGGCCATCCATTTCAAAGTATAAATTAATTTAAATTTTGCAAAGTACTTTCAATTAACTTTATCTTCTTCATTTACATTTCTATCTTCACTTCAATGTATTTAACTGGCATGCAATTATAGTTGCCTGGGGAATATCATTGCACAGTAGGTCATAATGACTCCACTTTTCTGAGATTTATTGATCATTATTTTCTGTTTTTGCAGAATTATTTCAAATTTCCATGTGAATTCTTTTCAGATGCAAGACACAATTTCAAATTTTAAACAGCGACATCTCTTTAACTAATTAAACAAGGAGACCCATTCAATTTCTGGTGTTAATAAAAGTGACTACAGAATTCATTGCTCTGGGCAGATTGCACTTACCTGAATATCCAAGTTGCTCACTCCGGGGCCTCAAAAAGTTTCCATGGAGGATTGAGGACTTCTCGAACTCGTCCCCAAAGAGACCTCTTGATTTATCCATGTACTGATCCAAAGCCGGACTCGAAGAAGAAGAGGAGGAAGTGGTGTTCTGATGAAAGCAACGCTCAGATCTGAAGGCAGTACAGGATTTTACACTCATGGAAGGCAGATACACTTTAAATCTCAAAATTCTACTTCACCAGCTCCTTTCTAGCACCCCTGGATGGCCAGGAAATATTGGATAAGCTTCCAAAGACCAAATCGTCTTTTGTGCTCCGATTGTATTCTACTCTGCTTTTATACAGACTCCTGCCAATGCGTCTGACTGCCAAAGTCAAATTTTGACGTTAATTTTAGCTCTGGCCACATCAGGCATGCAGTTGTGAAAATTCTAACAGATGAAAGGTCGTCAGAGTCCTCCAAACAAATGGAGTGATCAGGAATGTGTTCTCATAGCAAACATTCCAGCTCAGTTCGACGGAGAACTTAAAAAAGCAATTTGACTCCAGCACTGTAATTCTTGTTAAAGCTGCAGCTCTGCTGTCCTGAAACTGGAAAAAAAGCTTTATTTAGACTTGAAGCACTAGTTTGGGAACAATTAGAATGATTCAAGTGACATTTTGGACATAAATGATTGTGCATTGAGTTAACGAAGGAACATTTCAATTCATTTAAACAGCCCCTATAAAATACAGCAGAATGTAAAACATATGGTTGTTTTGTCCTGGATGTTTTACAAATGATCAGAAACCTTATCATTTCCAGTTGGCTTGTGCTTAAAGCAATCCAACACAGGAAAATTAATGTGGTATCTCTCAGAAGGTGGATTTGAACTTGGATCTTAATGTATGACAATGGGTTAGAAATGAGTTAAAATTGGGGTTATGAATCCTGGCCTTTGTGAAGCTGGATTTGAATATTCTTGATGTGGAGGTGCTGGTGTTGCACCGGGGTGGACAAGATCAAAAGTCACATGAAACCAGGTTATAGTCCATCAGATTTATTTGAAGTCACAAGCTTTTGAAGTACTGCCCCTTCATCAGATGAAGTCACTTGCCTGATGAAGAAGCAGCACTTGTGATCTCAAATAAACCTGTTGAACTATAACCTGGTGCCATGTGACTATTGACCCTGAGTACTCTGATCACACTGACTTGGGTTTAGTTCACAGGTAGAGTTCACTGCTAAGGAAACACAGCTTTTCTTCAAAGAGATGCAGGAAAAATGGATGGGTATTGGACAACAAAACTCCACTTTAAACTTACCTCTTCCCAACAGATCTGGTTAAATGGAGAAGATTAGGTTAATGAGAATGGAAGTGTGCATGCAGTCTTTGACATTTTAAGATAATCTGAACTTGTAATTGTGAGTAAACCATATCTTCCCAGCGATTTGGTGAATGACACAATCTCCTGTATTGCTGTTGCTGGAGTGAAAGAAGAAAAAAACTTCAAGGGAAACTGGGAGAAACATAAAAAATAGGCTAATGATAAGCATAATGCTCAACAGCATTCAAAATATTTTCAATTTTTTAACATATCTGATCGGACTTTTCAGGAAACATTGATTTTGAATATGTGCTAGTATATAGCTAGAGCTCCGTTAGATTTCAGGATGCAGTGACTTGTTAATGAGAGGGCAAAGAGTAGGGTCAGACTGAGCTTCTCTTCTTCCTTAACAGAAGTAGGTGATCTAATACGGATTTAGTTTGTTGGCTTCATATTACCAGAGTAAGAAGAGGCAGTCAAGATATGTGAAGAAGGTCACCACAGTGCAAGGCAAAGCTGCTGAAACTAAAGTTGTTCTTTGCTGCTGGCTAGACAGTCCATTGCTGTTCGATAAAAGTTGTGAACAAGACTGTTAGAGAGCACACAGAACAGTGATCTAGACATTGGTGGTTAAATTTGGCTTCAGCAGTTGTATAAAATTGGCTGAAGAAGAGTCTTACTGGACTCGAAACATTAACTCTGTTTCTCACTCCACAGATGCTGCCAGATCTGCTGAGTGTCTTCATCATTTTCTCTTTTTAGTTCAGATTTTCACCACCCACAATATGTTCGTTGTGTGAAAGAAAGGTCCAAAGGGCCATCACACCAGAACTGAAATAATTTTTTGACCTGGAGAAGCCAGATCACAGTAGAGGATGGCAAATTATTGCGGTGAGCAACAGCGATTATCCCAAGCAAAGGTTGCCATCAGATACTGGCAGGACTCCACCAGGGTCATCCAGGGGTTTACAAAATGTAGATGTTGGCAAGAAGTTATGTCTGATGGCCAGGATTCGAAGCAGACACAGCTGTGTTGGTGGGGCACTGCCAAGAGTGCCAACAAGGATGGAAATTACAGCAGCTGCCCCTCGTTCGTGGGAATGGCTGGGTAAACCCTGGACTCGGTTACACATTGACTATTCAGGTCCTTTCATGGGCTTGATGTTCTTAGTCATTGTGGATGCCAATTCAAAGCGCTCATCCATCAAACACGGGGACGACGGTAGAAAACCTGCATGCATCTTTTGCAATACATGGACTCCCGGAAGTGTTGGTCACAGATAACGGGCATCCATAGCATGTTGCTTTTATGAAAAATGAGTGGCTGTGAATTGGTAGCCTATTTTACCTACTCATTTAAATTCTTTTCATTTGACTTCAATTAATGACATTGCTGAGGCATTTGCCATTTTAATGGTATCCACGCCCATGTAGATGTACTAACCCTGACTTTCCACCCATGATGATAGCTAACTTTCGGAAATAATTTGTCACAATAATACTACCTAATGATACCGTGTTAAGATTCACACCTGTTGCCTTTATTGACACCATAATGGTTGACATGATTACAGAAACAAGGAATACTGAAAGTTGAGGTCAAACAAATTTGTGGAGTTTATTATAAGGATTTTTTTAAAAAAGGAAGAGCCATCTGGTTATTAAGCAGTAAAGTAGGACCTTAGCATAACTCTTGACTGGGAACCTCAAGCCCAGACTTTATTAGCTTCTGGATAATGGAGACGGGATGAAATAAATCTAAAATATACTTTTTGTAACAATTGGAGTGTGAGTCACTCAAGAAAGCTTCTTTAATCTATTGAGATGGCCAATTATATGCTATTCTAATACTCCAGCAATACCTTATATTTATATAGCACCTTCAACATAATAAAAAGTCCCAATGATTTTCACAAGAACATTACAAAATAAACTCTGGTCCTGAGCCATATAAGGAGATATTGTATGAGGACAGGTGACCAATAGCATGGTGAAAGATGCAAATTTTAAGGAAAACAAGGAGACTGAGACAAAGAGGCAAAAAAGGTTAGGGACAGGATTTCAGAGCTCAGGAATTTGGCAACTGGAGGCATGGCCAATAACGATGGAGTGATTAAAATTGCGGTGCCAAAAGACCAGAATTAGAGGATTGAGATATATCGGTGGGTTGTGGGGATGGAAGAGGTTACAGAGAAAGTTGGAATCCAGACTGAGAATTTAAAATCAAGCTATTGTTTGACTGGAGCCAATGTAGGTCAGTGAACGTGGGTTAATAGGTGAATGGAAGAAATCATTGTCCATTAATTTAATAAAAGCTTAAGGACTTTATTGAATACAATAGAAATAATTTTTTCTTTCTCCCACCAAGAGAATTTCCATAATGGTCTGCTGGGTTGACAACCATAGTTCAACATAGACCTGTAATCTTTTCCAATGACATATCTCTAATACAGGCTTTGAAACAAACCATTCCTAATACTGATAACATTCTTTCTCATGTCCCATATGTCAAACAACTTTCTGAGTAAAGATTAAACAAGGTGTCCTTGCGAATGATAAAGTGACTTCATAGGTTTCAGAAGGAAGTAGGTGGGTCTATCTTGAGTATCTGTTCCTTGGGTTTGGGTAAATGGGATTGAACAAGAGGCTGACTCGGGCATCCAACATCTACTAGAAAAGCAATGTTTGAGAGTGAAACTTCCAGCTTTCTATAACAGGAGGTGCCATATCAGGTTGGTGGAAGGGGAAAAGGTATAGGTAAGATACCAAGACAGGGGTGGAGTGATTGTCCAGAGATGTTACCTTTGAGAGAGATTCTACTTAATACACACTATATAGAGAAACGGGAGGGATCTTATTTCTATTATAAAGATGACAATCAGTCATACCTATGGATGAGCTAGACATTGACCCAGAAATTAACAAAATAACAAATACTACAAATCTGAATGAAGTCCGTCCAAGTCAAGACACAAGAATTCAGCGAGGTACAACTGACCTTTCTGGCCTGACATGAACACTATCTGGGAGAGGCCTTCTGATGGATTGAGTTTATGATGTCTGAGTCTCGGGGGGGAGGTGGGAATAGCATGCAAATATAAATATAGCAAATATGGATGAAGATCTGGGAGGAGGAGATGTCGTATTCATTTTGTAAGGGTTAAGGTCTGGGACTGTCCCACGTTGATGACGTAAGAGAAGACATGATTGAGAGAGTTGGAGGGAAAATGATCATGGTTTCAGCAAAATAAAAATATGTGTGTAACATTGTACACAGTTCCTTAATATATAATAAACGAGTTAATGTTTGAACATACCAAAGACTCAATATAGGCAGTTCCTGCATTGCAAATAGGTTCTGTTCTTGAGTGTGCTTGTGAGTCAATATGTACGTAAATCCAAGCACAAAACAGGACATTGTAAAGCAGTCATTTGTAAGTACAGGAAATGTTCATATGTCAAGTCTTTAAATTTACACACCCTGTATGGGATTGTGTTTGTAAATACGAACATTTGTAAGTCGGATGTTCATAACCTAGCTATAATCTTTGCAAAGCTAGACTAACCAACATGCAACAGCATCCCTCATGAATGGTGGGATTTTACAAAATATTGAATCTTCCACATACAAAGTGTAGTGTGTTCTGAGGGGTTAATGTTGAAATCTACAATGAGCTCCGCCAAATATGATGATGTCATCTGACCTTAGGTGGTAAAAGGCAGAACCACTTTGGATCTCAAAAGAGACATAACAAACATCTACGTCTCCCCAGAATCTTTGGAAAAATGTCTATCATACCAATATGCCATGTATATGATTACTTTCATGCAATTGCTTAAGACTGCAGCCTCTCCTCATTAGACTACCTAGTGGTTTTCCTCTGCCGTATTAGATAAAGCAGCCCTGTAGATCCCAATCTAAAAAGAGGATGGTGGCAACAAATCTATCTTATTGTGACCAAGAGTCCAATTAGCTCATACAACATGGTGCCAGCAGTGCTTTTCTGAAGATTTAATTTAGCTGCGCTATTGCAATACCATGATTTCTCATAACAGTGTGTTGTGAGACTTGACTTAAATAAAATAGCTTGTAGCTATGCTGCAGAATTCAAACAAGTCTGGCAAAATCCTGCTCGCCCCTCTCAGCTTTCCATTTTTAAACCTGTCAGTGGGCTCGGTCTCAGTTTTTAAATTTCTTGTTTTCCCAATTTGGAGGGGAGACCACTGAAGTCCTGACAAATATCCCAAACTTACCCAGAACGGTGGGTGTGATTGCTGATGACCAAGGAAAGTTTGCAAATTTATTGCTGTTTTCAAGAAACTGCCATTGATTTATTTTGCAATAATGTTGATTCTGGTTCTCAGCTCCATTCAACTCTCATCAAAACCCCAGTCCCACTCTGGTCTACATTGTTGTATCATGCGTACAGGCCCAGAAAAAATGCTGCATTTGGTGTTAATGTGAAAATTCTCTCAGTGTGGTCAGACCAGCTACGCAATGCAGTGCACGTTCCTGTTCAATTTGCATTTTAAATAGTTTAATTATTAATTGTCCTTCTTTCATTCCAGACATTAAGTTACACATCAGTGAGGATCTAGTTTGCCTCTGAGCACAGGGTCCCTCATATTCTTGACCTCTGAGAATGGATTGCTTGCAGAACTGATGACCTTGTTAAAAACCAGACATACTGTCACCTCCTTTGAATCCCTCTACAAAAACCGTGTTACTTTGCTCCTTGTTTCAAAGACCTCCTAAAGACCTCTTCTGCTATACTTCTGTCTTTCGAGACTGTTTTTCCTTAATAGCCCTTCCTGCTTTTTGCCCACTGGCCTGTAAAACACTGAGATCCTGTATGTGAGAATGCAACAGAAATGCACCTGAACTTTGAAACAAAACTGAAGATGGTTGTGAGAACACATCAGAAAGGAAATTGTGAGGTGTGGAAAAGAGATGTGCTGAGTGAGCAGTTATTTAATAAAAAACATAAGTTTCCTATTGAATTGAGAGTTAGGTCTCAGTTGTGTTTTTGTGCTAATCAATGAAGTGCCCAACACTGAGCATATGGACTTACATGCTATATTCGAAGTCAGATGAGGTAGACAGATGAGTTGCTTGGCTTTAGCAGCCAAATACTGCAACTTTACCATCTTAGATTCAGTCAAACCAGTCTGGTAAGGAGTGACACCGTTGTGGGATGCTCTTTGGAGGGTCAGTGCAGACTCAATGGGTCGAATGTCCTGCTTCCACACTGTATGATCTCTATGGTGTTTTGCCATTATGGGAATTCTGCAAATCAGGCACACAAGTCATTTGTCATTCGGCCCTGGTTTCAATTCCAGTTTAAGTGCAGCTTTTGAGAATATCTGTTCTAGGCACCCATCTCATCCTGCCACCTGATGCCAGAGATTGCTGTGGACAGGGTAAATGGAAATGCTGAAGTGGGGAGTGGAGTAGGACAAGGTGAGTTTTATCCTGTGAAGAGGGCACAACCTGACATTGATGTTGTCAGAACTGGATTTTGGTAACTGGTTTTGAGTTCACTGGAAATGTTTAGAAACTGTGCATTATGGAGGCTTTGTACAGCACAACACCAGCACAGGTTTAAGCAGTTGGCAGCTGGTGTTGTCAGTCCCTCAAATGAAATTGCAGCTGGTGTTGTCACAATAAACATTTAGGTTATCCATTACACAACATGCTGTAAGGTTAATCACAACATGACCATCCTTGAATCTACCTACCTCACCCAGTAGTTAGGAAATTGCCCAATTTTGTTACTTGCCCTTCATCAGACAAGGCTAACTAGGCCTGAGCAAAGTCTTGGGTATTTGGTCTGATGAATAGATAATAATCTAAAAATATTGGTGTCCAATGGAAATGAGATGGTCAAAAGATCAAGTGATACAGCATTTCCTTCAGTTAGAAAGGTCATACTCCTGAAAGCCAGTTGATGAAGGAAGAAACCAGAACTAGTCTTTACTGGGAATAGATATATTCACAGACTGAAATGTAACAGGAATATATATCCTGACTCCACTCCACCCCTGTATCAGCATGTGTCTCTTTACATATGCTGAAGTGACTGTCAATACCCTCCACTTGAATATACTTAACCTCAACTGATAAGAGGCACTGCAATGTGTTAAATAGTGTCCAATGGAATGAAATGTAACAACAAGAGAATGACAGTTGTTTCTAGCCATCCTTGTGTGTGTCAGTTTTTTCATGTTAGCATGCCTTTTAATCAGGACTGACTTTTTGACTATGCAGGTGGGGTCAGACTCTGTGCTTAATCTGTCTCATGAAAAATCAGGCGCTTGCTATCAGGGTGATTGAGGCTAGATATTGGGTTATTGTGTGGAAAACCCTGCAGCCTCATTCACGCCAAAGCCCTTTTCCCCCTCAATAAAGAAACCGAACAGAGCAGAAAGAAAATACAATATAGAACATAGAACAGTACAGCACAGGAATGGACTCTTTGGCCCATGATGTTGTGCCAGACATGACACTAAATTAAACTAATTCCTTCTGCCTGCCCTTGGTCCATATCCCTCCATTCCTTGCATATTCATGTGAATGGTGTGAATTCACGTGATGTGAATTCTCAAGCATTTGTTCACCTGCTGAAAGTGTTGGACCAAATGTTATCAAGTCCATTTTATTTTATTGAAACTTGTGTACATTGTGGTTCCATTCTACCATGTTTTTGGTGAATCTTGTATTTTTTCTTTTTAATTGGCGTTCAAAAATGAAAGATTTCGCACCCCTTCTGTTATTTCCTCTGTTCTGACAAACTTTTGCGTTTCAAGTCAGAATGGCAGTCAGCTGGGACTCTGCAGTGTGTGATTTATAGAGTCATAGAGTCCTACAGTATGGAGACAGGCCTTTTGGCCAAACTGGTCCTTGCCGACCAAAATGTGCATCCACACTAACCCTATTTCCCTGCACTCGGCCCATATCCTTCTAAACCTTTCCTGTCCATGTTTTTGTCCAAATGCCTTTTAAATGTTGTTAATGTACCTGCCTCAACCACTTCCACTGGCAGCTCATTCCATATGTGTACCACCCTCTATGTAAAAAAGTTGCCCCTCAGATTCCCATTTATTCTTTCCCCTCTTACCTTAAACTAATGCCTTCTAGTCCTTGATTCCCCAACCCTGGGAAAAAGGCTGAGTGCATTCACGCTATCCATGCTTCTCATGATCTTATACACTTCTATAAGATCCTTCCTCAGTCTCCTATGCTCTAAAGAAAAAAGTTCTAGCTTGTCTGACCTCTTCCTATAACTCAGTCCCTTGAGTCCTGGCAACATCCTTGTAAATTTCTTCTGCACTCTTTCCAGTTTAAAAACATCCTTCCTATAGCAAGGTGACCAAAACTGAACACCATACTCTAAGTGCGGCCTTGCCAACATCATGTACAACTGCAACATAACTTCCCAACTTCTATACTCAATGCCCTAACTGATGAAGGCCAGTGTGTCAAAAGCCTTCTTCACTGCCATGTTTACCTGTGACTCCACTTTAAGAGAACCATGCACCTGAACTCCAATGTCCCTCTATTCCACTACACTCCTTAGGACCCGACCATTCACCATGAAACTCCTACCTTGATTTGACTTTCCAAAATCCAACACCTTACACTTATCTATATTAAATTCCATTTGCCATTTCTTGGCCCACTTCCCCAGCTGATCAAGATCCTGCTGCAATTTCCGATAACCTTCCTCACAGTCCGCAATACCTATTTTAGTGTCATCGGCAAACTTACTAATCATACCTTGTACATTCTCATCCAAATCATTGATATAGATGACAAACAGCATTGGGCCCAGGACCGATTCCTGAGGCATACCACTAGTCACAGGCTTCCAGTCCAACAAGCATCCTTCCATTATTACCGTCTGCTTCCTACCATCAAGCCAATTATGTATCCAATTTGCCATCTCTCCTTGGATTCCATGTGATCCCAATCCCAAAGGCCTCCAAACAAACTACTCCAATTAATCCCTGCAAGCTCCTGTCTAATTCCATCAAATTTAGAACTTGAACCTGTGGGCCAGTTTTGCTCTTCTCCATAACTATTTTAAAATTAATAGAACTATGGTCACTGGTCCCAAAGTGCTCCCCCACTGTCACCTCAGTCACCTGTCCTGCCCTATTTCCCAAGAGTAGGTAGAGTTTTGCCCCTTCCCAAGTAGGACCCTGTATATACTGCTTGAGGAAACTTTCCTGAACACATTTAACAAATTCCACCCTATCTAAGCCCTTAACCCTATGGCAGTCCCAGTCTATGTTAGGAAAATTAAAATCCCCCACTAGGACAACCCTATTGCTTCTGCAAGTCTCCCCAGCCTCCCTGCATATTTGTTCCTCTAATTCTCGTTGATTGTTTGGAGGCCTATGGTACAACCACAATAATGTCACAATCCCTTCATATTTCTTAGTTCCACCCAGAAAACCTCATTGGATGATCCCACAGTTATTTAATCTCTGACTGCTGCTGTGATATTCCCCTGAATCAAAAATGCAACCCTCCCCTCCCCTCTCTCCTCCACCTCTGTCCCACCTAAAACACCTGTACCCTGGCACATTAAACTCCCAGTCCTGCCTCTCCCTTAGCCATGATTCTGTAACAGCTATAATATCCCAGCCCCATGTACCTATCCACGCCCTGAGTTCATCGGCCATACCTGTCAGCCGTCTTGCATTGAAATAGATGTAATTTCATCCAACGGGCATTCCTTGCACCCTGACATGTTCTAGCCTGACCTGTCTCTTCAACTTACTATTTCTGATTTCTGTATCTCCTTCAGCCTCGCACTTGCCTTCCTGCTGTTGAGGATCCCAACCCCTTGCCAATTTAGTTTAAACCCTTGTAGCGCTAGCAAATCTGCCCACCAGGATATTGGTCGCGCTCCAGTTCAGGTGCAACACTTCTCTTTCGAATAGGTCACCCCTGCCCCAGAAAAGATCCCAATGATCTAAGAATCTCAATCCCTGCTCCCTGCACAATTCGTTAGCCATGCATTCATCTGCCACATCCTCCTGTTCTTACCCTCAATAGCACATGGCACTTGAAGTAATCCAGGGATTGCCGTCGTCGAAGTCCTGGTTTTTAATTTTTTTTCCTAACTCCCTATAATCAGTCCCCAGGACCTCATCCCTATTTGTACCATGTCATTTGTGCCAATGTGCACAATGACTTCAGGCTGCTCACCTTTCCCCTTGAGAACGTTCTGCAGGTGCTCTGAGACATCTCGGACCCTGGCACCCGGGAAACAACACACCATCCTGGATTCCCATTGGCAGCCACGGAATCTCCTGTCTGTCCCCCTAAGTATCAAGTTTCCTATCACTAAGGTCCTGTTTACCTTTACCCTTTCCCACTGTACCCCAGAGCCAGTTGTAGTGCCACTGACCTGGCTACTGCTGCTTTCCCCTGATTGGTCATTCTCCCAACAGTATCCAAAACGGTATACCTGTTTCCGAGGGGAACAGCCAACAGGGGATTCCTGCAATCTCTGCCTACTCCCTTTGTATTTCCTGGTGGTCACCCAGCTACTCTCTGCCTGCACCTTAGGTGCGGCCACCTCACTAAAACTCTAATCTACGATGTGCTTAGCATCTCAGATGATCCTGAGTGCATCCAGCTCCAGCTCCAGTTCCCTAACACGGTCTCCCAGGAGCTGCAGCTGGGTGCACTTCCCATGGGTGTGGTCATCAGGGATGATGGAAGTCTCCCTGATCTCCTACATCCTGCAGAAGGATCATGCTACTCCCCTAACTACTTTCTCAACTGCTCTAAGGTTAAGAGGAAAGTTAAAAGGACTTTACCTGAGCTTACCTGCGCTTTTTGCTGAGTCTCTACTTACCACAGCTTCTGGATCCAAAGCTGGAATGGAGCACAACAAGGACAGTTCTCTCTTTCCTTCATATGTTTTTGCAGACTTAGTAGTATCAGTTAGCCCAAAATAATTCTTGTGCAGTTATTTTTAGGAAATGTATGTTACAGTTTGATAAAGGTACCACGCTATTTTTTCACTCTACCCTTTCAGGATTCCTCTTTTTTTAACTCACTAGTGGGGCATAGGCATTGCTGGCTGGGCCAGCTTTTATTGCCCATCCCTAGTTGCCCTTGAGAAAATGGTGGCAGTGAGCTGCCTTTTTAAACTGCTGCAGTCCAAGACAATGAAGGAACAGCGATATATTTCCATGTCAGGAAGTTGAGTGGCTTGGAGGGGAGCTTGCAGGGGGTGGCATTCCCATATATCTGCTGCCCTTATCCTTCTAGATGGAGACGTTTACAGGTTTGGAAGGTGCTGTCTAAGGATTTCTAGTGAATTTCTGCAGTGCATCTTGTAAATGGTACACACTGCTTCTACTGAGTGTCAGTGGTGGACGGAGTGAATATTTTACACAATACCAAAACCTTGAGGGGGGCAGAGGAAACTGCTGATCTCAGATTTCACAGTTGTCTGTGATTCTCAAGTGCAGTGCACAGCATAAGCACTGATCTTAGTACACTGATGACACTGGGCATTTTAACTTACTTCCACTTTGTGGAATCCTGAATAACCATCTTAACTGGGAGAGAAAATGAAATAAAATTACACAAATAAGGTAGTCTTGATGGACAATGAGACTTCTTTTATTTATTCATGGGGTGCAGAGTGTGGTATCAGGTGGTGAGTTACAGGCTGCAGCATTCCTCGCCTCTGACCTGCTCTTGTAGATAATATGTCTTGTCCAGTTCAGTTCCTGGTCAGTAGTAATCCCTAGGATGTTGATAATGGCGAATGTTTCAACAATGGTAATGCCATTGAATATTAAGGGCTGATGATTAAAGCCTCTCGTTCAGAGATGGTCATTGACCAGCACTTGTGTGGCATGAATGCTACTTGCCACTTTTCAGCCCAAGCCTGGCTATTGCCCAGATTTTATTGCATTTGGACATGGACTGCTTCAGTATCTGAGGAATTGTGAATGGTACTGAACATTGTGCAATCATCAGTGAATGAGCCCACGCCTGACCTTATGATAGAAAGGAAGGTGAAACAGCTGAATATGGTTGGGCCCAGGACACTATCCTAAGGAACCCTTGAAGAATGTCCTGAGGCTGAGATGACTAACCCTGAATGATCACAACCAGCTTCTTTGTTTTAGGTATGATTCCAGTCTTTGGAGAATTTGCCCCCTGCTCCCCCCATCCCAATTTCCACTGACTCTAGGTTTGCTAGAAATCCTTGATCCTGCACCTGGTCAAATGCTGCCTTAATGTCAAGGGCAGACACTCTCATCTCTGTCGTTCAACTCTTTTGTCCATGTTTGAACTGAGGCTGTAATGAGGTCAGAAGTTGAGTGGCCCAGACAGAATCAAAAGGTGAGTGTTGAACCAAACAGTGATTTTTGGCATCACTTTCAGGAAACCATCCAGAAAATGGGCAAGTGCATGCTGGGACAGGAAGGGAGCGGAGATCTGGCTTGACAGAACTTTTCCTATTTTTGTTTGGCTGAGTTGACCAGGGTTCTGCCTATTAATTAGGCAATCGAATCAGAAAATCCCCGCAGTCCAGTCTAAACTGCCATAAATGTAAAAGTATACAAGTAGGAAAAGGCCATTGAGCTCTGCCATTCAAAGACCGTGGCTGGTTTAATTGTGGCCTCAAACCAATTTCCAGACTACCCATGATACACTTTGACTCTCTTGTTTGTCAAGAATTTATCTATCTGTACTTTATATTCATTGACCCTGCCTTCACTGTTCACCGGGAAGAGAATTTCAGTCATGATCCTCTGAGAGCAAAAACATTTCCTCTGATCTACCTCTTACCTTTTTACTTTTAAACTGTGTCCCCTCATTCTAGTCTCAAAAAGGGAAATATCCTTTCAGCATCCACCTCATCAAGGCCTCTCAGGATCTTAAACGGTTCCACAAGTTCACCCCTCATTCCTATAAACACCAATGGATACAGGTCTGACCTGTCCAACCTTTCCTCATGAGAAAACCCCAAGAATCAGGAATCAAACAAGTGAACTTCTTCAACAGTCTTCAGTTCTGTCCAAGTTCAACCATTTTTATGTTTCTCTGCTTAATCATGCAGATACATTAATTACTGAGGATTTCTACTAGCTAAGGAAAAGCCACAATCCCACCATCCAAATAATTTCCTTCTCTATTCAGTGCAGGATTGGATCCCTAACCTTGTTAATAGATTGCAATGACTCAGTTTCGACTTGTATTCCCTTGAATTCAGAGGTTGAGGTATGACATAGTCATGGTTTTTAAAATGATTGAGGGATTCAGTAGAGGAGCATTGCTCAGGTATAATTCGTTCAGGGAGACCAGGTTGCCATGGCAACATGCGCTTTTTACATGCATGTTGTAGACTGGTGCCAGAGATAGTGATAGTGTTGGCTCTAATATTCTTTACTTCATCTGGCTGACTAGGAATCTTTTCCGCTCTTACTATTTGCCATTGTTGTGTGTTGGGAAGATCTACAATCCAACTCAGCGACAGGGACAGAGTCATACTGCATGGAGACAGATCCTTCAGCCCAACTTGTCCATGCCAACCAAGTTTCCCAAACTAATTTAGTCCCACTTGCCTGCATTTGGCCCATATCCCTCTAAACCCTTCCTATTCATGTACCTGTCCAAATGTCTTTTAACTGTACCTGCATCTACCACTTTCACTGGCAGTTCATTCCACACACAAATCACCCTCTGTGTAAGAAAAAGTTGCCCTTCAGTTCCCTTTTAAATCTTTCTCCTCTCACCTTAAAATTATTTCACATAGTTTTGAACTTCCCCAAATGAGGGAAAAGACCTTTGCTTTCACCTTATCTATGCCCATCATGATTTTATAAATCTCTATAATGCCACAAATTAACCTCCTATACTCTAGTGAAAAAAGTGCCAATCTATCCAGCCTCTCCTTATAACTCAAACCCTCCAGACCCAGCAACATCCTGGAATATCTTTTCTGCATCCTCTCCAATTTAATGATTTTCTTCCTATAGCAGGGCAACCAAAGCTGCACACAGTACTCCAAAAGTGGCCTCACGAACATCCTGTACAACCTCAACATAACGTCCAAACTCCTATACTCAATGGTGTGTGTAATGAAAGCAAACGTGCTAAACACCTTCTTAACCACCCTGTTTACCTGTGATGCAACTTCCAAAGAACCGTGTACCTGAACCCCTAGATCTCTCTGTTCAACAATACTACCCAGGGCCCCACCATTAGTTGTATAAGTCCTGCCCTTGTTTGTTTTACCAAAATGCAATACCTTGCATTTATCCAAATTAAACTCCATCTGCCACTCCTCAGCTCATTGGCCCAATTAATCAAGATCCCTTTGTAATCTTAGATAACTTTTGTCATTGTCGACAATCCCACCAATTTTGGTGACATCCACAACTTACTAGCCATGCCTCATAAATTCTCATCCAAATTATTTATATAAATGATAAACAACAGTGAACCCAGCACCAATCCCTGTGGAATCAACCACTGGTCACAGGCCTCCAGTCTGAAAGAACAGCCCTCGACTACCACCCTCTGTCTCCTACTGTCAAGCCAAATTTGTATCTAATTGACAAGTTGTCCCTGAATCCCATTTGATCTAACTTTACTAATTAGTCTACCATGTGGATCCTTGTCAAAGGCTTTACTAAAGTCCATGTAGGCAATGTCTACTGCTCTGCCATCATCAGTCTTTTTGGTTGTGTCCTCAAAAAACTCAATTAAGTTTGTAAAACACAATTTCCCATGCACAAAGCTATGCTGACTGTCCCTAATTGGTCCTTGCCTCTCTAAATGTATGTAAATCCTATGTCTCAGAATCCCCTCCAAGAACCTATCCACCATTGATGTTGCACACATGGGTCTATAGTTCTCAGGCTTCTCCTTACAGCCTTTCTTAAGTAATGGCGCAACATTATCTACCCTCCAATCCTCCAATACCTCACCCATGGCTGTAGGTGATACGCATATCTCTGCTAGGAGCGCTGCAATTTCTTCCCTAACTTTCCACAACGTCCTTGGATACACTTGATAATGACCAGGAGATTTATCCACCTTTATGTTATTTTAAGACTCCCGGCACCTCCTCTTCTGTAACGTGAACCATTTTTAAGATATCAATATTTATTTCCCAGAGTTGCCTAGTCTCCACTTCTTTCTTCACCGTAAAAACTGACGTGAAATATTCGTTTAGTATCTCTTCCTTCTCCTGTGGCTCCACACATGGACGACCTCATTGATCTTTAAGGGGTCTTATTGTCTCCCTAATTGCTGTTTTGTTTTTCATGTACTTGTGGAATCTCTTTAGATTATCCTTAATCTCATATTATGCCGTCTAGCTGCAGTGGTGACAACAGCAGCAATGTCAGGACAAACTGGATACACCCAGGGTCTCCCGTCGAGTGAGGAGCAGGTCCTGGCCTGAATTCCTCAGCCCGGACCCGCAGGCTGGGCTGATGCTCCAGGTCCACAGCTAGGCCGTGGTGCCTGAAGGAGCGGAAGCATCGGTGAAAGGGACAGATGGTGGACCAGCAGCAGCGGGGTCTGGAGGAACATTGGATGGCGAGCAGGAGGCTCCTCCTGGCCCAGCGTGGCGTTCTCGTCTTGGCTGCATCTTCAGGGTATTCCACCATTCCTTAATCTGCTGTTCCTGAACCCAGGAGCTGTTAACTGGATGTGATGAACTTTGTCTTAATTTTACTTTTTTATTATTGTTATGTATGACTTCTGTCATTAACATTGATGACTTATAAAACTTTACATTGTATTTTTTGTGTAAAAATTCACGTGACAATAAATTTCTCTTCTATTCTATCCCCTTTATGCCCTCCTGATTTGCCTCTTAAAAATGCCCCTACACCCCTTATACTCTTCAAGAGTTTCACTTGATTCCAGTTGTCTATACCTAATATATGACTCCTTCTTATTCTTGACCAGGGCCTCAATATCTTTATTTATCCATTGTTCCCTACTTTTGCCGGCCTTACCCTTCACCCTAAAGGTTGTGAGAGGGATAGCCAGAGGAGACCCCTGAATTACCTTCCTACCCGTCCTGACAGTCACTGAACTGAAGTGTAACCACCTCTCTAAAGCTACTAACCATCACACTCTGTGTCTCCTGAATGCTCCTCAGTGACTCTAGCTGCCTCTCCAGCCGATCCAAATGGTCTGATATGAGATGGACCCAAACATACCTCCTGCAGACTTAGTCTTCAGAGACGACCAACAGTTGACATGATTTATTGCAGGACAGGACCTCCTCATTAAGTGGAGTATATATAGAGAGATACTATCTCCTATTTTGGGGAATCCAGAAGATGCAGGTCATCACACATTATCACCTTCTTGTGATCGGGTGCAGCTTCCCTCATGGCTGATGTCATCTTTACATTTTCATTTAATCCCCATTGATATGATAGCTAATTTTACGTGTCAAGTTAAGTGTACTGGTACAGCACATTCTTAAAATTAGAGCCTTGTAATTCAGGAGCTAAAGTAGGAATCACTCCAACACACAAATGGTAGTAAAACTTTCAAACGTGCTCTCCCAGGATCGATGGAAATTTTGAAAACTGAGATCAGTAATTATTGTTAGGTCAGTGCATCAAGGGACATGGCCCAAAAGGCAGTTAGATGGAGTCAAGACATAGACCTGTCATGATCTCATTGAACAGCAGAACAGGCTCGAAGGGCTGAATGGCTTCATTGCGTTCCTTCTAATGTTTCAGAAAGAAATACAACATAGCACACAGGAAAAAACAAACATTTCATCAATAGTTCCTAAATAGTGAAAAAGGGGCAGAAGTTAAGATTTAATAAATGACAACATTGTAGGGGTAAAAGGAACACGTCCTCAGTGGTAAGGGAAGATGGCATTGTTCGGGTGGTGGGTTCCAAATACCTCCTTTTGCTCGAGTCCTTCTGTAAAAGCTATTGATTCTCACAAAGAGATTTCCAAGGGCAGGCAGGTTGTGACTGTAAATGTTATGCATGTTAAGTGTATGTGTGTGTGTGTGTGTGAGTGTGTCTGTGCTGTGGGGGCTGGGGGGGAAGTGCTTTGATCCTGTTTAGACTAGGTTTGCAGCAAACTGCTGGTTTAGGTACACCTGGCGGCTGGGGACACTTAGCAAGGGGCAGTGAGAGTGCGTGGTGAATGGCACAGATTTCTGGTGGTGCCTTATGTCTGCAATGAGTGAAGTATGGAAACAAGAGAATGCTCCCACTCTGGGAACAGAAGAAAGGATCCTTCTACGGCCAAAGCCGCAGAGACCTTGGCCCAAAACCAGGAAGAACGTGACAGGTTAGTAAGACTAGCCTTCAGAATAACTTTCTAGCTTTAGAGTTATGTTTGGCTTTGTCACCAGGTATTATAACTGACAAATGTGGCATAATAGAATTTTAAATATTTACAGAACAAATAAACCTTCCTTATTCAGTGGATTTATGGTAATTTGTTACATGTGGCGTGTATTTAAACTTGAGGAATAAGCTCAGTTAGCAAGCACAGAGCATCACTGGTTCTCATTGCCAGCAAACTGGTCTGGTCTATGCAAGGAAGCAACATTTGCAATTCCCAACTCCATAACAGTATCTCATTAATTCCTAAACTAGTTCTAAGTTTACGTTCTCTTGTCATCCTGATATACGCTGTGACATTAATGTCATGAATATTATTGCGTGACTGCTGGAACAGTGATTGTTTCAATTCCTTTGATTATTTTTACTGGCCAGCAAGCTTAAAAATGCTGACTGACTATCAGAATTAGATATGTTGTTGGGCTTCCTTAGTCAGTGATCACTGGGAGAACCTGGTGTAGTAACACAGCCAAAGGATACTTAAATTCATTGCATCAACATTGCAGAAAGAGAAATAATCTTTCTTGTTCTGGATATGAAGGGAGTGCAAGCAAGCTTTATCAGGCCAATTGCTGGGATGGCAGAACTGATTGATGAAGAGAAAATGGATTGGTTTGTACTATATTCACTGGAGATTAGAAGAATGAAGGGGAATCTCATAGGAACCTGTAAAATTCTAATAGGACTAGACAGAGACGAAGGATATTGCCAATGACCAGGGAGTCCAGAACCAAGGGTTACAGTCTAAAGATATGGGGTAGGCCGTTTAGGACTGAGGTGAGGAGAGATTTTTTCACCCAGAGAGTGGTGAGCCTGTGGAATTCTCTGCCATAGAAAGTAGTTGAGGGCAAAACATTGAATGTTTTCAAGAAGGAAATAGTCATAATTATTAGGACTAAAGGAAGTCAAAGTGTATGGAGTGAAAGTGGGAACAGGATACTGAGTTGGATGATCAGCGATAATCATAATGAATGGCGGAGCAGGCTCGAAGGATTTACTCCTGCTCCTGTTTCTATGTTTCACAAAGTCTTTTCTTCACTTCATGATATTATGGGAAGTGTACCTAGGGTTATTTAAATTGAGTGAGTATTGCATTAGCACTTTAATTTTCCCCAAAGGAACAGGAAATCTTATTGCAATACCTTTAATTGTTAAAAGATACTAATTCCCTTTGGGTCATTATACTACAATAAGCACACTATATTAATGCATGAGATAGCAAGAACTGCAGATGCTGGAGTTAGAGATAACACAGTGTGGAGCTGAAGGAACGCAGCAGGCCAGGCAGCATCAGAGGAACAAGTAATTTTGATGTTTTGGGTCGGGACCCTTCTTCAGAAAATTGTTCTGAGGACGGGTCCAGATCCAAAATGTCAACGTTCTTGTTCCTCTGATGCTGCCTGGCCTGCTGTGTTCCTCCAGCTCCACACCGTGTTATCACTATATTAATCATAGAATAGATTCCCTACAGTGTGGAAACAGGCTCTTTGGCCCAACAAATCCACACTGACCCTTGGAGCATCCCACCCAGACCCATCCCCCTATAACCCACACACCCCTAAACACTACAGGCAATTTAGCATGGCCAATCCACCTAGCCTGCACATCTTTGGACTGTGGGAGGAAACCAGAGCACCTGGAGGAAACCCACGCAGAGATGGGGAGAACGTGCAAACTCTGCACAGACAGTCACCTGAGGCTGGAATTGAACCTGGGTCCCATGGCACTGTGAGGCTGCAGTGCTAACCACTGAGCCACCGTGCCACCCAAATGCTGCCTTTGTTAAACATGGAATGAACAGTGTGTTGATTGGACCGTTTAATGTTCAGAAGTTTTATTTTTGCATTGATGGATTATTACATCTCAATATATCTTACATGTTGCGAATTACTCACGATGCTGTGACTGCAATTGTTTAACTTCGGCCTCACAGTCCATCTGCGTTTAGGGTGATGGCCTTTTGTGTGTAAAAGTGTGTCAGTTATTACAAAAGTTTTGCTGCTAACTTATGCTTGTTGTCTTTTTCCAATTTAAATATTGTGTGATCTCAGAAATGAATGGTTTCTTTGTGTGTGTTGTGGCTTGGAGTTTAATGGAATGGTGAGAATTATTGAGGATATTGGTGAACTCTTCTAATTCTGCTTCTGTGGTGAGTCCGACTATGTCAGACATCAATATTGATACAGAAGGTAATATATCAATGTGATACCATCATCTAATAAAGTCGTGAATAAGGATGAAAAAGAGGCACCTAAAAACCAAAAATTAAACCCCCAAAAAATCAAAAATTAGCTTTGAGAGCATCTTAAGAGGAACTCTCAAAAAAAAAAGAAATTATTTTGACCTTGATGTAACTCTAGGGAATTGAAGCATGAACTAACCTGACTTGAGTATAATTAGGAAAAAATGTGAAGAAATGTTCTGCAAAACAACTTGCTCCAGGGATTTTTTTGCATTTTTAAGGTATCTAACATATTAACAAAGGAAACAAGGTGTTAAATGCGCAGATACTACCATTGCCATAGTCAGAATATTCAAACAGTAATTTGATGAGAAGGTCATTCCTTCTAACAGGCTCTGTGCATTTTGCATGAAAGTGTATTCTGTCCAAAGTACATAACTTCCCTGGGGAGGTGAATGACCAGATTGAAATTTCTAAACAAATAAAGTGAAACTCCCCTGAGCTCAAACATAATTGACCCAGCTCTCCAGAATATAGATCTAATATTAGAACCTACATTACTGAGCCATGACCAGTTACATTCTTCAGATAACATTTCCATGATTGCAATACCATGAGATACACTCATGTGTGCCACAGAACAATGTGCAATATTGCCAATGCCTACAGCTATTAAGGAGCAGTAGATACAATGCTTATTGTCCTGCTGTATTACTTGTCAGTTCTTTAGTTTGATGTAATATTTACAAATCTTGTATTCATGTACTTTGTACATGAACTTCACATGATGGAAAAGTACAAAATTACTTTGCCTCAAGCAAGATGTGAGATTGGAAGCAATTCCCATGATCTTAAAATAATATATTTCCAGTAATTCCAAAGTAATTAAGAAATTCTCATAGGACACATAGAACATTTCTTTATAGGACACAAACTGGGAAGTGAAAGTTAGGAATAACTGATATATTTTGTAGAGTTGGAAGGTATATTTATGAAGTTTGGTTGTATTAATTGTGTTACATTTCTGGCCAACTTTGCTTTCCGTATTTCTCTCAGTGGAATTGATTAACTTCGATGCATAATTCTCCGAACACTTATTGACCTACTGTGACTCACACAAGTAGACATAGCCAAATGATTAATGTTGATAGAAGCTTTGTTCACATGAAATGATGGTTCTAGCCCTCTTCTTAGCCAATGTTGACATGTTTGGCACTTTTCTGGAAGACCAGTCCTCATACCTTGTGGTCATTGCTGGAAGTGGTACTGGCTAAGTCCTCAAGGTAGTCTGTTGCCACCAATCCTTCTATGCTTTTGCTTTGTTTTGGGTCTATCTAGTGATTAGTGGTAGAGAGTACACCACTATTGAATATCTGTGGAAGAGACATTGTTCTTCAGCAACAAGAATGCTTATTGCAAAACAGCAATAAATAGAACTACATTTGGCCAGGTTACTAGGATCTTTGGGAGCTGATTATCTGATATATCTGCTCCCTCTGAAAGCTAGAGTAGGATGCTTCATCTCCATTGACAGACAAGTGGAACACCACTGGTCATGGATCTCCAGTAAGAAAAACACCCCTCCGCAGCTACATTCTGTCTCTGTAACCAAGCCAAGTTTGTATCCAATTCACCATGGATCACATGTGATTTAATCTTCTTGACCAGCCTAACATGAGGGACTTTGTCAAATGGTCCAGTAAAGTTATGTAGACAATGTCCACTACCTTACCCTCATCAATCATCTTTGTTACTTCCTCAGAAAATTCAGCCAAGTTTGTGAGACAAGGCCTCCCCTGCATAGAGTCATTCTGACTATCCCTACCAAGTCCATTTTCTCCAAATGTGATTAAATCCTATTCCTAAGAATCTTTCTCCAATAATTTCCCTACCGCTGATGTAAGTCTCACCAGGCTATAATATCCTGGATTATCCCTGTTGCCCTTCTCAAAGAAAGGAACAACATTGGCTATTCTCCAGTCCTCTGGGACCTTGCCTGTGGCTAAAGAGGATACAAAGGTCTCTGTCAAGGCCCCAGCAATCTCCTCCCTTACCTCCCTCAGCATCCTGGGATAGATCCCATCAGGCCCTGGGTACTCATCTATCTTAATGAATTTCAAGACTCCCAACACCTCCTCCTTTTTAATATCAACATGCCCTAGAATGTCAACATACCCCTCCCTAATCTTACCATCATCCATGCTCTTCTCCATGGTGAATACCAATATGAAGTAGTCATTAAAGACCTCACCCACTTCTTCTTGCTCCATGCATAAATTCCCTCCTTTATCCTTGAGTGGACCTATCCTTTCCCAAGCTACCCTCTAGCTTCTAATATAAGTACAAAATGCCTTGGGATTCTCCTTAATCCTACTTGCCAAGGACATCTCATATCCCTTCCTAATTTAATGTTTAACTTCTTTTCTGTTTCCTTTACACTCCTCAAGGGTCTTGTTTGATTTCAGTGTTTTCTTTGTAAATATTTTCAATAAAACTTTAAATTATTTTATTGGCTGCTTTACCACTCACTGGGATAATGCGATAGAAATCAAACCCCACTATTCCCAGAGGGCCACCAATGTAAAGATTTAATAAGCTGCTAAAATTCCCAATTTGCCTCTGACTGATGGCCATCCAGGATAAATGCAAACCAAACCAGATTCCTTCAGTGACCATTAAAAAACTGCATCTATTGTCAAACTCTTAACTTTAGCAAGAACAGTAAAAGAACGCTATTTTGAATTTACATTACTTAAACTTTATCGCTTTTAAAATTCCCAAACACAGACACAAAGAATTAAAAAAGCAGACAAAACACAACATTATGAATACAGGAAAGAAAATAGTCAGGAGAACACAATTCGATAGATTGGATTCAAAATCCCTTTGATTCTTCAATGATACCATAGTGTTTTCTGTATAGTCATAATCAATCTGTTTTCACTGGTTCATTGTTTGGAAGAATTTGGGTTCTTCCTTTCTGTCTTTTGGTTTTAGAAATTATTTTTCAGTGTCTCTGAAATAGCTTTTCTGCTCTTTCAAATGTTAAAAAAAAACAACTTTACAGAGAAAGGGGGGACACAGAGAAAGATTGATACAGGCCATGTCTGGAAGTCTCCGTGCTTCTCTGCTTTAATTCACCACACAGTGTTAAGTTGCAACCTTCTGACCAATCAGAGCTTTGTTACTAAGTTGATCTCTCCTGAACCCACAATAAATTGTGCAGATCATCTGGATTCAATGTTCCCAAAAATGTAACATGGAATAGCAGAAAGCTTGCTTTGTTTTCTGCAAGCTGTACATTCTCCCATTGTTAAAAGCAATTTTTCTCATTTTCATTCCACAGCCCAAAAATAAAAAACATTTGGGCTCTTAGTACTGTGCTGTAGTAATTTACTGCTTTCAAGCTTTTTAAATTAGCTTCTTTGTAATACAATATCTCTGTACTGTTTACTGAGATTTACCCCATTCCCAGATTTTTCCACTTTGTTTCATGATCAAAATTGTGGTGACTTGCTTCTTCCAGGATTTTCACACTTTCTGTAGCTAAGATACAGTATTCCTGTTTCTTCCTGAGTTCATACCTTTCATAGTCTAATATACCAAGTACTTTCTTCAACACAAATTTAAAATAAACTCCTCTAGCTATAGCATTAATTTTGTCAATTACTATGCCTTGGTGCTTTTAAATATTTAGTTTTCCCTGACTCCTCTTCTTCTGCCAGACTCACAAGATATATTTGAATTTTCTCAAATACAGCTGAAATAAATTCTGAAGCCTTCAGGATTCTGGTCTAAATTTTCGTTCCTGGCCCTTTCACTGCTCCTTATGGCCTAATGTCAATGGTTACGGTATTGTTGTAAGAGATGAGAACACTCTTTTACACTTTCTTGTCTTCCTGTCCCAGTCTTTGCATAATTTCTCATTAAGTTACTCCCCCTTTCTCTCAGGGCTAACCAAATTTATGTCCTGGAGCCTCCCACACTCCCAACAGAGCTTCGTTCACAAAGTCAGCTGTTTTTCAAAGTGTGGCTGGTCTTTCTCTTTTTTTCCCTAGCCCACGTTCCTGCCCCCTCGCTTCTTACCAGCTTCTGAATGAAGTTCTACCTTTGGAGTGCTGAGCTGACCTTTTTGCTGGATTCCATGATTGCTGCTGTCTCTCTCTATCAGCAATAACACTTCAGCCAACGATTGACTGTCTGTGTCTTTTTTGAAGTTGTAACGTTTTTAAAGTAGTAAGCTGGCTTGCTTGAAAAGTTTTCTTTCTTCTGAATGTTTGGGATTTCTCTTCCTCCTGATGGAGCACAGATCTGCATCACTGTTACGGTTTGTGACTTTCTGAGATGAGAGCTCCTGGTACCTTGTGGTATCTGTCACCTCAATCAGTATATGGGACTGGGTAAGAGTTATTTGAGGTGGATAACTGCTACCGCTCGTCCTTTGTCTTTTCTTTGTCTTGGACCTAATTAGTGATTTCTGGTATTGAATATATCATGATAAAATATCTACAGAAAAGGCAGTATTCCTGGATGATAAGAAATGTTTGTTGCATAATGGCAATAGGTAAAAAAGTAAGTTAATTGAGTCTAGCTACATTTGGTCAGTTGCAATTTCTCAGATCTCTGGGTGCTGGCACAGATATATTCTGTTCCCTCCAGTAGCTACAATAGGACTCCTTGTCTCCACCTCAGACTATGGTAATATCATTAGAGTGGGTACAGCCAATATAACATGAACATTAACCTCTTCAGAACTATTATCTTATACAACAGCATGCATTTAGTTTCCCCACTAGGGATCATTGAACAGATAAATGTGCATGAGTGGGAAAACTGGTGGATTCTTCCACTCCCCAAATCAGGACAGCATCGTAGATAAGGAACTTCAGGTTTTTAAAGCTCAGTTATTTAATGCTTTTACTGGCTGAACTGTCAGGAAGCTCTTAATCTGCTTAGTAATGAACAAATGACACCCATCATTCATTACACTTTCATTAAAATCAGCAACAATATTTTAAAACTAAAGGAGTGACATTCTAGACTGGTAAAATAAAATTTTCAGTGCCAGAGAGGCTGCTTATCATTTATTAAGTTAAACTGTTAATTTCAATGGCCTCGCCTTTTAGAGTCATAGAGTTATAGTGATTTGCAGCACGGAAACAGATCCTTCGGTCCAACTTGTCCATGTTGACCAGATATCCTAAATTAATCTTGTCCCATTTGTTAGCATTTGGCCCATATCCCTCTAAACTCTTCCTATTCATGTACCCATTCAGATGCCTCTTAACTGTTGTAATTTTACCAGCCTCCACCACTTCCTCTGGCAGCTTATTCCAAACACGCACCACCCTCTGAGTGAAAACATTGTTCCTTAGGTCCATTTTAAATCTTTCCCCTCTCACCTTAAACCTATGCCCTCCAGTTTTGGATTCTCCCACCCCGGGGAAATGACCTCGGCTGTTTACCTCATCCATGCCCCTCATGATCTAATAAACCTCTATAAGGTCACCCCACAGCCTCCGACGTTCCAGGGAAAATAGCCGCAGCCTACTCAGCCTCTCCGCATAGCTCAAACCCTCCAACCCTGGCAACATCCTTGTAAATCTTTTCTGAACTCTTTCGAGTTTCACAACATCCTCTCTATAGCAGGGAGACCAGAATTTTATTAGTGTTGAAAAGGTATCTAGCAGTTAACACGAGGGTGATTTCATTAGTTTTAATGCTGTATGTAACAGCAAGATACTAGTATATTTAAACATGTCAAGAAGCAAGGCAGACCTGACAGTAACTTTCTATCTGAGATAGTAGGAACTGCAGATGCTGGAGAATCCGAGACAACAAGGTGCAGAGCTGGATGAACACAGCAGGCCAAGCAGCA
>NC_063362.1:21472718-21503479 GCF_021869965.1 Rhincodon typus | reverse complement strand
TGCTGCTTGGCCTGCTGTGTTCATCCAGCTCTGCACCTTGTTGTCTCAGTAACTTTCTATCTTCCTTGTTTAAATGCACACATGTGGATTCCAGAGGTAGCTGTCTGATTTATGCTATAATAAGAGTGAGAACTGATAATGCCACTGTTACTATTACCACAAAATACAGGTTAATGATAAACCTAGCAGTCTCTATACTGGCAGTCTCTTGTATGAACTTATTAACAATCATTTTTATGCTTCATTTGTTGTGTCCTGCAGGATGTTTGGGATTTGTCAAACGCCAGCTTTTCCAGGTAGGAGATGACTGGTATTTTCTCTTCATTCTTGGCATGTTGATGGCTCTCATTAGTTTTGCACTGGACTTCACAGTGGTCAAACTTCTCAAAGGTAAGCAAAGACAAGTGTTTATGTTCTCTGTTTCGCTGTACCTTTGTTGCCAATGCTATATCATTCCATGTTCCTTGTGGCTGGCAAAACTGTAAATTATTCACATGTTGATCAACAAGATGCTGTTATATCAGTGAGACAGACAGCCATCCTTTTTTAAGCTATAATTCTCACTTGGCTGCAAGTTCACATAGTATGTTAGATGTACCTGGCACGTGTCCTGACCACCCAAAACTAAGGACCCCAGTTAAGTGACCGATTACAAGATGGACAATTTGTTTTGGCTTTCTTACAATCCCACACAGATAATTGCTTGCGGTTACAATCAATTTCTGGAGGAAGGTGCTGGTCACAGTTTTCTTTTCGTTGTTGATAACTACCTTTTTGTTTGAATTTTTAGTTTTGCTGATTTTCCCAGGATTTTCTTGAAGGCAGCGTGCAGATGTCCTGCAGAAATTACATCCCTTTCTAGCAGTCTTGTCCAGTTGAAATTTCTGCTCAACCACATGCTTAGCCACATGGTGACTCAACTTTAGTTATTTGCACTACCTTTGTTATAAAACGCCTTTCGCACAAAGCAAATCAAACAATTTTACTAAGTGAACATCCATCATTATTTTGCAATTGTTCACCAAAGTTGCGAATTCTGATATGCATTTATCCAGCACCTCTAACTGCAGTTTCTCGGAGCAGGATATCACCTGGACAGTGACACTCCACCTCTCTGGCAATTCCTGCTAGTTCTGGGATTGTCTGTAGGAAGTTATGGTGGACATGGAAAACATTTGCCCAAATTTTCATAATGGACAGTGTTATGGACCAGACCGAATCCCCTTAAAATATATTTAGAAGATGGCCTAGATCCTGACTTTTTCATATTTTAAAGATAAGTGCCATGTTCCAGATGCATTTGATTAGTCAAACTACTTGACACTAAGCAGACTATACATAAAACACTATACTTAAAATACATCAAAAGAAAGAAGAAATTAAATAACAACTCTATTGGAAAACTTAACAGAATACTAGATTATTTAATTACTAAACAGTAACTGTTCCAATATAGTAACATCTCAAAAACACACCCTTGGCAAAGGCAAAGTCAGTAAAACAGGTTGTCTCACAGGCAACTCCAGCAGCAGGAAGAGAACCTCTAGCTTTTAGCTCTGACAGAGAGAGGACGAACAGCTGCCACATCCAGCTTCAAGACTCCAGCAACTGCTACTGAAAACTAAAACTAAAAATCCTGGTTCTGTGGGAGCTTGACCCCACCCATTCAGGCTGCTTCTATTGTTCCAACTTAAAAAAAAACCAAGCCCTCACAAACTGTTTATTTTATGGGTTTTCATAGACAGCACTTCACCTCTGTCTTAAAACCTCTTTTCAAAATAAACCAGGACAAAATACACCTCTTAAAGCCATAGTATCATCACAACAGTCAAAATCACAGTGTGTGATTGTCGCATGCAACTTTTCTCTCATTACCAGGATTGCTAAAGGATGGCAGAAGGTCCTTTAAAATGATGAAAGAATAAAAGAAAGAACTGCAGGTGCTGGAGATCTGAAATAAAAATAGAAAGGGCCAGAGGTATCTCAACAAGACTGACAGAATATGTGTAGAGAAACACAGAGCTCCCGTTTTGAGTCCATTTCTAATGAAGGGTCACTGGACTTGAAATGTTAACTTTGTTTTTCCTGCTGAGTTTCTCCAGCAGCTTCTGTTTTGTTTCCTTTAAAATGTTAAAATCTCTGAATAACCTGAAGAAATGTTAACTTTTGATACAAATATTGGACACCTTTCCATGACTTGTGGTCTTCTGGCCTTACTTACTTATTTTATTCATGGAATTTGAATGTTGCTGGTTGGCCAAAATTAATTGCCCATCCCTAATTGCAAATGAGAAGGGGTGGTGAGCTGCCTTCTTGAACTGCTTCAGTCGTTGGAACAAAGGGACCCCCACAGTGCAGTTAGAAATGTACTTCCAGGATTTTGACTGTGAAGGAACAGCGGTATAATTCCAAGTCAGGATCGAGTACAACATGGAAGGGAACATACACATTTGTGGTGGTTTTCCCATGCATCTGCTACAAATGTCTAAGACACTTACAGGTGGGGAACCTGTTAAAAACTCACCATAAATATGTAAAACGGAAAAAGACCTGGAGATTTGAAAATAAAAGTTCATTCTTTAGACTCAAGTCCCTTTGTGTTATACTGTGATATAACAGAAAATACCAGAGATCCACACTTTTTACAGTACTGGCACTTACTTCCAATTGGGAATCTTCATGTTAACCAAGGAAGTTGGTGTACAGGGCATCTTAGCTAAGTTCAATGTTCTTTATCCATCATTAAATCATTTACACTGTCCAGCAGCAGTCCCCAGTGATCAGGGCTGAATGGACATATTTCTCTTTCTCTACACCAGGGAGACCGTGGTCAATTGGACATCTCCTCCTTGAGATGAATTGGCAGCACAGACTGTAGTTTGAAACTCTAGCATTTCCCATCTGCATAGTTTTGCCTTTAACCACCAGTGAGGATGTTTCATAGAGTCAAACAGCACGGAAACAGACTCCTCGGTCCAACCAGTCCATGCCGACCATAATCCTAAACTAAACTAGTCCCACCTGCCTGCGCTTTGGCCATATCCCTCCAAATCTTTTCTAATCATGTTTCCTACAATGATCAATTCATAGCTAAACATAAGAGCAAGCGGCATTCATGATAAATCCTCATTTAAAAAGTAGTATTGATTTAGATCACCTGACTGCTAAGGGCAGTGTCCAAGAGCCTATGTGTTGACAATTTCAATTCGTATGTTAAGGTTGAAAATGATTGGGATGTAAAGGTTGAATGGTATTATTGTTAGACTATTAATCCAGAGACCCAGGTAATGTTCTGAGGACCTGGATTTGAATCTTGCCAATCATCCAGAGTGGTGGGTTGCTTGGTTTGTGATTTTAGTTCCCAGAGTGGTGCAAAGGAGTGTACCTAGCCCAGAGATTGATGGATCAAAACCATCTTCTGCTATTTACATTTTCAGTAACACCACTAAGAAGGGGCTCTTGTGGTGCAGTGGTAGTGTTCCTACCTCTGATCCAGAGGTGTATCATAACATTCCTGAATAGATGAAAATACTAAAAGTGCATCTTTGTAGTGCAGTGGTAGTGTCCCGATCTCTGATCCTAGAGACCTGGGTTCAAATCCCCCTTTCTCTAGTGGTTTATAACATCTCTGAACAAGTTGATTGAAAAATATCTAAAGTTAAAAGTAATATTGATAATGAGGAATATTATGCCTTAAAATCTTTGTTTCTGTTTGAGTAAAATCAAATTATGCTGTTGCATTAGTTGTAATGAATGTATGTGTTTAGTAAATAATTAAAACTATGTGTCCCTTTCCTGCTCCTTTACCTTCTGTCCTTGTCTTGCCTTTGCAATTCTTCACATTAATTACTGCTTGGTATTTCCTGAAATAATTGAATGCTGCAACAGTCTCTCAGTTTTTGACCAGCAGTTAGTTTTAACAGATTCAGTTAGACCATAAGACCAATTAGATAATTTAAGTGGAATTGAGCAAACTGTAATTTCTCCAAATTGTCTGTTTGAAATCAGATATTGCCATGCCTTGATATGAGCAGTGGAAACAATTTTAGCAAGTACAAAATAGTTTGATCACGTTTCCAAATTGAATTTGACAAGAATCCAGATCCAGCCTGTTTAGTTCATTGTGGATTTGATGTTTTACATTCTTTGTGTGTCTCCACAGCTCATCGGTGGCTCTTTGAGCAGATGGAAGGCAGCACTCTCCTACAATACATCTCTTGGACGGTGTATCCTATTGCAATGACCACATTCTCCACCGGCTTCTCTCAGTGTGTGTCACCACAGTCAGGAGGTATGTCTGCCACTGGCAGTGTATTTATAGAGCAAACAGTATTTATATGATCCCATTTCCCATCAGCGCTATGGGCATTTCTCAAAATACAACGACTTAATCTCATCTACTGAGAAGAATGTTCCCACGTCAAGGTGAACTGAAATGCAGAGTTAGTCACTCAAAGTCGATCCATAAATTCCAGTAGTAGAGTTAGAGTTTCAAACTAGATAAAAATGCAGTGTAGTGAAGACGTCATTAGCAAAGGTCCACTGAGAGATTAGGTAAATTCATTGCTCCTCTGTTTCCAGCTGGTATCAGCGTTCAATGGACATGGAGTTGATAGTGCTAAATACTGTGGTATTGATTTGAGCACAGCACCCAATGGAAGTACAGATGGATGAATTTGACCTTTTAGAGAGTCATAGAGATGTACAGCATGGAAACAGACCCTTTAGTCCAACTTGTCCATGCCAACCAGATATCTTAAATTAATCTAGTCCCATTTGCCAGCATTTGGCCCATATCCCTCTAAACTCTTTCTATTCATACACCCAAACAAATGCTTTTCAAATGTTGTAATTGTACCAGCTTCCACCACCTCTTAGACCGAACTCCAGTGTCCAGAGATGCTTGTAATTTCACAGCGCAGGCAATCGGCTGTGAAAGTTCACTGCCTGCTCAGTCAGCTGTGAACTTCCAGCCTTTTCAGTCTCCCATGTAGACTCCTGCTGTCTCTCTTTGCTCCTGTTTTAAAGAACTGATGTTTTGATTTTATTTCAAAGTTTCAAAACAAAGCAACAGCTTAATAAACAGTAACTACTGCTCAATGAAATTGAAGAAGTCAGCTCCAGCTCTGAAATAAACCTCAAAGAAAGGAGCAGCTCTTACAGCCACAATTGTCTCCTGTCCACCATCTCGAAATCTCCTTTTGTGGCCAACTTACTAAGTCAGTAAGTATGGACCAGTAGGTTCCCTGATCCAATTCTCAATCTGATCATTGCACATCTTTGCTGGGCCAATGGTTGATGATTGACCATTGACAATACATTGGTGTCAGAGGACACAGTAATGGGCCATTTGTACACTAATCAGACTTCCCTTCAAAGCTCTGCCACATATGTCACTCCCTTGCCACTGACTTCATCCTCCCCTCTGACTACCTGCTCAGGCTGAAGTGAAATATTTACTGTTGTGTAAGAGTTTGGTTCTAAAGGAGTTAATATTGAAATTGCATTGAGCTCCGCCCAATCCGAAGATGCCACAGAATGTTTGGAAGAAGAATCAGGCAGTATAGAATAAGGTCCCACTGGGGACAGATATGTCACCTCTAGTTCCTGATAGGCTTCAGTACCTCTTACTAGTATGCAATAAACTGCTTTTTGTAGTGAAAGAGAAGTGCTTGTTCTTGCTAAGGCTCACCGGTGGTCCATCCACTACCACTGATAAATTATACAGGCCCTGAAACTCAGAGTAGAATGAAGGATTGTTGGCAACAAAGTCCCCTAACCACAAGCTGCCAATGGTTGGTAACTAGAAGCCATAAATGACATATACAACCTCAGTATTTTGCTTATCCCTGAATCTAGCTCTAAACCTTATATCTAATCCATTCCTGAAACTCCATATGTTGACCTCAGCAACACTATGTGTGCTGCACAATGTTATCACCTCCATGTCACTTACTCTAAAGCCCTCTTTGTTGTCCTCTAATCCTTCATGAGTTCCAACTGGTTCAAAATGCATGAAGCACCAATTATCCAAATCTGTGCTAACCTAATTTTTATCCAAGGCCATCAATTTATCAAATTTAAATTCTTTGCATTCATCTTCAAATCCTTTTGTGAACTTGCCCCACTTTTACATCTTCAACATTCTTCAGCTCTGGTTTAATTCTCAATTTTCCAGCATGGACTTTTTGCCACACTCATTTAAACTTAACCTCCCTCCCTAAACCCACTGCCTCTCCTCTTCTGTCTCTGCTTTAAAAAAAATTTAAAGAACCAACTTCTTGACCAAACTTCCAGTCATTTGCACTTGACTTCTCTTGCTTTAATGTTATTTGTTTTCCTCTCCCCCTCAGTACGGTAACATGGGACTTTTTCAGCATTAAAGGCACTGCACAAATGCATGTTATTTTTGTAATGGTAGAATTCCACTTTGAAAATTGGGTGAAGATAGAATTCAACAATGACAATACATGATGTAGATGAGGAAATGAAATGTAATATCTTCAAGTTTGCGGATGACACAAAGCTGGGTCGGAGTGTGAGCTGTGAAGAGAATGCAGAGCTGTTGCAATGTGATTTGGACAAGTTGAGTGAGTGGGTAAATGCATGGCATTATAAAGTGGATACACGTGAGGTTATCCATTTTGATATCAGAAACAGGAAGGCAGATTATTATCGGAATGGTGATAGATTGGGAAACAGAGAGGTGTGATGAGATCTGGGTGTCCTTGTTCACCAGTCACTGAAAGTAAACCTGTGGGTGCAGCAGGTAGTGGAGAAGGCAAATGGTATGTAGGCCTCAGAGCAAGAGGATTTAAGTACAGGGGAAGGGATGTCTTGATGCAATTGTACAGGAATTTGGTGAGATTACATCAGGAGTATAGTGTGCAGTTTTGGTCTCCTTATCTGAGGAGTGATGTTCTGGTTATGGATGGAGCGCAACAAAGGTTTACAAGACTGATTCCTGGAATGGCAGAAGCAAACAAACAGAAATTGCTAGAGAAACTCAGCATCTGTGGGGACAAAGCAGAGTTAACGTTTCAGATCCACTGACCCTTCTTTAGAACTGATATTTTCTAGGAAAAGGTAGTCTTAATGAGATAATAGAGGTTGAGTGGAGAAGGAGTGAGTGGATAGGTGGAACAAGAAGAAAGATTAGGCCTGAAATCCGATCAGAGACTGGAATAGAACTTCTTTAAAGTGGATAAACCTGGAAAAGAGGTGGCAGGACTGACATATGAAGAGAGATTGAATTTGTTCAGACTTTATTCACAGGAGTGAATGAGGAGGGATCCAACAGAAAGACATAAAAATTCTTACAGTACTAGACAAGGTAAACGCAGGAAAGATATTCTTGATGACTAGGGAATCCAGAACCAGGGGTCCTAGTCTAAGGATATGGGATATGTCATTTAGGACTGAGATGAGGAGAAATTTCTTCATCCAGAGAGTTGTGAGCTGTGGAATTCTCTGCCTCAGAAAGCAATTGAGGCCAAAACATTGAATGTTTTCAAAAGGAGATTCTAATTCTTAGGGTCAAAGGGTATGGGGTGAAAGCACGAAGAGTATACTGAGTTGAATGATCAGCCGTGATCATATTGAATGATGGAGCAGGCTCAATGGGCCGAAGGTTCCTAATTTCTATGTCTATATTTCTACACCCTCAACCAATTTCCTGACAGCGATGGATGTCTTACCATTTAATACTGAATGTTTGGAAAAATGTTTTTTTAGCACACTGCCAGTCACTGGTTATATCACTGATGTGCTGCAGGAGTTACAATACTGATGTACTCAGTTCAATGTATTGCTTGTCTTGACTGGCTATAATGTTGGACACACTGCAACCTTTTCAATGTTACTTGGCTTATGAAGTGCAGTGCTATGTGAATAGAGTGCCCCCAATTGACTTCATGCATTACTGCAACAAGTTCGTTGTGCAGTCAGGAATTACGAAGTAGAATTAACAGGCAGCATTGAACATTTAAAACTAAACTAAACAAAACAATACATTTTATTATAGAAGAAAATAATAAAATAACTTGCAATAAATTTATATCATGTCTTTCATGACTTCAGGATATCTCAAAGCCAATGTCTATTGGTAAAGTGTTACTGCTGTTGTAACATAAGGAAGCATTTCTAAGACAACATGAGTTTTTCATCAACTTTTCCTTCTGCATTTCTCATACATAGAATCACAAAGTCACAGAGTTGTACTGCACGGAAACAGAGCCTCCAGTCCAACTTGTCCGTGCTGACCAGATATCCTAAATTAATCTAGTCCCATTTACCAGCATTTGGCCCCTATCCCTCTGAGCCCGTACAATTCATATACCCTTCCAGACGCCTTTTAAATGTTGTAATTGTACCAGCCTCCACCACGTGCTTTGGCAGCTCATCTTCATACACACACCACAGTCTGCCAGAAAAAGTTGTATCTTGGGTTCCTTTCAAATCTTCCCTTCCCCCTCGCACCTTAAACCGATGCCCTCTCATTTTTGACTCCCCTACTCTGGGGAGAAAAACCTTGGCTATTCACCCTATCTATGCTCCTCATAATTTTATACACCTCTATAAGGTCACTGCTCAGCCTCCGACATTCCAGGGAAAATAACTCCAGCCTATTCAGTCTCTTCCTATAACGGTGGCTCAGTGGTTAGCACTGCTGCCTCACAGCGCCAGGGACCCGGGTTCAATTCCACCTTCAGGTGACTGTCTGTGTGGAGTTTGCACATTCTCCCCGTGTCTGTGTGGGTTTCCTCTGGGTGCTCCGGCTTCCTCCCACAGTCCAAAGATGTGCACGCTAGGTGGATTAGCCATGCTAAATTCAGGGCTGTGTAGATTAGGTGGGTTATAGTGGGGTGGGTCTGGGTGGGATGCTTTGCGGTTTGGTGTGGACTTGTTGGGCCGAAGGGCCTGTTTCCACACTGTAGGCATTCTAGGATGATTTAAGCCCTCCAAACCCCAGCAATGACAAATGGTAAGATGGTGCAACAGTACTGGATTAAAATAAATTCTTGCAACTTCCATATAATTCTATGAGAAATGAGACCATCAATATCCTTTCACAAGTGACCACAGCTCTGAGTCTGTAAGTTCCTTTACTTTGTTCTCTGCTAGATGCTGAAGTGGACAATCTCAGCTGGGGTAACTATAGAAGCAAAGCAATGGGATACAGAAATTGCTGGAGAAACTCAGCAGGTCTGGCAGCTTCTGTAGAGAGAAGCATATAGTTAATGATTCGAGTCCAGTTCTAATGAAGGGTCACTGGCCTCGAAACGCTAACTCTGTTTTCCTTTCCACAGATACTGTCAGACCTGCTGAGTTTCTCCAGTAATTTTTGTACTTGTTTCAGATTTCCAGCATCCACAGTTCTTTGTTTTATCTTAATGGACCTCAGTGTCTCTTTTGGAGGAGAAAACCAAAGGAGAGATGTTGGAAGGAGAAAGTTTGGTCAAAACTATAAATATTTTGGAGAGGATGATGAAGTTTGCTTTACTTTATGTTAGTCCACATACCATATAACACAGAGCCAGGTTTTCATGAGTTAGATACTTGAAGCTTATTTGTGAAATAATTGTGCAGAAGGCGACATACCGTCGCCAAGTCACCCATTATTTGCATGTGCATAGCACACAGACTCCAACCAGCTAGCTCAGAGCCAGTCCCTAAAATGAGGAGACTGTCTGAGACCCCTGTTTATATCTGTCATCCAGAGCTCCCCGATTGGCCCAGGTTAATAACCCTAATCAAGGATCTCATAGTCAATGGATCCACTTGGCCCTCATTCTAATCACTACAATTTGCAGTGCTAACTATTTACAAGGCTATGATACCAGAGACTCATACACGTACTGTAGGTTCTCTGTTTACTGGTGTTACTGTCTATTAACTGATTGACTAACCACATTGACTCCACTGTGGCTGAGAGAATGTCTGAAGGTGAGGAGGCTACCTTTGTATCGGAACTTTATACCTCAATGTCATGTAATTTTCACAAAGGTAAGGGCCTGTCCTGTCAGGAATTTTTGCTATAAACAACAGAGGAGTTGGTGTATCACAGCCACAGTCACAGAGGATATCATTCGCAAATTTATTTAGGGCCTGTTAACATTTCAGTGCTACGGCCTGTTAGCATTTCAGTGCCGGGGCAAAGGTTGATTAAAGAGATTCAGAATGAAACAAGAAGATTCAAAGAGACAGAGCACAGCAACAAATTATATTTGTAGAACCCTTTTGTCAAAATAAAACATCCCAAGACATCATGCAAGAATATCATCAAACAAAATATAATGCAAAGCCATTCAAAGAGTTTTTTTTAATGGAGCAATAGAGGGTAAGAATCATAGAATCCCTACAGTGTGGAAACAGGCCATTCGGCCCAACAAGTCCACAACGCCCCTCCGAAGACATCCCACCCTGACTCATTCCCTTACCTCTGCATTTCCTCATGTCTAACCCAAATAACTTAAACATCACTGGACACTTTGGGCAATTTAGCGTGGCCAATCCACCTACCTGCACATCTTTGGACTGTGAGAGGAAACTGGAGCACCCGGAGGAAACCCACGCAGACATGGGGAGAATGTGCATAGTTGGGTGGGGTGGAGGAAAGGAGTGAACAGACAGGTGGAACAGGAAGAAAGATTAGAGCAGAAATCATGTCAGAGAGAGGAGCAGAAGTTCTTCAAGGTGGGCATAGCTGGAAGAGATGTGACATGACTGAGATACGAAGACTATATTCCCTGGAGTGTAGGAGAATGAGGACGGTTATACTAATAACCTATAAAGTTCTTACAAGACTAGGCAGGGTAAATGCAGGAAGGATATTCCCAATGTCTGTGAACCAGGGATGACATAGTCTAAGGGTATGAGGTAGGCCATTTAGGACTGAAATGAGGAGAAATTTCATTATCCAGAGAAAGTGAGCGAGACAGGCAGTCAGGTGTGAGGTGTGGAATTCCAGAACGTTAGGCTTAGGAGCTGAAGGTGCAGTCACCAAGGATGGAGCAATTAATTGATATTCGATTAAAAGATGGTTTAGGTCTCCAAATATCTCACAGAATCCCTACAGTGTGGAAACAGGCCCTTCAGCCCAACAAGTCCACACTGACCCTCAGAGCATCCCACCCAGACCCATCCCCTCTATCACTCACCTAATTTACACATCCCTGAACATTATGGGCAATTTAGCACAGCCAATCCACCTAACCTACACATCTTTGGCCTGTGGGAGGAAACCAGAGGAACCATGCAGACATGGGGAGAATGTGCAAACTCCACACAGACAGTCGTCCGAGGGTGGAATCGAACCCAGGTTTGTGGTGCTGTGAGGCAGCAATGCTAACCACTGAGCCACTGTGCCACCCCATTCACAACCTCCATTCGTATTATCTGTGCCAGGACTTTCAGATCGACTGTTTCTCTTTGTAATGTTTCAAAAATGGACTTTTGTTCTTCGCATTTAGGTTCAGGCATTCCAGAACTGAAGACTATTCTGACTGGAGTACTTTTGGAAGAGTATCTGACGATGAAAAATTTTGGTGCAAAAGTGGTCGGTTTGACATGTTCACTGGCTGCAGGAAGTACAATATTCTTGGGAAAAGTGGTGAGTTAAGGCTTAGCTGGGTGACATAAGAGAGATGGGAAGAGTCTAACAGTAAAAGGGACTATAGAGATGTGAGGAGAAAGGACAGCCAGAGGCATGCAGAATCAAGAATGGAGAGAAATCATGAAAGGATGAAGAAACAGATGTTGGGGATGGTGCTGAAGACCTCAAGGAGGTAGTGCTCATCATTAACACTTGGAGCTTGGGCATATGGATGTTCTTGGGTAAAAAGAATTAGTGGCAAACAGAAGATCGAATGAGAAAGAGGGAAGTTATTAAACAAATTTTCTTGCCTGAACCCCAGGGTCCCTTTGTCCACATCTCCAGCATGATTGCCACTTATTTGGGAAGAATTCGAACCACAGTTACCAGAGATTATGAGGTAAGCAGGGGCATTGAAGAGAAATTTACAAATCATTAAACCAAATCATGTGATTGCTGCTCTGCGCCAGTCTGAGGACACCATGAGGAAACCTGGATTATTTTGTTCAGTAAGTTGTAGAGCACAATCTCTCTCTGACTATCAATGGGAATCCCTGTGAGCCATGTAAACCAAGAAGGATTGATCTCTTGTCTGTTAGCTGATCTCTCTGGAGTGCTAACGGAGTCAATATAATTGGTCTCAGCGACTTCTGGATAAAGTCAGCCTGGATTCCTACTGTTGTTTTCAGACCAGCAATGCTCATGGAAAGCGTGTTCATATGTGCGCTGGGTGAGGATCGAGTGGGACTTGATCTGTTGCAAGAATGTACTTAATTCATACAAATTCAATAAGCAAGCTACATAACCATTCAAATTGACATTGGATAAAGTGTATACCAAATCAGTTTCTTCCAATATTTTACATGACATATTGACACTACCAGTTCCAGTTAATACTTACAGTATTCATTTCATGTCAAACATACACCTCGAGGGCTTTTATACAGTTTCCTGTATTATTGTAGAAGGGCATTAGAAAATGACCTTTTTCCAAATTAAACCTTTGTAGCAGAGACTGTCATGTCTTGTCTCACCGTCAGTGAGACCTTAAGTATTACGTTTAAGAGACATACCCAAGTTATCATCAATCTATCCTAGCACGGGACCTGAGGGTTTCAAGCTCTAAGACTCTATTTTAACTCAGGTCATGTGATTCTCTGTGTGATTTCAAGTCAACTCGTGTCATCTCATAAATAACTGCGTTTCCAAGAGCCAAGCTCATCCAGCCTGTGATATGTTCCTTTTCTGCAGAATAAGAACAAACGGTATGAGATGCTGGTGGCGGCAGCAGCAGTAGGAGTTGCAAGTTGCTTTGGTGCACCCATCAGTGGTAAGAATCTGGTCAGAAACTGGTCTCTGCATTAAAGCAGATTAAAAAAAGGTAACCCTGCTGGTGGAGGACATGCAAGGTGTCATTCATGGCATAAGAGTATCCACAAATTAAAAAGGAAAAGGTACATTGTACCAAAAGGCAGTTTATTCTTTTGTTATCTCTGTATTAATCATGTTGTGGCTAACTCTGATGAGTTGGCTTGAGTTGATGCTACCTTTTGACATGAGAATTGCTGCCTTTTGAGGAGCTCCTAGGTACAAATTTCATTCCTCAAGGAAGGATGTGTCTCCCATTTGCCCACCATAAAGCTGTGCAAACTGGAAAACCAGTCGTCAGTTTCTGCAAATTATTCTGCTGGTGTTACAGCACAAGGTTGGGAGAACTTCTGCGCATCCTCCCCTCGCTCTCTCATTTCTTGCTCGTTCTTTGAAATCGTTACACATCTCTGCTGACTCTTCCCGATCTCTCCTCACCATTGGATCCTGTCATTCTTTACCATTCTGACCATTTTCAGGCTGAACAGTATCTTCCAGCATGGGGAAAGTTGCAAATGGGGGTCGGGATAGAATTGCATCCCACAGGCCACTTTTCAAAATCTCCAGGATAAACTTAATTTGGCAAAAATCTGATCTGATTTATAGTGCAGGTGGAGGCTATTAGGCCATCACCTCCATACAACCCAGTCAGTCTCATTACCTCAATCTATTCCTGTAACTCTGCAAGTTTATTTCCCTCATGTTCGCAACCAATTTCCTTTTTAAGTCATTGATTTCTACCCCATCCCATAGACTGAGGATGCAACACCACTACCACTTGTTGATGCAAAAAAAGTACTTTCTCATTTCCTTACTCAATCTCTTGCCCAAAACTATAACCATCTACCCCCAAGTTCTCATCATCACCTTACATTTCCCTACCACATTTAATCTCCTCATAATCTTGAATATATTTATCAAATCTCACCCCACCCACTAATTTGTTCCAAGGAAGTGAAAACAATTTCTCCACCTGAGCCATATAACTAAAGTCTCTCATCCATATAACAATTCTGGTTCAAAATACAGAGTATATTATTGGTTTTAAACACTGGATTTTAACTTAGGCCTGAGCAGAAAAGCTACTATGACAGAGGGAAAAGTGCTTCTATTAAATCTACAAGAAAATCATGGCATCCCTGGCTCCATCCAGCTGCCATTTTTATTCATTTTGACGGTGTTGCGGACTGCCCGTACCTTTGGTTAAAATACCCTCACTCTCAACCATAGGACTGCGAGTACATTTCTGTTTTACTTATTCTGTCCCTGCCCAACTGAAACCATCTGAGGTTTGAATTCAATCCAAGCTCTGCAGGCAATGTTTTAGACCCAGCAGAAGTAGGGGAGTAAGTCCCTTTATGAAACAGTTTCGGCTTTTGTCAAGGTTGGAGGGAGAATGAAACAACTAGTCAGGAACTTTTTTGCCTCAGTCACACAAAGCAAATTATTGAAGTAGAGAATTGTAGCACATTTGTTACTTTGTATTACAGTGAAAGGACACATGTACTGATGGAAATTAGGGACTCCAGTTTTAAGTTGCTTTGTATTGTCACTCATTGTAAAATAAAGCAGTTTAATCATTTTAAATCTGCAGTCTTTGTTTTTCTCGGTTTTTCTTCATGAGCTTTGGAAAATCTCATCTGTAGAGATATGAAAACTGTGTTCAGTTCACAAGGAGAATCCTTTGTTACGCATTGAGTTCTAACATTGTGTCGAGGCATGCTGCTGAGCACAAGATGTTATGTTTAAAAGTCACCATGATCCTGCTCTCTCGTTAGGGACAGAGACAACTGGTGATAGTTTAACCTGAGGATCACCACACCTCAAGCAAGGGGAGAGCTGTGAAGGAGATTCCTTCATGGTAACCTCAGCCCGTGCAGGAATTCATAGAACCCCGGCAGTGTGGAAGCAGGCCATTCGGCCCATTGAGTCGACACTGACCCTCTGAAGAGCATCCCAGCCCGACCCACCTCCCACCGCGCCCTATCCCTATAACCCTGCATTTCCCCTGGCCAATCCACCTAACCTGCACATCCTTCGACCGTGGGAGGAAACTAGAACATCTGGGGTAAACCTGACGCAGGCATATGGAGAGCATGCAAACCCCACGCAGACAGTGAGGCTGGAACTGAACTCAGGATCCTTGGCGCGGTGAGGCAGTAGTGTTAACCGCTGAGTCACCGTGGTGTCCCACTCAAACCCACGCTGATGGTATGACTCTGCAATGCAAGCGAGCCATCCAGCCAACTGAGCTCCCAGTCAGTAACCCCCCTCTGCTGGAGGTGAGAGAGTATCTAAGACAACGTCCTGTGTAGCTGACAGCTCCTCCTGTTCACTGTCTGGGCTCGTACACCAATTTCCACGGGTAGCCACACGTGGAAATCGGAGCAAATGGAAAGACAAACTTATTATTAGCTGTTGGATCATAGCGTTTCTGTTAGCTGGTAACTGTAGCTCTACTCATCTAATTCCAGGGATGAAAGAATCAAGAAATGTCAGCAATATATGTGGCCTTTATCTAGACTATTTTTTTGGGGGTGGGAGGGCATTGCTGAGGTTTAACTCATTCACTGGATGAAAATCGGTCCCCATAATGTTTGAAGTATAAATGTCAATCAGCAGCCTAGGCGTTTTGATAATGACAAGGTTACTGTTACTGATTCTTGCTGAGTAGCAGTGTGGGGCATGAACCACTGCTATCCTGAGATCTCTGCATTGAAATGTGATCTGTGCCTGTTTTCCTTAGGTGTCCTGTTCAGTGTGGAGGTGATGTCCTCTCATTTTGCAGTGCGTAACTATTGGCGAGGCTTCTTTGCCGCTACCTGTGGCGCATTCATGTTCCGACTTCTTGCTGTGTTCAACAGTGAACAAGGTGAAATGGCCACGTACTGGCGCAAATCTTTACGAAGCGTCCGCTTGATTTCTGTAGTTTGCCAAATTGGCGGTGACAAGTTGATTCTGAAAAGCATGATGGTCTCAGAATTCGAAACACTTCAGTCTGCAAGGGAGACAAGACTGACACATTTCTCCAAAGTGATACAGGTGTAACACTGTATTAGCCTGGAGCATCCACATCCCATGAAGAGATTAAGAAACACATTCTTCAGGTAGCAAGGCAAATTTTGACTTTTACTGATGACAGTGGATCAGTCATCCCTGCTATATTTCTCCCAAAACATTGTCCACTGACAATATTAAATCCAATGAGTTCTTACTGACAGAGAGTCTCTTAAAGGTATACTGACAGACTGACCAAGAGACAGAAAACCACAAGGCTGGGTTTCAACTTTGGATTATTATTCCTAAATTACTAAGTGATGGCACAATTAGTTTGACTATGGTGTCCTTTACAGTTTTTTTAAAACAACTGCCAACACTCACTGCCAATGTTTACATTGTGAATAGCCTTGGCAGATAATGTTAAAGATAATCGAAAAAGATTCTACAAGTACATTAAGAGCAAGGGAGCAACTAGAGAGAGAGTAGGGCCCCTTAGGGCTCAATGAGGTCATCTTTGTGTTGAACCTCAGGAGATGGGAGAGATATTAAATGAGTATTTTGTGTCAGTTTTTACTGTGAAGAAAGAAACGGAGGCTAGAGAACTCGGGGGAACGAAATATTGATGTTTTGAAAACAGTTCACATTACAGAAGAGGAAGTGCTGGAGGTCTTAGAAAACATAAAGGTAGATAAATCTCCAGGACCTGAGTAGGCGTATTTCAGGATGCTGTGGGAAATTAGGGAGGAAATTGCAGGGCCTCTAGCAGAAATGTTTGTATCATCTATAAACACAGGTGAAATACCGGAGGACTGGAGGGTGCTTAATGTTGTGTCATTGTTTAAGAAAGGCTGTAAGGAGAAGCCTGCAAACTATAGACCTGTGAGTCTGACATCAGTGGTGGGTAAGCTTTTGGAGGTGATTCTGAAAGTTAGGATTTACATGCATTTGGAGAGACAAGGATTGATTAGGGATAGTCAGCATAGTGTGTGTAAGAAATATCATGTCGCACAAACTTGATTGAGTTTTTTAATAAAGTAACCAAAAAGATTGATGATGGCAGAGCAGCAGACATTGTTTATTTGGACTTTAGTAAAGTCTTTGACAAGGTTCCGCATGGTAAAGTTAGATCACATGGGATTTAGGGTGAGCTTGCCAATTGGATGTAAAATTGGCTTTATGGCAGGAGATAGATGGTGGTGGTGGAGGGTTGTTTTTTGGACTGGAGGCCAGTGATCAGCATGTTCCACAGGGATCGGTATTGGGTCCACTTTTGTTTGTCATTTACATAAATTATTTGGATGAGAATATAGGAGGCATAGTTAGGAAGTTTTCAGATGACACCTGAATTGGTGGTATAGTGCACACTAAAGAAAGATTACAAAGAGATCGTGATCAATTGGGTCAATGGGCCGAGGAATGGCAGGTGGAGTTCAGTTTGGATAAATGGAAGGCATTGCATTTTGATACAAGAAACATGAACAGGACTTATGCAATTAATGGCAGAGCCCTGGGTAGTGCTATAGAACAGAGTGATGTAGAAGTTCAGGTATATAATTCTTTGAAATTTACATCACAGTAGACAGGGTGGTTAAGAAGGCATTTAGCACACTTGCCTTCGTTGCTCAGACCTTTGAGTATAGGAGTTGGGATGTCACGTTGAGGTTGTACAGGACATTGGTGAGGCCTCTTCTGGAGTATTGTGTCCGGTCCTGGTCTCCCTGTTATACGAAGGATATTATTAAACTGGAGAGGGTTCAGAAAAGATTTATCAGGATGTTGCCAGGAATGGAGAGTTTTGATATAAAAATAGACTGGAAGAATTGGAACCTTTTCACTGGATCTTAGAAGGTTAGGGGGTGGCATTATTGAGACTTTAAAATCATGAGGGGCATAGATAAGGTAAATGACAAGGGGCTTTCCCCTCGATGGGGTAGTTCAAAACTTGGGAATATATTTTTAAGTTGAGACGAGAAAGATTTAAAAAGGACAGGAGGGGCAATGATTTTTACACAGAGGGTGCTTCGTGTGTGGAATGAACTGCCAGAGAAAGTGGTGGATGCAGGCACAGTTACAACATTCAAATGACATTTGGATCAGTACATGAATAGAAAAGGTTTGAAGGGATATGGGCTGCATGTAGGCAGGTGGGACTAGTTTAATTTGGAAACATGGTCAGCATGGACTGGTTGCACCAAAGGCTCTGTTTCTGTGCTGTATGACTCTATGAATAATATCCACTTCGATGATGTACCAGTGCCTGTTGAATTGTCTCTGTGAAAGTATCAGCCTTGGCAGAAAGGGAAGAAATTAGGAAAATTGGAGAGAAGGAGAATCATAAATCCAAGCCTCCCAGCTACATGGAAAGCAGATCGGATTACTGCCTACTCCAGTTTTTTTGCTTTCAGATGTACTCCTAATGTTTTTACCTTACTTTCTTTTTCTTGCAGAAACTATCATTGCTCTTTTCAAGACAAAATTCCCAGTTGACTTCCCGTTTGATTTACCTGAAACATTAATCTTTATCATCTTGGGGTGAGGAGTCTTTGAAGCTTTATCTGTTGTCTATCTAAAAGGTGTGATGGCGATGGAACCAACGGCAGCCACAGCTTCTGTTATGGAACACAAGCTATCACACACATTACTCAGGATAGCATTCATCATATAGTGTTATATGGGGACCTAGGAGTGCCATTTATTCCAATGGCACAGGAAAGCATATTGTTAACATTGAGCAATATTGAGCATTGGACGGAAAATAAATTAAAAATGAATGCTTTTAAAAAGCTGCACTAGACCCTGAGAAATTAAATCATTCACTATTTTCATACTTGCTTCAGGCCACTTCACTTTTATGATTAGATTTGTGACAACTTTGCAAATGGAGGATAATGCCGTTAAAATGTGTTGGAAACATTATTTTGTCACGTGCACATAACATTACTGAGCATTCTTCTTCCAGTGTAAACAAAACAAAATGACAAATATGTCTGCAGTAAACATGGAAGAACACTTCTGAATCACTGACTTTGATGTTGCAAATAAGAGACCTCAACATCCCATAACTGCTCTTTTTTCTTTTGTTGTTTGGGCTTATTCTGATTTGTTGGGTCAATATCAGCTTTTCAAGGTGAAGTGCAATAGTGCTGGAAATAAAGATTTTGCTGTTTCCAACTCAGGGCAGGTAATGACTGACAGACTTGTACTTGGGCCAGGAGTGTTAGTATCAGTTTCAGACAGCATCCCACACAGTTCGGGAAAGAACAAAGTCAAGTACTGTCAAAATTGTTTGCTGAATAAGAATGGCACGTTGAGATAGTGACAGTTTAACACTGAGATGGCTGTAGCTTGTTCAAGTATTGTACTGACAATATCAGGCCCTTGAAGTACTGAGCAAAGCGCACTGAGGTGACAGTGTTACTGATAGCGTGTTAGGCCCCAACAAGAATGTAACCACTTTGGAAATTCTTCACATTCACAGAAAGTAATACTGAAGTAGGTTCCTGGAACTGGCATGCTATCTGAATGAAAATGCCTGGCACCATTTTCAGATCTGAAATATTACTTTCACTTTAAATAGAAAGAAAAACACTGCAGGTGCTAGAAATCTGAAATAAGACAAGAGAATGCTGGAGAAACTCAGCAGGTCTTGCAGCATGTGTGGAGAGAGAAACAGAGTTAATGTTTTGAGTTCAGTGGCCCTTCTTTGGAACAGTCCACACTGATCTGAAGGAAAAGAAGTGTCTTTGGACTGAAAACATTAACTCTGTTTCTCTCTCCACAGATGCTGCAAGACCTGTTGAGTTTCTCCAGCATTTCCTGCTCTTATTTGATATTGCTTTCTCTGCTTAGTTTATCTGCTCATTTTATTATTGTCTTTATTCCCTTAACAGGATTATCTGTGGGATACTGAGTTGCATCTACCTGTGCTGTCAGCGCTCGGTGGTAGCATACATCAGGAGAAATGCTTTCATCCTGAAACTTGTGGCAGCAGAGTAAGATTGCAATATTATTTTCACAAACTGCTGCTTGGTACAACAGAAGTTGAACATAGTTGAAAATAGAGACACATAGCCAAGTCTTTTTGTCTTGCAACCAAATGGACAAATGCATGAACATCAAACTTCAAATGATCATAACAATTTGTACAAGAGATAAGAGTGCCAATTGGTTGGCTGGTAAAGTCTGGCCAAGTCTATAACCCATTGCTTTCTCCATAGCAACGCTTCATTCTCCTTGTGTTCTTCCTTTTCAAGCAATCCCCTGAGACCCTTATAACAGAAACTATAAATGCTGCTTTAGCATTGTATGTAGCAGAGAATTTTACATTTTAATCACCTTCTGCATATAAAAATGTCTAAGCCATCTCTATTGATTTCTGTGAATATTTTATGTTTTCTCTTGTTAGATATTCAATCAGTGGAAAGAATCTATCACTATTTACCCTCTTATAACCTTTAAAGCTTCTAATAATCACTTCTTAATGTTCTGAGCTCCAATAAAAATGTACTAATTTCTTGAGTCTCATGCCCTAATTTGTAATCCTTTATCCTGTGGCTACATCCTGTTGAATTAAAGCAGCATAGTTTCTATTCTTTCTTATAGTGTGCTTTCCAAAACTGTACCCCAGGTATTTCAGTTACAACTTAAGCAAGGTCATGTGTATGTTCAATGTTGCTCTGTTTTTGATCAGTGGCTTTCAAGGTGTGGTCCACAGACTAACAGTTCATTGTCCAAGATGCACGCCACTGATCCATAAGATCACAGCCAAGGCCAAAAGACAGAATAGGTCAGAGCACTCATGCCTACTACTCATTGAGCCAATCATTCAGCACAGAAGAGATCCCTGCTCCTGCGGCATCATACAACTCCTGCACAGCACAGAGGTCACAAGTGCAAAAAACCAGCAACAGTGTTGTTTTGTAAATCATCTTTCCCTATTGAATCCCAACAGTGTGGAAACAGGCCCTTTGGCCCAACAAGTCCACACCAAACCTCAGAGTATCCCACCCAGACCCATCCCCCTATAACTCACCTAGTCTACACATCCCTGAACACTATGGGCAATTTCCCATGGCCAACCACCTAGCCTGCACATCTTTGGACTGTGTGAAGAAACCAGAGCACCCAGAGGAAGCCCATGCAGACAATGTGCAAACTCTGCATAGAGAGTTGCCCGAGGCTGGGATCAAACCCAGGTCCCTGGTGATGTGAGGCAGCAGTGCTAACCACTGAGCCACCGTGCCACCCCATCTTCATATTAATTTTGTTTGATTCACATAGATGTAAGATAGGTATTAGCTTTTTCAAAAAAAAACACATTTATTAAGTTAATTGATGAAATAAAGCAGCAAAATATTTATAGTTTCAATAAGATCCTATTAATTTCTTTCCAATTATTTTGGAGTGAAATTAACAATGGATTGATACATTACAGCACACAGAGCATGGGGAACATGACAAATAAATTCCCAACCTCTACCAGTATAAATTACATGCGTAGGTTCTGCAGTGTTGAAGAACTTTTTGTTATTTATATAAATGATCTGGATGTAAACGTAGGAGGTGTGGTTAGTAAGTTTGCAGATGACACCAAAATTGGTGGTGTAGGGGACAGCTAAAAATGTTGCCTCAGAGTACAATGCGACCTTGATTAAATGGGCCGGTGGACTGAAGAGTGGCAGATGGAGTTTGATTTAGATAAATATGAGGTGCTGCATTTTGGTAAGGCAAATCAGGGCAGGGCTTATACACTTAATAGTAAGATCCTGGGGAGTGTTGCCAAAGAAAGAGACCTTGGAGTGAAGATTCATAGTTCCTTGAAAGTGGAGTGGCAGGTAAACAGGATAGTGAAGAAAGTATTTGGTATGCTTGTCGTTATTGGTCAGTGCATTGAGTATAGGAATTGGGAGGTTATGTTGTAGCTGTGAAGGACATTGGTTTGGCCATTTTGGAATACTGCATTCAGTTCTGGTCTCCCTGCTATAGGAAAGGTGTTGTGAAACTTGAAAGGGTTCAGAAAAGATTCACAACGATGTTGCCAGGTTGGAGGGTTTGAGTTACAGGGAGAGGCTGAATAGGTTGGGGCTATTTTCCCTGGAACGTCGGAGGCTGAGGAGTGACCTTATAGAGGTTTATAAAAGCATGAAGGGCATGGATAAGGTGAATAAACAAGATCTTTTCCCCAAGGTAGGGGGGTCCAAAACTAGAAGGCATAAGTTTAAAGTGAGAGGGGAAAGATTTAAAAGGGACCTAAAGGGCAACTCACGCAGAGGGTGGTGCATGTATGGGATGAGCTGCCAGAGGAAGTGGTGGGGGCTGGTACAATTACAACATTTAAAAAGTGTCTGGATGGGTATATGAGCAGAAAGGGTTTAGAGGGATATGTGCCAAATGCTGGCAAATGGAACTAGATTGATTTAGGATATCTGGTCAGCATGGACAAGTTGGACTGAAGGACCTATTTCGATGCTGTGTGTCTCTATGACTCTAAGAAGTAAGAGAATTCATTGGATTTCTGTGCTGGCTCAGCTGGAACATTATACTGAGTTATTTGTATTACATTGAAACTTGAAATGGTTCCAACCAAATCTATGGTGAGAAACAGTCTGTTGTCTTTCAGTGTTGGCTAATTGGCAGATGTAGTGAGAGTAAAATGTTCATTAATTAACAATACAATGATGTTAATATGTTCATTAACATGCAACAACATACTGTGAAAAATAGTTCACTGACAGATCATTTATTCCTTTCTTTTAACTTGTACCATTCTCAGGAAAGTGACTGAATTGGGTGTTTGGGTGAGCTAATATATCATTATAAATGTTCAAATCTTTTTGGATTAACGAATAAGACATGAGCTAATATCTGAATAATGTCCTATCAATAGGAAGGCAGTGTACTCTGGACTTGTCACCTTACTATTGGCATCTATCACCTTCCCTGACAGTCTGGGCCAGTTCATGGCATGCAGGGTGAGTATTTCTGAACACAAAGCATTTTACAACTTTGTTTTGTATTTTTTATTTCAAAATATATTTTATTCATAAAAAAAGTCTTTATATATGTCTCTATATATAAAGTCAGGCAGTAGCATATCAAGGAGACAGTCAACCATTGGAGTTTGACTCTATCTAAACAAATCAAAGGCCTCTCTTATTTGAATCAGATTATATTTACAAGCATTTGAGGCATTGGGAGGGTTTGATCACTGAACGGACCCCCATTTAAGTTCAGCAGAAACACCTCAGACAATGGTCTTTCCCTACTACCCCTTGGCAGCAGTTGCCCCAAGCTTTAGTGTGACCCTCAGTACATAGTCCTGGACTTTGGAATGTGCCAGTCTGCAGCATTTGGTCAGGGTCAGCTCCTTGATCTGGAAGACTAGAAAGCTTCTGGTAGACCAAAGAACATCTTTCAACCTTGTAATCATGTTCTGTGTCACTTCCAGGTGATGTAACAGGACAGATACTGAACTTTTTTTGTTTCTTCAGCCAAAGGTAACACCACCACATGATCCTGAGGGTGACTTCTACGCTAACTAGATTAGTAAAGACTCAGTGACACACACAGTGCTGATTGGTTAGAGAATATTGAAACGTACATTCTACCTGACACATTGTAGGTACAGCCCTTCTACCAAGTATAGACATTCCTCTGCCCATTGGATCAGATGCTATGTTATTGAAAACAAACTGCCTTTAATCAGTAACTCCAAACACACAAGCTACCTGCTTCCCAGCTCCCAACATGTTGTTAGCAAATCAATAGTGGAATATCAATGGTGTTGAGCCTGTGGATATAGAAAGGGGGCTGGTATTAATAATAGCATTTTACTCACACTCAAATTTAGATCATTAATCCATCATGACAATAATGTTCTGCCTTGTTGGAAATTGTCCACTCTTCAGCCACAAATTTCCCTTCTTCTCAGTGCTGTGGGTCCTGTCTTGGTGAGGGTGTGAATGTGGTTCTTAACAGAATATGTGTGGGATACCTGCAGTTTGCGATACCAGTCAGCCTGGACCCCAGATTTTGTTCAACGAAGATATTAAGGGACGTGGGCCAAAGGCAGGCAGATGGAGTTAGGCCACAGATTAGCCATGGGATCATTGAATAGTGGAGCAGGCTCGAGGGGCTGAGTGGCCTACTCTTGCTCCTGTGTTCCTGCTATTTCTGACCTCAGTGCTGTAGCTTCTGTCCTTCCTTAAACTGACGGAGCTAAGCATGCATTGAGCACCGGGAACAATATCCTCTCCTGCACACAAAATCTCTGTTTAAAGAGATCATCAAATACTTTCAGACGAGCCTCTTTGTGAGGCTGTAGGTGCCATGAGTTTTCTAGTGCCATGTAACATCAGCAGGTCACGCTTCCCTCGCACTCTGTGAACGATAGTGGCAGTGTATGCACGTAAGCTGCAGGGATATGAAGGGGCACAGTTGTTATATTCTCCATCTAGTTGCAGGCAGTTAGTTAAGATCTTTATGTGATTGATGATGTTTTGGAAATGGAACTTGAGAGGCAGTGGCACCTGGAACCAAATATTGGTGAAGGTGTCAATAAGACAAAGTTGTACGGGAATGAGACTGAACAATGTGTAAACAATGTGTCAAATGGAATGACCTAACTTCCGCAACAACTCTACCAAAGAGAAATGAATGACTTTGGTGGAGAAGGGATGATCTCTGACTGTGTGTTGTTTCCCTGGGTGTAGCTCACTATGAAGGAGCTTCTCTCTTCACTCTTCGATCACCGGTCCTGGGCTGTGCTGTCTCAGAATGCAACGCTCAACATCCAGGCAAGAGTAGACCCAGACAACCTCTGGATTGAATGGTGCCACCCAAGCTTCACCTTTTTTGGCACGCTTCTCTTCTTCCTTTTCATGAAGGTAAGCTGTGACTTTCAAACCCAGCCTTAAAATAAGTTCATTAATCACTGACCCACAATGAATTGTAGTCATTTAATGTCTGAGGGCCACCACAATATGTGCAGTTATGAATTGTCCTCACACATAGCCATGTGTATACTACAGGAAACAACACCGTGTTTGAGGTTTCATGCCAGACTGACTTTGCACTGTTTCCCCTTTATCTCTAGTTTTGGATGCTGATCCTTGCGACCACCATACCAATGCCAGCTGGATACTTCATGCCCGTTCTTATATATGGTAAGTTCAGGAAATAAATCCTAGTGCTCAATACATAACAACAGAGCAGGGCTTTAAAATTAAATCATTAAAATTTAAAATCAATTGAAAATTTGAAACCATTGAATCAGAACCTGAACTTTTCTTTATAAACAGCTATTAGGTTTACAATTTAGAGACGCAGAACATTCATGGAACAGGGGAGGCAATGGCCTGGTGGTATTATCGCTGGACTGTTAATCCAGAGACCCAGATAATACTCTGGGGGCACAGGTTTGAATCCTGCCACGGCAGATGGTGGAAATTGAATTCAATAAAAAAAAATTAAGTGTCTAATGATGACCGTGAATCCACTGTCAATTGTTGAAAAAAACCATCTGGTTCACTAATTATCCTTTAGGGAAGGAAACTGTCATCCTTACCCGCATGTGACTCCAGACCCACAGCAATGTGGTTGACTCTTAACTGCCCTCTGGGCAATTAGGGATGGGCAATAAATACTGGTCCAGCCAGCGACACCCTCATCCAATGAATGAATAACGAAGAGAAATCACAAGGAGGCTATTTGGCCCATTGTCCCCATGCTGGCTAAGAGCCAGCAATCCAGCCAGGCACACCATTCCAATTCTTGTTCTGTAAGGAAGCGATCGAATATGATCCACTTGCCTGGATGAGTACAGCTCTAACAACATTCAAGAAGCTTAACACCATCCAGGACAAAGCAGCCAGTTGTTTGGCACCCCACCCACAAACACTCACTCCCTCCAACACTGATGCTAAGTAGCAGAAATGTGTATCATCTACAATATGCACTGTAGCAACTCACCAAGACTCCTTTGACAGCACCTTCCTAATCCATGACCACTACCATCTAGAAGGCCAAGGGCACCACCATCTACAATTTCACCTCCAGGCCCCCCACCGTCCTGACTCGGAAATATGTTGCCATTCCATCAGTATCATTAGGGCAAATTCCAGGAATTCCTTGCCTAGCAGCATATGGTTGACTACACCAAATAGACTGCAGCAGCTCAAGAAGGCAATCCAACACCACCTTCTCAAGGGCAATGGGACCTGGGCAATAAATGCTGGACCATTCAGCAATGCCCACATCCCGTGGATAAAATAACTTCTTTTAAAAGCCCCGCATATGCAAGTGTTTTTTTAAAATACGTTTTGTGTGTTTCTGCCTCTGCCATCCTCTCAGGCAGTGAGTTCTAGTGAGGCAGAGTCCCAACCCGCTCTGAGCGAACATTTCTCCTTGACTCCCGTCAATCCTTCCTAGTAGATCCTTCCTAACCATCCTGTCCCTCATCCTTTGTTTCCACCTCAATTCAATCTCTCCTCAGCCTCCTCTGTTCCAAAGAATACAACCATACTTTATTAATTCTTTTCCTTGTAGCCAAAATTCTCCAGGTCTGGTAACGTTCCCTAACTCTCCTCTGTTCCCTCATCAGTTTGATCTCGTCCTTCCTATAATGCAGTGACCAGAACTGTGAGCAATGCCCTAGCTATGGCCCAACCAGCAACTTATACAGCTCTAGCGTAGCCTCCCTGCAAGTACAATGAGCTGGTTTATTTTATTTATGTGTACTTAAGGTATGATCCTGCATTGTGATAGACATTGTTTTAACCCAGGCCTTCAAGGTCATAAATAGAGTCTCGAGCTCTAACACTGTTATGGACCTCTGATTAAGTTATAGCAACTGAGGGGCAACTTTTTCACACAGAGGGTGGCGCATGTATGGAATGAGCTGTCAGAGGAACTGGTAGAGGTGGGTACAATTACAACATTTAAAAGAAATTTGGATGGCTACATCGATAGGAAAGGTGAAGAGCGATGTGGGCCAAATGCAGGGAGATGGGAGTAGTTCAGTTTAGGATACCTGGTCGGCATGGATGAGTTGGGCAAAAGGATCTGTTTCCGCACTGTATGACTCTGTGACTCAATGACAGTCCCCACTCTCAGAGGTTCTCCCTCCCTCACCCACTTCCAGTCCCAGCTCTCGGACACTTTTCTAGCACCTGCTTTCATAAGTTCTCTCCGTTATTGCCATACTCTCAAAGTCTAACACCACATCTTCACAGTTCTCACTGAGGGTCATGACAATTTTGAAGCCTCAACATGGGGTCACAGTAGGAAAGCAGATTTAACTCTTTCATGTTACTTCAATCCTTCAGGATTTGAAGATGATTCAAAATTCGGAAACTTTGTAAACTATGAAGAGGACAGTATAAAACTCGAAAAGGACATAGACAAGTTGTTGGAAAGAGCATATAAGTGACAAATGAAGTTCAATGCAGAGAAGTATAAGGCGATACATTTTAGCAGGAAGAACATGAATAAACAAGGTAAAATAGGAAATACAATACTCAAAGGGAGAGGAGCTGAGGGACCTGGTGTTTATGTACACAGATCATTGAAGTTGGCAGGACATACAGGGAGAGTTTAATAAAGTAATCAGTAACCTGAGCTTTATTAATAGGGACATAGAGTACAAAAGTCAAGGGGATAATGATGAACTTATACAAGATACTTGTTAGATCACAGCTGGACTATGGTGTATGGTTCAGAGTGTCACATTGTAGGAAGGATGTGAACACATTGGAGAGATTGCAGAAGCAATTTACAAGAATGGTTCCAGGGATGAGAAACTTCAGATATGAGGATAGATTGGAGAAGTTGGGACTGTTCACCTTGGAGAGAAGAAGGCTAAGAAGAGATCTGATAGACTTTTTCAGAATCAAGATGTGCCTGGGCAAAGTAGATGGGAACAAACATTTTGCACTCGTAAATGGATTGAGTATGAGGGAGCATAGTTTTATCTGCAAATGTAGAGCAGGATCAACTGAAGCTTTCAAGAGGCCAGTGATGATCATTTGAACAGAAACAATGTACAGGAGTATGGGGAGGAGGCAGGAGAATGGTACTATGTCATGGCCCTCATTGGATAGTCAGTGCATAATCATAGAATCCTTACAGTGTGGAAGCAGGCTATTTGGCCCATCATGTCCACACTGACCTCCAAAGAGCACCCCGCTCAGACCCACTCCCCCTCCCTATGATCCTGCATTTCTCACGGCCAACCCACCTAACCAGCACATTTTTGTACCGTGGGAGGAAACCAAAGCACCTGGAGAAAACCCACACAGACAGAAAGAATATACAAACGGTCGCCTAGAGACTGGAATTGAACCTGGGTCCCTGAAGCTGTGAAGCAGCATTGCTAACCACTGAGCCATCCACATATGATACTGAACTTGTGAGACCTCAGCTGGAGTATTGCTTACCACATTATAGAGTAAAGCCAGAGCAGATCATAGGGCTGCTCTCTCATGAGAGAGAGAGAGAGAGAGAGAGACACACACGTACACATGATTGGTGGGGGTTCAACCTGAGGGTCGCCATGCTTCACGTGATGGCCAAGATTGAGAAGGAGAGTCCTTCCTGGTGACCTCAGCTGATGCAGGAATTGAACCCATGCTATTGGTAGCATTCTGCATTGTAAGCCAGTTGTCCCAGCCAACTGATCTAACCAATCCCAATGGATCAGGTGGCCTCCATCTGCACCATAATACTTCTGTGATTCTGTGATATGGCACCAGCCTGGATTGAGGGTCTCCACCTCACACACATTTTGGAGTGAAATCCTTTTGCCATTTCAAGAGTTCCTTCTGCTGTGGAAAACCATCAGTGATGAACAGATGGCTGTTTAGTTTATAGAAAGGCAGGGTATGTAATCTCTCCCTAGTCGACTATAATCAAGGGGATGGAAAGTCTGATCTCGAGGTTAATTGTAGATAGGGAGATGCACAGTTTCCTTCCGGACAGATTACCAATGGATACAGATCCAGGATGGTTGCACATGGGGATCACATAAAAACTGGCTCAGGAGAACCTTAAATCTGAGATTTATTTTCTTCTATAAACAATGTTTCATAAACCCCTGACATTTATCTTCTGCATTTTGTATTCTGCAGGGGCCGTTATCGGTCGCTTAGTGGGAGAAATTATGGTTCTTATATTTCCTAATGGCATCAAGTCTGAAGGAGTCCTTAACCCAATAGTCCCTGGGGGATATGCCCTTGCAGGCAAGTATGTGCTAGTCACACATTTCCTAGATATGCTTCTATATTGTCAACTTGTCTTTCAGGTCTCACCAGGGTTTTGTGGCACAGTGGTAATGGGCCTATCTCTGGTCTAGAAGGTCCTAGTTCAATACCCACCAGCTCCTGGACATGGGCAGGTTGATTAAAAATACAAGTCTCACGATGTGTGCAGTAGGACTGATGTTGATACTTGTGTACAGCTGTATCCCAGTATTACAACAAACCTTCCCAATGCATTGCTGTATCGCCCTGTCTGCAGCTGCTCAGCCAGAGGATTCTCTTACCCGATCAAATAATAACTGTTTTGAGCAAATTAGAATTTATTGTCATGTGTACTCAAGTACAGTGAGAAGTGTACAATGTCACTGCACACAGTGCCACCTTAGGTACAAAGGTACCTAGTCACAAATCATAGAACCCCTACAGTTTGGAAACAGGCCATTTGGCCCAACAAGCCTCTGGAGAGCATCCCATCCAGGCCTACCCCTCTACCCCACCCCAGCCCAGCAACCCCCATAACCTACACATCCCTAGGCACTATGAGCAATTTCCCACGGCCAATCGACCCTAACCTGCACATCTTTGGACTGTGGGAGGAAACCGGAGCAAACCCACATAGACAGTTGCCTGAGGCTAGAATTGAACCCTGGGGCTGTGGGGCAGCAGTGCTAACCACTGAGCCACCGTGCCACCCCAACTCCAAACCTTAGAGAAATAAAAGAAAAATATTATAGTCCTTCTAGGCTGGACTGTAGCACCCATCCCTTCTTATGCCTTCCTAACATGTACCACCTTTCTGTTGCAATATCTTATAACATGGATTGTCATTATGGCACCCAAGCGATATTTTGCTCACACCTGAGGTATATTTTTTCAGGCAATGAATGCTCTGTTTTGGTAGATCACTACGGGCTGTTCTAACCTTTCTCCTCTGTAAGCTCAAAGAACGTGAGGGTCTTTCCTTTTGTCTTGGCAGGAGCAGCAGCATTCTCTGGAGCTGTGACCCATACACTGTCCACAGCGCTGTTGGTCTTTGAGCTAACAGGACAGTTGGCACATTTCTTACCTGTTCTATTGGCTGTACTTGTAGCGAATGCCATAGCGCAGAAATTCCAACCTTCCTTCTACGATGGGACCATCATTGTGAAGAAGCTGCCGTATTTACCCAGAATCCGGAGCAGTATGCCCGGGTTGGTATCACTCCTAATGCCAGCGGGGTTGATGAAGGGGCAATATGATGGGTGTGGTAGTTTGTGGTAGCAACATGATTAGAGGGTCTCGAGATTTCAGGGTATCCCATTGCAACCCTGTTTTGGTGTCTGAAAATCACTGGCTACACTGTGAGTGTGGCAGGGGGCAGAGTGGGAAGCCTGTGGGAGGGGCAGATACAGTGGTGAGGGATTTGTGACAGTGTGGTAGAAGGGGTAAGGGAGTGAGAGAGGAGGTGAGGGGGCTGGGGGAGCTGTTTAACCCATTGTGTTTATAGCCTATCCTTTTTCATTAGTTTTTTCTGGGGTGGATTTTGTGAGCGTGGTGGCCGGGCGTTG
>NC_063362.1:21449838-21472318 GCF_021869965.1 Rhincodon typus | reverse complement strand
GGAGCAGAAAGGCTGACGTTTCGGGTCTAGGCCCGAAATGTCAGCCTTTCTGCTCCTATGATGCTGCTTGGCCTGCTGTGTTCATCCAGCTCTGCACCTTGTTGTCTTGGATTCTCCAGCATCTGCAGTTCCTACTATCTCTGACTTGTTTGTCTCCCTGTTGGGTGGGGCCTTCTCTGGAACAGGCCACAGCCAGAATCTGCAGCTTGCTTAGTGATAGCAGGACATTGGGGAATGGGTTCTGGATCTTGAGAGGAGTGGACGTGGTTGCTGATTCCAGGCAGTGAATTGAGTGAGGGCTGGGATTGAGTCAGTGCGTTCAATGGTGGGAAAGAAGAAGTGGACTGAGATAAATCTATCCAGCTCCTCTTGGCCCACAAGCAGTGCTCTAAAAGGCACTTGCATTTGCCCCAAAGCCATAATTATCTCCATGTAGTTGATAGGTTTCCTGAGGATTGGCTAGCCATGGTGAAGCTGAATTAAATATCAGAACACAGTCTCATTATCTGGGTATTACCAATCCATTTCAAGGCACATGTTGGTGGGTTAAATCTAGAAGTAGGTGGGTTTGAGACGTGGTGGGTTCCAGTTCGAGATGGTTTGAATTTAACATCCCACCCAAGCCCACTTGTTTTGGGGAGTTAAATTACCGTCAAATTTCAAACCTGATACATTTATTTTCCTGCTGTGGTCTAGGGGTCAATAGGCAGTGTCCCTGCCTTCTTCAGCAGTTCAAGTCCCACTCCAGGACTTGTTGGCCACTCAAGGAGCATTCATGATTTGGTTCAACAGTTTGAGAATGAGCCAACATTTCCAGCCAACACCTGTCCATTATTCCCCAAAGTGAAAATAAAAATACGTGAAGATACCAAGCAAAGAATTGTGTCTAAACCAAATCTCTCTGAGATACTCACCTTAACAATTTGTTATAGACATCCGTGCATACATTAGTTTACAGCTTTATCCTGTTACTTTTAATGGAACACCTCTCAATCTTGCTGGTCTGCTGAAGTGGTATTGATCTATTTTTCAGGTCTTACGATGTGACGGTGGAGGAGTTCATGAACACCAATATCACATGTTTGAACAAAAATTTTGGCTACACTGATATCCTGCGCCTAGTGACCTCGCGTTCTGACGATGTATATCCTCTTGTAGAGAATGCAGGTACTTAACTCAAGAATTATGCAATCTGTCCCTTATAATAAATATTAACCTAAACTGCCTTTGGCTAATTTTCATGACAGATTTCACTGTGGTTTGAACTCGTGGCCAATATCATTTGCATTAGACAATTCTGGTGCTGATTTCTGATAACTTCCATTTAAGATTGAAAAAGTAGTCAGTGGTATTGATGGGCATGCCCTAGACAACATCCAGCTGAGAAGTGACAAATAACATTTGTGCCACACAAGTGCCAGGCAATGGCCATTAATGGCATCACCATCTCTGAATCCCACGCTATCAACATTCTGGAGGGGGGGGGTGCGGTTACCATTGACCATAAATTGATTAGAACTAGCGATGTAAATACTGTGACTACAACAGCAGGTCAATGGCTATGAGTTCTGAGGAAAGTGACTCACTTCCTGTTTTTCCTGAAGCCTGTCCACCCATCTACAGGGCACAAGTCAGGAGTGTGATGGAATATTTTCCACTTGACTGCATGAGTGAAATTCCAACAATACTCAGGTGGTTCAACTCTATCCAAGACAAAGCAGCCTGCTTAATTAATACCCTGTCCACTACTTTCAACAACTACACCCTTCCACAATCACAAAGTGGCACAGTGTGTACATTTTATAAGACGCACTGCAGGAATTCACCAAGGATCCCTTGACTGCACCATCCAAACCCATGACCTAGAAGGACAAAGGCAGGAGATGCATGGGAACACCACCACCTCAGGTGTACCTGATAATGAAATATATCCCCCTTCCTTCACTGTCTGTGGGTCAAAATCCTCTAACTCCCTCCCCACAGAGCTCTGTGGATCTGTCCACACCCCAAGAACTGCAATAATTTAAGAAAGCAGCATCTTTGACAGGGCAATTAGGAATGGGCAATAAATGGTGGCCTAGCCAGCAGTGTCCACATCCCAGGAATAAATTAAAAATTAAAAACTTTGCACCCTTGCTTCAGTTGAAAACTTCTAGCTGCACAATTTAAGAGGATGTATTGATGCTGTATAAGGTGTTAGATACCCAATGCAACACTGTGTTCAGAGCTGTTTCCCTCATCATAGAAATAACATCACTAAGTTTTAGGGACAGCAGAAGTGATTTGAAAAAAAAAGGTGACTTCCAGGTATCCAGAACTTAACTCGAGAGCAGTGTTTGTTTTCTTTGGAAAAGAAACGATTTTAGGAGGTCTATTTGATTTTTATTCTGGTGAATAATTCAAATATTGGTGATATTTATAGATGATAAAATCCAATCTTAAGACATCCATCCAGCACAAGGTTACACTACCCTTGTTTGATATTGTTTATTAAATAATTCCATAGCATTATATGATTATACAATATCATTCTGCCTAGTAGTTCATTCCATGCATCAATCCCTCTGATTGAAGAGACACTTCCGGATGGACAGATTGTGTTTAGGCTCTTGAGGAGTCAAAGATCATGGAGAATGGGCAGGAAAGTGGCAGAAGGTGATCTCATTGAATAAAGAGCAGGCTTGAGGGACCATATGGTCCATTTGTGCTCATATTTCTTATTGTTTGTATCAGTCCATGTCCCCTTGTCCTTCATCTGCAATTTAACTTCAAGTGAAATTTCTTTTTCCATTTCAAATAGTCATTTGATAGTACAGAGCTTGAATATTGCAGAGAAAAGAGCTTTTTGTTTCAAAGCTTCTTGTCTTGCACTCATTAGGACAATTTAAAAGAAATATCATTTTTAAAGGAAATAACATTTACTTTGTATGAATGGAGAGTGCTGATTGGTTTGCAAGTGTACTCAGATTGGGAGAACATTGCTATGGAGAATACACTAGTGAGATGATGACTGACAATTAATTACCAAGTTTTGTTTACATTTTAAACCTGTCAGTTTGACTCTTATTCCTTAAGGCATTTCCCTGAAAAGTTTGATGTGACATACCAGTCTTTGGTTGATTAGACAGAGTACATGCATATGCTTTTCTGATCAGTTTCATTACAACTCTCACACCATCAACTCCCACACTGCTGATTACCTGTCCCCAATCCATACAAATATTATGTAAATTCTGACATGACTACTCTCAAATCATATTTAACCATTACTTGTTCCTATTCTGTTTGGCCTCAGGAATTCCAGCTAAACAAGACAAGACTAATTGTGAAAACTGGGCAGCATGAACAAGTTGGGCCAAAGGGCCTGTTTCCATGCTGTAAACCTCTATGACTCTATAAACCCTACAGTATAATAACATACTAGGTTTTTCAGCAGAGACTTCTCTAGTTTATTCCAAATTCCTTTATTCCACATGAGATTAAAGAAGACTAAGTTTTAGAACATAATTGAGAGAGCAGAGATTGGATCTTGTATTGCTCTCCCAATTTGGGATCAGTTTATTTGGCATAATGAGCTTTTTCTTGTCTGAACTTTTTGATGACATTGAAATAATATTGACAGTCTCCCATCATATTTTGAAAATGGAAGTTTTTTACATTTTTGATGATTGCTTTAACGTTGCTTTACAATTTGTATGTGGAAGATTACAGAGAAACTTTTTTTTGTAGCTGCCATGGTACAAGAATGCATTTTGTCCTCACATACCATCAGAGGTTCTCTCTCTGTTAACAGAATCCATGGTGCTAGTGGGATCAGTTCAAAGAAATGAGGTTATCAAACTCCTTCAGGCTCACAGGGAAGAGGAATTCCAGAAGGAAAAAACACATCAGGTGAGCAAACTGCTGGTCGCAGGCACGATGAGCCAAATGGCCTCAAACAAACATATAAACAAAAGAATTTGGAGCAGGAGAAAAGCATTTGTCCCCACCTGCTTGCTCTGCCTTTCAATCTGATCGTGGCTGACCTGGTGGTGTGTCCCAGCTCCACATTCCTACCTGCCCTTCATAACCTTCGACTCCTAATTCTTAGTTAAGAATCTACCTACCTCTGCCTTAAGAATAATCAATGATTTCCACCCCCTCTGCTCTCTGGGGAAGAGAGTTCCAAAGACCCATGGCCCTCTGTGGTGATGCATTATTTATAATTCTGCAATAATGCATTCTATTGCAAAATAATATATTTTGTCCCTAATCATGGTTGAGCAATAATCAGCAATATCTTTGAAAGACCTCAGCACTTGCGTAGATTAAAAGGAAGATTTGAACGTGCTGGTATTTCAGATTTAAATTCTAAAAATAAACCTGAGCAAGCATACTGACTGCCCCAGCAGGTCAGTGATTATTCTCTTTTATTTGTTTGAAATGCAAAGCCCATGGGTTCAAGTTACAGTTTTTCTTTGTTCATTATTCTTTAATACAAAGACCTAGGATCTGTGCTACAACTGATTCTGGCTGTGTTTCCACTCTTTTTGTGTGGTACATGCCCTAAAACAAATCAGAATGGATAATGTCATTGTGACCTGCTTGCTTGTACATTATCTGAAGGTTCTCAAACACTTGTTCATGATGCACATTTATATTTATGTTAATCTTCAAGTCTCTAAATGCAAAACTAATTGGCATGCTCTATAATAACTTAGAAAGAAACATAAAGAGTCACCCAGAAACATCTTGAAATATTTTACACGCAATAAATTACTTATGAATTGCAGTGGCTGAGCAAATGAACAGGCTAAGAACCTAACCTATTTAATATGAGAGCAGAATGAGGTCTGAATCTGTTCACTGCTGATACTGGAAGTTTAATGAAGCTAAAGGGAAGATAGCAAAATTTGATTATTATTCCTTCAGCCTCAATCACGACACCAAACTGAAGACAACTACTTCACTGGGAGCACTTTTTGTTAAATTGCAATTTTAAAACATTGAATGAACTGAACTAAATTTTTAAAAAAAACTCACAGTTAACATAAGTATAATATATCAACCATTTGTTCATTTTCTTCCCCCATTTCAAAGAAGTTCAAAGGATCAAAACCAAACCCATTTCACTCACTCATTGTAAAGAATTTCATTGGATTTAGAATGGGGTCCATGGAAGGTGGGTTTTGAATAGGATTCTCGGAATGATTTGTTGATTGATGTAGACTTAGTGAAATAGGAAAAACTCTGAGTGAAGAAAAGACCATTTAGCCCACATAGCCTGCTCAATCCGTTTGCCATGTAGAATGATTTGATCAGACTTCTCTCCTAAGCCACAATTGGTCACCCCTGCTTTTCTCTTCTTCATTCTTCAGATATGACCGTAACTGGCAAAAGTATCGTTTATGACCCACCCTTAATTATTATTGAGTAGGTGACAATGGCCTGCTGGGCAGTTTTAGAAGGCAGTTTAGGAATTAACCATTGCTGAGAGGCAGGAGTCACATGTAGGCCAGACTGGGTAAAGACAGCAAATTCCCTCCCTCAAAGGATTTTATTCCCAGTTTAATTAATTAATTGAATGTAAATTCCTCCAGTTCCAAGGGTGAGATTTAACTCCTGTCTCCAGAGCATTTGGCTGGGTCTCATCCAGCAACACTATCATTTTGATCCCATTCTCGTAAGAAATACATGAGGGCAGTTTTGTTTTTACATCTGGGCTTACTGAATTTCCTTTGCATAGTTCATAGTGTACACTGATAATGAAGCAGTGCAATTGACCCGGTTTGATTTTCCATCCATTTAAATTAACTCACTCAGGCTTCTTCATGGGGATGTGTTCCTCTTCATCTGATTTTTCTCCATGAACTACACCCAGACAATAAGCTTAGATACAGGGAAATAGAAAATCTGGCCCATTCACATCTTTCACCCACTATCTCCCCAAAAAAGGTTGTCATTAATCTCTCTATTGGAAGTCCTTGGTCTGAAATGTACTTTTTCCTTTGCAGAAAGAAGTGAGTATAAATATTTGGGAAAAGTGCCACATTGATCCAGTAACTTTCCAGCTGTCTCCAAGCACATCTTTACACCAGGTAAATTGGAATATGGAATTATCAGCTCATAATAGATAATTGCTCATTATCAAGATCTCAACATTTTAATTATATTTACTTTGGACAGGTTTTTTAATATTTAGTAATAATATTAGTTAGAAAAATGAAAAACAGATTCACCTAGTACCTGATCAAATTTCTCATCAATCGGTCTTAAAATCCTTTCTATGTAAACATGCTTGCACACAGTAAGATACAATAAGGAGCAATTCAACAAATTGACATCTATTTTGGGTAGTGTGGGTTAATGGAGGAATATTGGCCTGGAGAGTTTAATCCCTTCTTCATACAATACAATGGTTTCTTTCTTATCCACTTGAGCTGTTAGACAGGAACACCCCACTTTGGAAATTTACAGGATTCATGTGTGGTGAGGAATGCTTCAAAATACAATTATAGAGGATCAAATCCACCCAACAACCTGTGGTCTATATGGTTCTCACAATGCAACAAGCAAGTCCAAAGAGCAAAATAATATTTCAGTCTAAGAGCTTTGCATTGGTATGAGGTCATGGAAGTCACTCAACATTTTCTGAATATTTCACAGTTTAACATGATGAAGATTATCAGTGCTGGGGAATTAGTCACTTTCTTCCACTTTCTGGAACCCAACCTCAGCATTAATCGGGCATGTTCTGGGTCAGAAACAAAGTAATGTACGTGACCTAACAATGCGTATAAGTGCATTCTTGGAGAATCACTGCTTATTGTACAGGTGTACAATTTTCATGCCAGCCACTGTAGCTGCTTTGAATTAGTTTGCCAATGTAATGCTGATTTACGCTGGAATATCAGAGGTTTCGTGTTGTGGTCCAGTGCAACCATTAATTTGATTAAAGCAGCTGAGATTCATTCAAAGAAAGACCCTTGCTGCTCGCAGGAAGAAAGGAGAATTACCTCACAATGTAAAACAAAGTTGATAAGACAAGAGCCTGGATTTTCCAGCACATTTGCAACATATTACTCTGAATTCGTTTCAATAGGGTTGATGAAGTAACACCAAGTCATGTTAATTACATACATTTTGAATCGATTCTTTGTGCCTGACACTTTCAGTTCTCACCAGGGTCATTGGCAATGTGATCAGGTCAGCTGTATGTGAAAAGTCAACTTCCAAAATGGGTCAGTGTTATTCACTGCTTAAAGATAAGTTCTGGCTGATGTGTTGATCCTCAAAGGATCAGAAGTTGAGTGCCAGCAGCTGACACTAAAATCCAGGAAAGTACACACTGCTACTTGGAGATAGAAGAATGAATTCCAAGTTCTGTGATTTGATCCACTGTTTAAACACAGCAGCTCTGCTTTGCAGTGCTCTGAGCAAAGGGATTGCACGCCAGGGCTCTCTGACACTGTGCCTGAGAGATTCAAACTGTCACTTGATATCGTCGGCATGAACTCAAAGCCCAGAGCTCCTAACATTTCAATTCAGCAGGCAATGAGTAATGTGGTCATTTTAAAACATTGCTGATACACATTCAAATGATATTTAGAAATGGGACTATGGTAACTGGTGAGGAAAGATTGGAGATTTAAAAAGCACTTTTTTTGTAAAAATCCATTAATGTTGGCAATTGAGGTCATGACCCTTCAGAGTACTGGAGCAGTTACTTAGCGAGTAACCTGGTGGTGGAAAGGAATTGGTATTTGAGCTGCACTGATTTAGATCATTTCATCCAGGGAAATGACAATGGTGCTGAAGGTGGTTAGCATGGACACAATGGACCGAATGGCCACTAGCTGTGCCTTATTGACTGTGTAACTCTAAGCAGTCTCTGGACTCCCTGGAGTGAAAAATTCAGGTGGAGTTAATCTTTGGGAGTGCAGTGGTCACACTTCACCGCACCTAATGGTGGGGACAGATCACAATCTGACATATAGTTCAAAATGCCCAGCAACATTGATTAAGTAAGCTCCCATGAAGTTGGCCTCACCTGGAGAAAGAACTGGATGGTTGCCAGTAGACTTGGAACTGTACTCTCTATGAACTGAAAGCGTACAGCATTGATAGAGTCGATCCCATGATTCGGGCTCACAGCCAGACATTGTGACTGTACGACTGGGTTTAGCAAATTGTGCGGTGAATGTTTGTGGGCATTCCCTTCCCCACTTTTTTTTAGGTTACTATCTGAGCCTGGATTGTGAAATCACTCCTGATGAGTTGTAAATCTTGTCAGCACCGTTCCAGTCTGGGCAGTTCCCTGTTGTTCACTCTTTGCTGGATATAAATGATGGCTGTTTGTGGATTCTAAATTAGACTGTATGGAGTGGACTTTCAGACCCACTGACACGGGGCTGTAAACTAGCCTCACCAGCTGGTGTGCTTGTTCCCTGGCTCTGGGCCATTTTAATAGGGGCAGGTATGTGTGTATCTGTGCGTCAGGGAAGGCAATGGCCTAGCAGCATTATCACTACACTATTAATCCAGAGAGCCAGGCAATGTTCTGGGATTCTGGGTTCAAACCCTGCTAGGGAAAATGGTGGAATCTGAATTCAATAAAAAATCTGGGCTGACCATGAAGCCATTGCCGACTGTTGGGAAAAACCCATCAGGTTCGTTAATGTCCTGTAAGGAAGGAGATCTGCCATCCTTACCTGGTCTGGCCTACATGTGACTCCAGACCCACAGCAATGTGCTTGACTCTCAATTGCCCTTTATGCAATTAAGGATGGGCAATAACTACTAGGCTGCTTAGAGATGTCTATGTCTAATGAATGATTGGGAAAACTGAGGAAAAAAATTCCAAGTGGGACTACAGGCTTCACTGCACGGGTGCAGGAGCAGCAGAAACCTGCCTGAAAACATGACCCCTCCCGCACCACTCTGATCTTTGGAGGGGCTGAGCTGCCGAACCTAATTTTTAGTATAAGTTTTTAAAAGGTTAGAGTGAGGATGCTGCTATCTTGAAACACCCTCTCAGTTTGTTTACCTGCAATGGTGGCTTGTTGCTACGCTCAAACTGAAATTCGCTCTTGCTCAGTAATTGACTGCCTCAAGGAAAAGTAAAGAAAGAGTTAGTTCCCTCCCAGGGTAGTTTCAAGAACCAGAACAGTCCTGACCTTTGTTTCCTGGCCCCTTTCAGGAATCTCCAGCTGAGTGCCTCAGACCCAGTCTGTCTCACACAGTCTGTCTGGCCCCACCACCCTGTACCCGTCTCCAAGCGTCGGGCAGTGGATTTCTACAGAATTGGACTAAATAGCGCAATGGTTTGCCATTTCTTTCTGCAGGATGGCTGACTGGGAAACTCACCCGCGCTTAATGTCTGTCATCGGGTCTATTGGAAGGATCTACTGGTTGATGATCAAACATTTGGCCACGTTGCAAATGCAGCTTCCACAGTCAACAATTTCTTGAGCCGTAAGGGGTGATCTGATGGAAGCTCTCAAGATATTAACAGGAAAAGACATTGTAGATAAACCAAAAACTGAAAGAATTGCGAATGCTGTGAATCAGGGACAAAAACAAAGAACAGAGGAAGGGTCACTGGACCCGAAAATTTAACTCTGTCTTTTCCTCCACAGATGCTGCCAGACCTGCTGAGCTTTTCCAGCAACTTTGTTTTTGGTGTAGATAAACTATTTCCACTAGTTGGGGATTCTAGAACTAGGGGACATGGTCTGAGAATTAGAGCCAAACCATTCATATAATCATAGAATCCCTACAGAGCAGAAGCAGACCATTCAGCTCATCGAGTCCAAAGGGCATCCCAACCAGACCCACCCCTGCACCCTATCCCTGTAACCCCGCATATCCCATGGCTAATCCACCTAACCTGTGCATCCCTGGACACTGTGGGCAATTTAGCATGGCCAATCCACTTAATCCGCACATTTTTGGACTATAGGAGGAAGCTGGAGCACCTGGAGGAAACCCACGCAGACACAGGGAGAATGTACAAACTCCACACAGCCAGTTGCCAAGGATGGAATCAAACCCAGATCCCTGGTGTTGTGAAAGGGCTGTACATCTTTGGAACTCTCTGCACAAATGGCAATGGATGCTGGATCAATTATTCATTTTAAGTCTGAGAGAGATAATTTTTTTGTTAAGTAAAGGTATAACGGGATAGGGCCCAGTGTATAAATCATACATTGAATGGTAGAAAAGGTTTGAGGGGCTGAATGGCCTACTCCTGTTCTTATGTTCTGATAATTTCTTGTGTGCGACTTTATCCTGCAGCTTTGGTCCCAGAGGTAAGGACCAATGTTCCTTCTAAGCTACATGGCCACTGGGAAACTCTGTACACACCAAGCAGCTAATTATCACAAACAGCTTATTTTTAACCAATGGCAGATGGGTTTTTCTCGACAATGGTTTCATCATTAGACTCTTCATACCAGACTTTTATTAAATTCAAATTCCACCATCTGCTGTGGCAGGATTTGAACCTGGGTCCCCAGCACATTACCTAAGTGTCTGGATTTACAATCCAGCAATAATGCCATCGCCTAATACCAGAAGCAATTTCACCCCCGAGATACAATGTATTCTTTGGCAACTTAGGTCAAGAGGTTACCTTCTGAATAAATAATTAACACAAACAGAAATTGCTGGAAAAGCTCAGCAGGTCTGGCAGCATCTGTGAAGAGAAATCAGAGTTAATGTTTCAGGTCCGGTCCTGAAACTGGACCTGAAACATTAACTTGTAATTTCTCTCCTCAGATGCTGCCAGGCCTGCTGAGCTTTTCCAGCAATTTCTGTTTTTGTTTCTGATTTACGGCATGTACAGATCTTTCTGTTTTTATTGAGTAGATAATTAAGCTGTTTGAGGATAGGGTTGGAAATGACCCTGTCGTGCAGTGTTGAAGAGGTCCTGCATTATTTGAGCTGCTAACCTTTTGATACAATATCGGTCTCTTCAAATGCAAGAAGAGCAGTTTGTTTTCTTTCTAGAATGGCCAGCTTTTCACTCTTTCAAGCTACACCATTGAAAAGTGACTCTCTGCTCATTCACAGGATATTCCTGGTGCAGGAGTTTGTTTATTTGTCTGCAGGCGACTATCACTTCACTTCATCATTAATTCATTGCACTTTGAGACCCGCTGATGTGCTAATTACAATTACTGCAGTTAGCAACACCACAGAATTGTGTATAAATATGAATTTATGCGTTAAATGGTTTGCAATCTGTCAACATTTTCTATCTCTGAAGAGGCAGGGTCACACCTGCAGGAACAATAACTTGGAATTGCGGTGAAATTGCTTTGAGAAATACCATTAAAAATGTAATCTATTTTCAGGCGCACAAGCTTTTCGATCTTCTTGTCCTCCAGCACATGTTTGTTAGCTCCGCAGGGAAAGTGGTTGGCTTTGTAACCAGGAATGAGGTAAGACAAAGAGAAAATGTAACCTAGAGGGGAAATAATATTTGCATGTAAATTCAAATTTCTCAGCATCAGATTTATTTTGGCATGCATACTGTTTCGAGAGCACTGAAGATTAGAACAACACTCCTATTCAGCGCTCAAAACAATTAATGGACTCTTCTGGAGATCATGGGGAGAGTTTTAACCCTTTCACAATGGGTGTGACAGGGTCAGGACAGTGGGATTAAAAATCAAGATGTCACATAGTGATCACTGTCAACAGGCATCATTCAGGCCCAGGATGTTCCAATGGTGAAGGAATCAATTCAAGAAAAGATACACCTATGGCTTCAACTTACACCTTGAAATTATGTTCCCCTTTGGAGTAACTCCTCCCTCAGAGCACCATTAGAACCATTAGACCTATTTGCAGCACTGAAGGAGGCCATTTGGCCTGTCATATCTGTGCTAGCTCTTTGCAGCAGGAATTGGTCACCCATCCTCTCCCTGTAGCCCAGAACCCTTTTATTCTCCTACTTTTTTTAAAAAAAAAATTCTTTTCTGGTTTATTTTTGAAAGTCACACTTGAGTGTGCCTTCTCCAGCCTCTCAGGCAGTACATTCCAAATCCTGACCAGTCCCTATGGAAAGAGATTGCTCCTCAGTTTGTTATTGCTTCATTTGCCAATTGACCTCAAATCTAAGCCCTCCTTGGTTTTGAACACCCCCATCAAATCTCCTTTCAGATGAACAACCCCATCTTCTCCATAACAGCAAACCTTTTCTGCACCCTCTCTAAAGCCTTCACAAATTTCCCACGGTGTGATGTTCAGAGGTGTGGTGCTGTACGTGAATTCCTACTCGTTTTAAACTCCAAGATCTGTAGCTGTCTGACTGCTTTCTTAAGCAGCTAAAAGTTGGTTTGCATCCAGCGCCAGACTTCCCAGCAGTGTTGCTAATCAATCATTCCAGCTGCCAAATATTCTATCAGCTAAACTTGCCAGGATCTAAGATGTTATACAATCAAGGGCACCAAATGCTATCACTGTAACATTATAAATGCCCTTTTCTGTGCATACTCATGGGTTTTCTTGAGATGGTCGTATTGCTTATAAATCAAGATCAATGACATTGGTTATTTTGCAGCAACAATAACCACAATAACTAATGGCTCTGAATTCTCCATCAGCTGAAGAAAGTGATTGAAGATCTAGCCAATGACCGTATTCCAGTCAAGCAGTAAATATTAAAGAAGAGGAGAATTACTTGCCATTTTACATACCATCATGGAGCCTTGATTGGATTTTCTCTTAGCCTGATATGTCCCATCACACGCTCCTTCAGTAATACCAGCAAACACATTAAAGTTTGCTTGTCCTCAGAATGCACCTCCTACATTCCAAAACATTTCACAACACTAAAGTTCACACATCACATTGTTTTGATTTCCTCTGCATCATAAGATTATATAACTACAGTATCTTAAAAACTTCAAATAAATAAACAGATGGGTTACATAATCAGATCCCTGGTTGTAGAGAATATTATAATCGAATTATTAACATTAAATCTTCATTGCCTTCTCAGAAAACATTTGCTATGTAACGGAAGAGGCACTTTGAAGTGACTCTTCTGAAAACTTCATTGAGGTATTCGAGAACTTTTGTCTAACACGGGCCCATTCAATCAAGGATGTTCCTGACTGTTTTGCTCAGTGTTGCCTATGTTACCTCATCAACGCAGCAGCAAGAACTCCAAAGGTGTTTATAAGTTAGTAGAAAGATTAATCAGTTGGGCTCGTAGTGTGTCTGAAGCTGCTTAACACACAGGGCCCTGTTTGATTAGGCAATAGGAATTTGTATGTTCATTGTACCTTTCTTTCATAGGAAACGGGCCATAGAGACTACCAAACTTTGCTGCTTTCCCCACATCAATACCCTGACCAGTCAGTGTCAACCTGCCTGGTCAGAGAAATAAGATTGACAGTTAACTGTTCCTGCTGTCATGCCATATCAATGATGCTCTAACCAATCATCACCCTTTTCTCATGCTGTATAAACTGGTGCTCTATTTCCAACTCTTCCATTTCCTGCAGACATTCTAAATGTCAAAACAAAATGTTTGTACGCTTACAAATAGTGATCATTGCTGCAATAAACAGTGCTAGCCTCTGACCTTACTCCACTGCAAAAGTTTACATCATGCGTTTGGCTATGAGTGTTTAGATTTTGCAGTCTCACTCTTCATAATTTCTCAGCTGCTTTTTAAAAATAAATATTTTGTGATGCAAACTCTCCTCGTTCAATGGTATTCACTTCTGAGATTGTTCACTGAAATTTAGCAGATGTTCTACAATAAACTTAGAATTAAATAACAGATTTAATGATGTTTAATTGCTTTTTTTTTCGCAATTGTGGTTGAATTCCAAATACAATTCACAACAAAGACATAAGAGTAAATCACAGCCACTCAGATATTTACCACATATCCTTGCGAACTCCCACACGACACTGTGATCATTGGGGTAAGGGATGACTAATTACTGAAGCATCAAACTGATTCTCAGGAAAAGATCTTCGCGTCCCCTGCCCAAAAGCAGGTCTGCAACACTGCGCGCTCCACCACAGATAAGGCAATGTGGCAGGTTCCAAATCCACACCAGCTGGAACAGGGATCAAACCATGTGCTTTTGACACCAACTTGACCCACACCCCCACTCACCAAGGAGTCTAAGTAGCTGCAGCTATGGGTAGCAGTGGTAGAGGCTCCCATTACATGGCTAACTAGGAATCTCTCTTGCTCTCTCCACTTCCTGTTCATGTATACATTGGAAGGATTTACAAATTCATGCTCCACCTGTTTGGCAATATCATGAATGCAACATCTTTGACCACCGCACTCTGGAATGGGATTTGAACCCAGAGCTTTGACTTTAGAGGCAGGGATGCTTTTGCTGTGGTAAGGCACCACCTTGAAAGATCTAAAGAAATTAAAGAATCAATCGTGATGTGACGTTTATCTTTAGTGATCAATGAGAGGACGGTGCCAAAGTTACACATAGTTACAGTGTTGAGAATATAACAGGAGATGATTTTAATGTCAATCCTTATCACCTAAATGGAGAAGCTCTGTACACCGTGTACCAGAATGTCTTAGTTAGTATAGGGCAATGTATACGTGACCTGTACTAGCCAAGACATATCTGAACTTGTTTCCTTCTAATCTTCTCTTCTCTCCTGTTTTCCCAGAGGTGTTGACTCTTGCTACAAGTACCTCGCCCAACTAATCATTCCTTATGCTCAAGCCTAGACATGAACACTATAGCCCTGCAAGCTTGACCAATTGTCATTTCGGGAGCCGTAATGGGAGACCTGTTGAACTCCTCCATTGACTTTCCAGCTTGTGTGTCACTGGCCTATTTAAGTATGAAGCTCAAAACCCTAACATCCAGCGACATTCATTGGATTGCAAGGGAAAGCAAGGAGCACAGCTAATTTCAGCCCCGGCCCTGTCTTGCTGACCTCTGGGGCAATTGGAAGTTCCTATTTGTCAGTCATCCCAAACGTCAATGAACATGCACCCACAAAGACATACAGAAATTAGAATGGAACAAATCAATGACAATTCAGTTTTTGTTCCAGCTTTAAACAAAGGAAGCAGTAAATTCCCTTATCCAAGAGAATATGGTTTCTGATCCTACTGTTCTGCCTAATTATAAAACACATCATCTTCCATGACGGAGCTGTTGTTGCTGGAATGTGAGTGATGTAAGGGGCTGCCTGTGCTCCTTTGCAGTGTTCTTTGTAATTCTGCTCCACAGGAAGTGGTTGCTGGAAGAGACGAGCAGTTCGGAGGCAAGGTTTCCGTCAGCGTTCCACTGTGGGAAGAAGGGATGGTCGCCGTGTCTGTTTGTAATGGTTCACCAGCCAAACTGGCTACGTATGATGATACAGGAGTTATGACAGTGCAGGAGCCTTCAACATTCAAAGAGTAATAAAAGCCTTGGGATCCAATTGAAAGCTGATCTTCAAGATACACTTCATCTGTATCTATAAGAAAACGAAAAGTAGCATTAAACAAGATAACAAGGTGTAGAGCTGGATGAACACAGCAGGCCAAGTTGGCCTGTTGTGTTCATCCAGCTCCACACCTTGTTATCTCAGATTCCCCAGCATCGGCAGTTCCTACTATCTCTGTAGCATTAAACAAGTGTTGCTTTCCCACATAAATGAGAAACTTATGGAGCACTGGCCTGTCTCTGAAACGTTCGCATACATTTCATTTTCAGAAAAGCATTTTGCCTTTTAATTCTTTCATGGGATGTGATAAGGCCAGCATTTATTGCCCATCCTTAATTGCCCTTGAACTAAGTGACTCGTTACAGTATTTCAGAGTCGACCACATTGCTGTGGGTCTGGAGTCACATGAAGCTGGGTAAGAACGGCAAATTTCCTTCTTTAAATTGTGAAAGTGAAACAGAATTTTTTTACCACAATCGATAATGTTATGGACACAATTTCTGAGACTAGCTTTATATTCTAGATTTATTAATCAACAGAATTTAAACTCTGCTAGCCAGAACTAAAGGGGTGAAAGGCTACTGGGGGAATGTGAAATAATCTTAAACTCGTGCCCCCAGAATGTTACACTTGGTCTCTGGAGTATATTAATCCAGTGATATTATCACTACACTTTTTCAAATAGTCCCCACTACTTACAGCCGGTGTTAAGAGGTTTGTCCACATTAGTTAAGTAACTAACATTATTTTTAAAGAAACAGAAAATCTCACTTAGCGGTTGCTAATTGTTGGCAGTTGTGTCCAAAATGTTGTCACTAAGAGAATCACACTTCAACTTGGTGTGAACTGCTTAAAGACCCACCTTTGCCTCAAATCAGCAAAGAAACCAGTAAATATTTAAAACTACCCACAATAGAGAGTTTCCCTCATTAGTTACAAGACGTATCATTGTAATTGATTTCTATGCTAATAATAAATGATTAGCAGAAATGAGTAGCTGCCTGTAATAAAGGTGAATGGTACATGTGATGGGAACTGTATTAGTAAAGTGGGTTATTGTTTGTAATATGTTCAGACCTTTCAACACAATTTAATGCAAATTGTCTCGTGCTGACAGCACTCAGGGAAACACAGACTCAGGAAGAAGTCCTCAAAAAGGCACAGGCCCATCATACAAACAGTGTAACATCCGTTCAATGCCTGTACTGAAAAATTTATAAATATGCCAGATGTGATCATCATGTTACATGAAGTTTTAACAATTTTCATTCGGTTGCACAGTCCTTGAGTGTTGTTGAGAAAAGACATTTTTGTTGAAGCTTTTCATCTTGCACTCCTCAGGACAATTTGCAGGAATACCAATTCAAGGTAGGGGGAAGCCAACATTAATACTTCATGAGAAAAGGGTGCTGATTGGTTTGTAAGTGAACTGATTGGCAGGGGCATTGCCATGGAGAATGCACCTTTTAATGCTGACCGACAGTTCACAGCCAGGATTGGTTTAAATTTTAAATCAAGTAGATTGTTTCTGATTGGGCAGGGCATCGCCCTTAGAAGTGAACTGGCAAATGGCTGTTGCCTATTTGTCGAGTTGGAGTATTTGGAAAGGAATAAAATACAGAAATAAATGAAAAGAAAATAATTTGAATCGGAGTCTCCACTTTAAAAATTAGCACCAGCACATGTTTGTCTTCTTTCTGCATTGTGATCTCTAATGAGCCCATCACATGATTACAGTCAGTGCCTGAGACAATGATCCAGATGGTTATTTGTTGCATTATCATACCCTGTATTAGAAGGTTAGACTGAGCAACCCACCCTTATCTGCTTTCCAGAGGGACCACTCTCTCCGTGACTCCCTTGTCCGCTCCACACTCCCCTCCAGCCCCATCACACCTGGCACTTTTCCCTGCAACCGCAGGAAGTGCTACACCTGCCCCCATACCTCCTCCCTCACCCCCATCGCAGGCCCCAAGAAGACTTTCCACATCAAGCAGATGTTCACCTGCACATCTGCTAATGTGGTATACTGTATCCACTGTTCCCATTGTGGCCTCCTCTACACTGGGGAAACCAAGCAGAGGCTTGGGGACCGCTTTGCGGAACACCTACACTTGGTTCGCAATAAACAACTGCACCTCCCAGTCGCGAACCATTTCAACTCCCCCTCCCATTCCTCAGACGACATGTCCATCCTGGGCCTCCTGCAGTGCCACAACGATGCCACCTGAAGGTTGCAGGAACAGCAACTCATATTCCGCTTGGGAACCCTGCAGCCCAATGGTATCAATGTGGACTTCACAAGCTTCAAAATCTCCCCTCCCCCTACCGCATCCCAAAACCAGTCCAGCTCGTCCCCGCCTCCCTAACCTGTTCTTCCTCCCACCTATCCCCTCCTCCCACCTCAAGCCCCACCCCCATCTCCTACCTACTAACCTCATCCCGCCCCCTTGACCTGTCCGTCCTCCCTGGACTGACCTATCACCTCCCTAACTCCCCACCTACACTCACCTTTACTGGCTCCATCCCCGCCTCTTCGACCTGTCTGTCTCCTCTCCACCTATCTTCTCTTCTATCCATCTTCTATCCGCCTCCCCCCTCTCCCTATTTATTTCAGAACCCCCTTCCCCTCCCCCATTTCTGATGAAGGGTCTATGCCCAAAACGTCAGCCTTTCTGCTCCTATGATGCTGCATGGCCTGCTGTGTTCATCCAGCTCTGCACCTTATTGTCTAAGAAACTGGAGCTGTTCACTTTTGAAAGAAAGATCACAGCGGGGATCTTAAAGGTGTGAATAAGACTTATGGGAGTATCATCACCCACAGGTTTTCCTCCAAGACACACAGCATCCTGGCTTGGGAATATATCACTGTTCCTTCAGTGTCGCTGGATCAAAATCCTGGAGCTCCCTCCTGAAAAGCGTTGTGGGTCCATCTACACCCCAGGGACTGCAGCGGTTCAAGAAGGCAGCTCACCACCACCTTCTCAAGGGCAACTAGGGATGGACAATAAATGCAGATCCAGCCATGAAATAAGATAAAAAGACAATTGATGGGATAGAGAAAGTTAACCTGGAGGAATTTTATGCACCAGGATAACAAGATAAAATTATTTCAGTTCAAAGTTGGAAAAAAGGAAGTTTAGGACTAGGATAGATGTTCAGAATTATTTCTTCAGAGAATGATCAATAATTGGGATGGGTTACAAAACATCTTTGAAACCATCACTGCAGTAATTTAAGAAGCACAAGAGTTTGTAATGGTAAGGTTTAATCTAGGGACAGAAGGGCTTATTTGTGATCCCGTAATGTTATTTATATTACAGTTGGATAATAAATAGAGGAAGGAATAAAATCTCTTTGACCTACTGAGGTAGTCAACCGTGTTGCTCGGACTACTGCTGCAAACCACCTCTTCAGCATCCAGTGAGGACCAAGCACTCAGTGTTGCCTCAGTAATGGCAAACTGCTCAGCAACTCCTATTTAAATAAAAAATAGATGGAATGAGACAATGAATGGTAAAGGAGAAGACCATCAACATCAAGACTAATAATCGATAATTCCCAAAACAATTATAACTGAACCAGGAGGGATGACTCAGCACTGGGGGTAAAATATCATATCATTCAGTTGGATCTTATTTATAAATTAATCTCAAACTAACCTAAAGGGAAAACAGTCAAACTGAAAAAAGCAAACTTCTAAATGGGAAACCAGGACAGCATCTTGTTCTGGTTGAATATATAATTAATTCCCTGGTTGTGGAAGGCAGGAACCTAGTATGGGCCTTGTGGAGTTTTAACACTGACATTACTGCCATTACTGTTTGAACAATGCAAGTGTGCGTCTGATAAAACTGTTAATGATTCCATTGGTAAATGCGTTAGATTTGCTATATCTATCTCCAGTCTAAAAGATCTCTCAAACCAGATGCTGTTCTTGTTGTCTTCTGTAATTCTTTCAGTCTCTGCTGGCTGTCCAAAACTTTTCCCCATTGCAAAGTCACAGAATTGCTACAGTACTGAAGGTGGCCATTTGGCCCATCATGCCTGCACTGCCAAATGAGCATCATGATTTAGTGGTGTCCTCCCAGCCTTTCCCCATAACCATGCACATTATTTTTGTTCAAATAATTACCTAATGTACTCCTCAACAGTTCAATTGAACCTGTTTCCAGGCGGAGATCCAGACCTGAACCACTGGCTTTGAGACAAATTCCTTATCTGACATTAAGTTTACTTCTTTGGCAAGTCACTAACTCTGTACCCTTTTGTCCTTGTTCCTTATACAAGCAGGAAGTGCCTTGAAACATTTTGTAAAATTATAGCAGGGATTTTCAACAACCTTAGCAGCTTTAATGTAGTAAATGATCCTAGGTGCTTCACAGGTCGATTATAGAGCAACATTTGGCACATAGCCACAGGAAAAGATATAAAATCAGACGACCATAAGATTTGTCAAAGGAATAGGTATTAAGGAATATCTTCATAGAATCCCTACAGTGTGGAAACAGGCCCTTTAGCCCAACAAGTCCACACCGACCCTCAGAGCATCCCACTCAGACCCATCACCCTATAAACCCACCTAATCTACACATCCCTGAACACTACAGGCAATCTACCATGGCCGATCCATCTTGCCTGCACATCTTTGGATTGTGGGAGAAAACTGGAGTACCCGGAGGAAACCCACGCAGACACGGGGAGAATGTACAAACTCCACACAGACAGTCGCCTGAGGGTGGAATCAAACCCAGGTCCCTGGTGCTGTGAGCCACCGTGCCTCCCACAAAATAAAATAAGATAAATTACAAAAAAATTCATAGAATTAAAGGAAGGAAAATGAGATAGAGAATAATCTAGAGATTCAGTGTCAAGAGACTGAAGACATGACCACCAATTGTGGAGTGATTAAAATTGGGGCAATGCAGTGAAAGGCTGGAATGCGACCATTGGAAATACCTCAAAGGATTGGAGATTACAGAGGTAGGGAGGGCAAGGTCATGGAGGGATTTAAAATAAAATATGAATTTTAACATAAAGGCGTTGCTTGGCCAGAAACCAGAAGGAGCGCAAACAGGGCTGGCTGTGAGTTAAGACACAGGCCGCAGAACTGTGCATGACCTTCTAAGTTTCTGTGAAGTGGAATGTGGGAGAGCAGGCATTGGAATAATTGATTCCAGCAGCAGATGAGCTGAGACAGGCCCAGATTTGGCTAATGTTATGGAAGTGGAAACAAGCAGCCTTAGTGACGGCACCTGAATGAGGTCAATTTGGAGTCAAGTGTGACCACCATAATTGTGAACAGACCGGTCAGCCTTAGCCTGTTGCTAGGCAGACAGATGGAGACAGTGGTCAGAGAATGGAGTTGGTGGCAGAGACTTAAAGCTTGGTCTGAGTTTCTGTCTTCCCAATATTGATTTTCTAGTTTAATTAGCTGGGTGTATTCATGGAATAAATCCAATGCATCAATTTCCAACCATTAAACTCATGAGCTGGTGAAGCACAATTTCTCGGTGTCTGTGCCCCCGAGCAGCAAGAGAACAGAATATCTCCATTTTTGGGAGCGCAAGTTGTTCCTGCCGCTGCTTATTCATAAGGAGCCACTAGGGGGAACCAATGGACCATTCACTGCCCTCAAATTGCGAGCTACATTCCTAAACCCAACTTGTACAAATCCTTCAGCAATGCCACAGAGACGCAGTAACTTTTGGGGAAAAGCACAATGTAAATCATCCTCAGATACTTTGACCTCCTTCTGCCTTCCACGGCTGGCAGACTGGTCTTTATTCCTTTCTCTGCTGGGCCTTTGTTCATTGACCAGCGTTACTAATGGAAATGCTGTGCCTCTCTGACTGTAGTAGCATTTCCAGTATTCACTTGATCCAGGTGATTGTCTGTCATCTCATTTATCGAAACATTTTTGGTGATCTCTCTAAAATCTTTCAGGAAATTAAGCCAATCGTCGATATGTGAGAACAGGCTTCAGAGCTGCTTCCATTTTATCATCACAGAATCCCTACAGCTTGGAAACAGGCCTTTTGGCCCAACAAGTCCACACTGACCCTCAGAGCATACCACCCAGACCCACCCCCTATAACCCACATAATCTATACATCCCTGGACACTATGGACAATTTAGCATGGCCAATCCACCTAGCCTGCACATCTTTGGATTGTGGGAGGAAACGGGAGCACCCGGAGGAAACCCACGCAGACACGGGGAGGATGTGCAAACTCCACACAATCACCTGAGGATGGAATTGAACCTTAGTCCCTGGTGCTATGAGGCAGCAGTGCCAACCACTGTGCCACTGTGCTGCCCCAGTTTTATTAATAATATTAAATTTTAAATGATTATTAAATTAAAAATATTAAATTATTTATTTAATATTTTATATGCTGTCGATTCACCTTTGCACTTTTCTTGGCTTTCAGGATTGTAATTCGCTGGATGCTGTGTGTCAAACTTCTTACATTATTTCAATGTCCCTGGCAATGCATGAGCTGTTCCGTTGAACGTTAGGGACAGAATTTTTGCTACGTTTTTCTGCACAAATGGCCACAATCTGATTTACTTTTGGAGGATATTCAACTTTCCTGCGTGCCATTTTGCCCTTGCCTGTTGCGGGTTAGGAATGCTGAGTCTGCAAAATACGCTACCATCCCCATTGAGACTGAGTTCCCCAGTTTAAATGGAGGACAAAAATCAGATTTCTTCCCCCACTCCATTTTCATCTATTGATCCAAGACCTATTGAAATGTTGACAGGACAGTAACAGAACATGTTTCAGTCTCTTGTTTACAAACGTCACAGGTGCTTTAAAGGTTACTGTCTTCACTTTGGGTTTTTTGACCCAGACAGTGAGTTTGCAGCTTCAATTCTACCCTCAGGTGACTGTCTGTGTGGAGTTTGCACATTCTCCCTGTGTATGCGTGGGTTGCCTGTGAGTGCTCCGGTTTCCTCCCACAATCCAAAGATGTGCAGGTTTGCGTGGATTGGCGTGTTAAACTTCCCATAGTGTCCAGGGTTGTGCAGATTAGGTGGGGTAGCCATGGGAAA
>NC_063362.1:21432933-21449338 GCF_021869965.1 Rhincodon typus | reverse complement strand
CTTCTTCAGAAAAATGAAGAAGGGTCTAGGCCCGAAACGTCAGCCTTCCTGCTCCTCTGATGCTGCTTGGCCTGCTGTGTTCATCCAGCTCTACACCTTGATATCTCAGCATCGTTTTATATGATGGATTTCCAGAAAAAAAAAGTTTTCACATGGCTGTGCTTGTGAGCACTTTTTTCCCCCAGTTTTGAAGTAATAATTGTGAGCTGGAAAGGAGAGAAGTAAATGCTCCTGACCTTGGGTACATCTAGAGCGAGTTTGAACATTAATATCTTAGCACAGAACAACACTGGCTTACAACATGTTGCAATTCAGATCACTGGGTTAAGAGTGAATCAAAATTGAAACTGTACAGATTTGACTTGATTTATTATTGTCACATGTATCTAGATACAATGAAAAATATTATTTTGTGCGCTATTCAGACAAATCATACTTTACATATGTACATCGGGTTTACATCAGTTTGAAATTCTTTGACCATTCCGCGTACTGCTACTTGAAAACACAGTGAAATGATGGATAAAACTGGGACAGGGTGGGAATGATCCCACACTCATTGATTGAGTAGACATTTGCCTTAGAACCCCAGTGTAACTGATTGCTTTACCTCCATGTCAGTGTGTCTTGTGGTAGGATGTCACAGTTTCATTCCTATCCATCTTACCTGCTGCAAAACGAGCTTCCTTCAGCTCATCAGTGAGGTTGGAATAGTGGACCTCATCCATCGAACATATATTAGAGCCTCTGCCATGGGCACCCCAACCCTTCCACTCTATTAGGTGAGCCACTCGGCCACGTGCCATTGCTGTTGGTTTTGTGATGTGATCTTTTACTGTCTGAACCAGACCTGCAATAGAAACTCAAAATCACACTTTGCTACTATGGTGCATTTAATCTGTCAGTTCCACTACATTGCTCGAGAAGGTAAATATCTGAATTTTAAAAGGTGAGGATTATAAATGAGATTTAAAGGAAAATTCCTCATTCACAAGTCCATCAATTACAGCCCCTGAATTACAGAGCTTTCCATTTGTATCTTCCTCCTTTTGTCACCCTCTCACTCTTTAATAAAAATACCTGAAATTTGGGACAATTAACGTTTTTTGTGGCCAATGTTCATGTTGAAATAATGTTGGCTACCAACCGATGAAGAAGAGGACAAAAATCATTACAACACATTCCAAAGGACTAGCAATAGGAGTCAAAATTACAACAGTAAAATAAAATGTCTTGTAATTATAGAGCACTAAATCATGATATCATTCTCCCAACAGCCATGCTATGTTCAGACAATGACCTACTTGCTCAGTGTGGCACTGAAATATCAGTGTGGATCAGGTCCTTTATTCAGGGGTGCGACTTGAACCACAATCATTCAAAATTCTGGCAGGTCTATGTACCTGATATGTATTGCTATTGGGCACGTTTCATTGCCACTGTGCAGAGGCAGAAAATTACCCTTCAAGTGTAATGATCAAGTGTGTATAGAGTTTATTTTGCTTACAGCCAGAAATGACACTAAATGTAAATTGTTTAGATACATGTATCACTCTAAAAATGAATCCTGGAAAGGATCCACTTCTTACAACTGGCTGAATGTATTGCTGTACTTAGTATCAAGCAGGCTAGTGACTTATTTCATGTGGGCTGTCTCAAGTGACCGCCGCATGGATGTGGGCTCCATTGTCATCGAGATGTCAGATGAACAGAATGAATGCAGAGAGGTCTATATACAGGCCTGAGACTCTGAGATTCAACTGCCAGTGATTCAACATTTAGAGAAGAGGCAGCATTTTTGTTATAAATTTACATTTAGATTTTATGTTGGATTTAGGAAAAGTTTGCACCTTTGAAGACATCTTTCTCCCTTTTTATCTGTGATAGGATTAGACACACTATTCCTCTGCAGAATGGTTACACATAATAACACAAAAGACATGGGTAAAATGTGCTAAATTTGTTCTAAGGTTCAAGGATTCCCACTTAAGGTGCTGTTGACACTGTTTCCTGAATTTCACAGCACTTACAACTGCAGCTGCTCAATACAGAGATTGCACTTGGCTGGTAATTATTGGTTAACTTACTTCACTGTATATTTGCAATAGATATTTAAAAGGTTTCAGTGAATTGATTGCCAATTCATTTTACATGAGTGCCAGTTAATTATTCCTCAGTCACAAAATTCCAATGGTCCTCCTTCTAAACTACTTTGGTATATTGAATCTTCAACAGATGTGTTCGATTGAAAGTCACACCTAAGGATAGCATGTAGTACTGTTATGGTGCAGCATAGAACCTCAGACTTCATCACTGTTGCCTCCAAGGGGCCACTGTTTCCCAATCACCATTGTCACCCAATCACCGTGATCTCTCAATCTTCCACAATGTTGCACTCTGACCTCTTTGCCTCCTCCAATTATTCAGAGAGAACTTAAGTTATCATTAATGCCACATACCAAACGGTCTCTCAGAGTCTCATTAAGGGTTAAACCAAAGTCACATGACTCTGCTAGTCATCTTAAACTCGTTAAAAATCCCAATACAGATTTCTCTGATTCTCAAATTGTTGAATAAATCTGAAAGCAACTCAGAATTAGAGGAGGCTTTGGGTCATAATATTAGTTCTCTAAATCCATCAACTCTTGAAAGGTTTAGTATCTGGTGGCTCAGGGAAAGTTTGGCTCCTGAAAACCGAAAAAGCTGCAGGTTCACAAGCTGTCAGGAGAATTACTGTTTGCTTTACATCTGCCCCAATGTCATTTGCCTGGAAAAAATAACACATTCTTTCCACATACTGGGCCCAGTCTTTGACGGCAGGATCGAACGAGTCAAGCTTCCTAAATAATGGCAAGATGCCAGGAATGCTTACCCCAACTCAAAGATGGCTGTGTGAGCGAATTTCTTCACCTGTCCTCCTCCAATGCCTACCTTCGTGGAATCCAAATATTCTGCCCAAGCGATATGGGCAGATTGTGACAAGTGGAAGAGAATGAGGTAGCGAGGGTGGGAAGTATGGAGCTATTCAAGTTGACAAGGGGTAGAAAGGCCGATTTTGTTCTTTTCAATGGTGAGAAACAGAGAAATGTTGTCACTCAGAGAGACTTAGGTATCTGTTACATGAGTCACAGGAAGTTAACATGCAGGGACTACAAGTGATTAGGAAAAGCAAGTGGTAGGTTAGCCTTCATTACAAGGAATTTGAGTATAACAGTAAACTGTAATTATAGGTCCTTAGTGAGACCACACCTGGAGTACTATGAGGAAGGCTAGAGTAGACTAAGCCTGAACTTCCTCTTGATTCCACTGTGACCTGCAGTTCTCAATAGCAGTGCTGGGCCATCAATGAGTCATAACTTCAGCAAATTAAGTCATTGAAACTGCCGCTCCAAGGGAACAGAGTTGATTAGCCCATAATCCTTTCATCTCAATACATTGCATAATAAGAACACACCTCAAAGCAAGTGAATCCACAGCTTTATCAATCTCTTCCTTGCATGTACTCAATGGCCCAGCCTCCAGTGGGTGTGAATTCCACAGGGTGACCACCCTCTAAGTAAAGAAATGTTTCGTTTCAGCCCTGGTACTCCTGTGATTGTTCAATAATGCAGGTCATTAGAAGCTTGGCCATGGTTAAGTGGAAATGTCATTGTTGTATGTATGCTCCCATTCCATTTCCTTTCTTCTGATGGACTGATTCGGTTGTAGGCCAGGTATACCTGTATGTGTAACTCCACAGGAAGTGAATATACTTACAAATGTACTTGCTGCGAATTGTGTGACTATCTGAGTATACTTGTGATTACACAATGCACAGACTGCTCCTGTAAATTGCATTAAACATTACCTTGCTCAACTTGTTCCTATTCCTATAGAATAATCGAGCACAGAAGGAAGCCATTCAGCCCATTGTGCTAATGCTAGTCTCTTCGAAAGAACTATTCTATTAGTTGCACTCCCTTTTCCGAAGCCCTGGAATATTTTCCCTTTCAAGTATTTATCCAATTTCCTTTGTAAGTTACCACTAAATCTGCTTAAGTTTCCCTTTAAGGCAGTGCATTCCAGATCACAACCATCCAATGAGCACCTCTGGATTTGCACTTTATGTTCACTCACAGCTAATGAAGCTCCACTTTATTGTCCTGTGTCTCGAATGATGTTCTGTGCTGTCTGCATGCTTTCACATGTGTATTTTCACATTCTGTTCTTTTTGTCTCTTTAACATAGAAACACAAATGGCAGACTTAGCATTCCTTCATACTGCGCTTTTGGCTTTCAGGTGAGCCGCTCAGATTTGCAACAAGACGTACAGATCAGAAGGGGCCAGTTTTGCTTCCTGACCCGTGCATAGCTGGGCAAGTATGGCCAAAGTAACAGGGGTCTATCACAGATCTCTGTCCTGGGCTAGGCAGGGTATATAAGCAGCAGCCAGGAATCTTGCAATAACAAGGTGTAGAGCTGGATGAACACAGCCGGCCAAGCAGCATCAGAGGAGCAGGAAGGCTGACGTTTCAGGTCTGGACTCTCCCCATGCAGATGGCCTAAAGGCCCTCCGAAAAACAGCCCTAGCCAGGAATCTTGCCTCTGTTAGTTTTTCCACTGAGGCCTGTAAGAAACGGCCTGAATGTAAACATTGGCAGAGAGGAAGGTTGTGCTCAGCTGCAGAACCACCTGTGGTTGAACTCTAAATTGGTTTCCACATGAACGATGGCCATTTTTGGGAGATATTCAAAGACCATTGAACTGAATGCAGTTAGACTTCAGTGAGAATCAGCACCTTCAGGCACTGAAAGGGGAGAGGTATTTATACCAAGTGGAAATAATGGGTTGAATTTTGGCTCCCAAAACAATGGGTGGGTTGCAGTCGGGTCAGGTGCTAGAAGTTATTAAAATCTCATACTCGCCCATCGGGGTAGGTCAGGAATTGGATTATTTTAATAGGGCTGCAGCCTCTCTTTAACAATGTCTGACTGGGTTTCCCAGACCTTGGATAACATGAGGACAGACTTGGGAAGAGGTTGAGTACGAATTCACTTAGAAACATAGAAACTAGGAGAGGAAATAGGTCATTCAGCCCTTCAAGCATGTTCCATGATTCAATATGATCCTCTATATCAATGCCATATTCCTGTTTTCTCCACGTACCCCTTGATGGATTTAATATCCACAGCTTTATCAATCTCTTCCTTGCATGTACTCAATGGCCCAGCCTCCAGTGGCTGTGAATTCCACAGGGTGACCACCCTCTAAGTAAAGAAATGTTTCATGTCAGCCCTAAATGGCTTACTCCATATCCTGAGACTGTGAGCCCTGTTTCTAGGCTCCCCAACTGGGGAATACTTCTGTTCCTATCACTAGTTTATCTAGCCCTGTTAGAACCTTATGTGTTTTAAATCAGACCTCAGGCCAAATCACTGAATTGGGGCAATTTAGCATGGCCAATTCACCCTAACCTGCACATCTTTGGACTGCAGGAGGAAACCAGCGCACCTGGAGGAAACCCACACAGACACAGGAAGAACGTGTAAACTCTACACAGCCAGTTGCCCGAGGGTGGAATTGAACCTAGGCCCCTAGTGCTTTGAGGCAGCAGTGCTAACCTGCTGAGCCACCATGCCACCCATTATTGGGACCATAAACAGATCAGTCATGATCTTATTGAATGGGTGAGTAGGGCTGAATGGCCTACTCCTGCTTCTGAGTTCCATGTTCTTATCTGTGCATGACCTTTACCCCATATTAAAGCCCTTAGCATTGCCGGGCTGAAGGGATGCTGGTTAGTCCCTGGTATCAGAGTAAGCGAAGTTATGGAAGATTATGTTCTGACAGAAATAGATGACAAGCTGTTGATCAAAGTGAGCTGTTGTGAAAAAGCTGGCATATTTTTACGGATCATTGCTTTCACTTTTTGGTGGGGGCAGGGTGGGGGCAGCCTGCAGTGGCCAATCCCTCTCTAGTTCCCCAACGTGTGTACCCAATTCCATCAATTCCGACACAGTCCTCTCCCCAGGATTGCCAACATGCACAACACCCTATCCACCAGGGCTTCAACCTCGGGAGATCTGGGGCCTCTCGTTCACCTGAAAGATCATGCAAAGAGTAAAGCTATTGCAGGTAAAAGGGCATTCGACTCGGTAATAGCTAAGTGGAAAGGGTTCAGCTCAATTTTGCACAGCAATGTTGAGAAAGATTTCATCTTAACCTACCAACTAGTGATGACCTTGCAAGTGCAGTGATGTCGTAGCCATTCAGAGTCTGCTTTGAGCCAGTAAAGATTACATTGGTGCTTCCAAAGCAATTCTAAATTCCGAAAAAATAATAGAATTACAAAAGAAATGCAGCATATTGGATCAAATTTCACTCAAAATTTGTGACAGAAAAGGGTACAATCATGTCATTTAAAGCAGATTACCACCGGCCATTTATTCCCGAAACACACTCACTTCAATATATATTGTACCCTCACAGTATCAAGTAACTATCTTAAGATGTCTTTATGATGAATGATCTTAATATAACCTCCTTTAGAATGCATGCAAACAATCTTCACATCAATGTGGCCATGTCAGAGTTAGGAACTGAAAGAGCTTAGATCGGTTTATTTCTGTCTGAGTTCTCCCCTTTCCCTGCTTTTGCTCTTTGGGCTAATTTTCCAGGGGGAGCTGCATCTTTCATGGACTCTGCCATTCTGAGCTTTAATGGTTTCTTTGACCAGACAGAGGATGATCTCACTACGTTATTTCTAACTACATTCCCATATGAATGATTGAGCAGGTCACTGGTTTGCATGGAAAACAAAAAAAATGCTGGAAATCACAGTGAGTCAGACTGCATCCATAGAGAGAGAGCAAACTAATGTTTAGAGTCTAGACTCGAGTGACATTTATCCAATTGTAGAACAACTCACTATCTTAAATCAGCTCCCTTTACTCATTGCACTCTCAATAGTCTCCTACTGTGATTCCCAGTAAAAACTATGGAACTCCTCACCACCAGTCTACTCCTTTCCCTAAAATCTGCAAGTTACTTTTTAAAAGAAGGCTTGCATTTACATAGAGCTCCTCACAACTCCAAAGTACTTTACTAATAACAAAGTACTTGTTACGTGTAGCCACGCAGCATTCATCTATTTGCTCAGCAAGCTCCCACAACAGCAATTCTGTAATTTACCAGCTCGCCTGGTTTTACTGATGCTGCTTGCGGGCTAATGACTGACGAGGACAAGTGGGAGTAAACCTCTGCTTTGGACAACGCCACAGAATCCCTTCTGTCGACTTTCAGAGAAAAAGGGCCTGGTTTGACCTTTTATGTGAAAAACAGCACCATTGGCAGTGTGGCACTCCCTCATTACTAGCCCTCTGGTAATGCCACATTGACATGGTAACTAAATCTGCTAGCTCAGACCGGAGCGGATTAACCACTGAAATATGGGTGGAACCAGGCAAAGTACAGCGTCGGCAATGCCCACCCACAACTTAGAACATAGAACATAGAACATAGAACATTACAGCGCAGTACAGACCCTTCGGCCCTCGATGTTACGCCGACCTGTGAAACCAATCTGAAGCCCATCTAACCTAAACTATTCCATTATCATCCATATGTTTATCCAATGACCATTTAAATGCCCTTAAAGTGGGCGAGTCTACTATTTTTGCAGGCAGGGCATTCCACGCCCTTACTACTCTCTGAGTAAAGAACCTACCTCTGACATCTGTCCTATATCTATCACCCCTCAATTTAAAGCTATGTCCCCTCGTGCTAGCCATCACCATCTGAGGAAAAAGGCTCCCACTGTCCACCCTATCTAATCCTCTGATCATCTTGTATGTCTCTATTAAGTCACCTCTTAACCTTCTTCTCTCTAATGAAAACAGCCTCAAAGACCCTCAGCCTTTCCTCATAAGACCTTCCCTCCATACCAGGCAACATCCTGGTAAATCTCCTCTGCACCCTTTCTAATGCTTCCACATCCTTCCTATAATGCGGTGACCAGAACTGTACGCAATACTCCAAGTGCGGCCGCACCAGAGTTTTGTACAGCTACAACATGACCTCATGGCTCCGAAACTCAATCCCTCTACCAATAAAACCTAACATACTGCACACCTTCTTAACGACGCTATCAACCTGGGTGGCAACTTTCAGGGATCTATGCACATGGACACCGAGATCTTTCTGCTCATCCACACTACCAAGAATCTTACCATTAGCCCAGTACTCTGTTTCCTGTTACTCCTTCCAAAGTGAATCACCTCACACTTTTCCGCATTAAACTGCATTTGCCACCTCTCAGCCCAGCTCTGCAGCTTATCTATGTCCCTCTGTAACCTGCAACATCCTTCCGCACTATCCACAACTTCACCGACTTTGGTGTCATCCGCAAATTTACTAACCCATCCTTCTACGCCCTCATCCAGGTCATTTATAAAAATGACAAAGAGCAGTGGCCCCAAAACAGATCCTTGAGGTACACCACTAGTAACTGAACTCCAGGATGAACATTTCCCATCAACCACCACCCTCTGTCTTCTTACAGCTAGCCAATTTCTGATCCAAACAGCTAAATCACCCTCAATCCCGTGCCTCCGTATTTTCTGCAATAGTCTACCATGGGGAACCTTATCAAACGCTTTACTGAAATCCAAATACACCACATCAACCGCTTTACCCTCATCCACCTGTTTGGTCACCTTCTCGAAGAACTCAATAAGGTTTGTGAGGCACGACCTACCCTTCACAAAACCGTGTTGACTATCCCTAATCAAATTATTCCTTTCTAGATGATTATAAATCCTATCTCTTATAATCCTTTCCAACACTTTACCCACAACCGAAGTAAGGCTCACTGGTCTATAATTACCAGGGTTGTCTCTACTCCCCTTCTTGAACAAGGGGACAACATTTGCTAGTCTCCAGTCTTCTGGCACTATTCCTGAAGACAATGACGACATAAAGATCAAAGCCAAAGGCTCTGCAATCTCCTCTCTAGCTTCCCAGAGAATCCTAGGATAAATCCCATCCGGCCCAGGGGACTTATCTATTTTCACACCTTCCAGAATTGCTAACACCTCCTCTTTATGAACCTCAATCCCGTCTAGTCTAATAGACTGTATCTCAGTATTCTCCTCGACTACATTGTCTTTTTCCTGTGTGAATACTGACGAAAAATATTCATTTAGCACCTCTCCTATCTCTTCGGACTCCATGCACAACTTCCCACTACTGTCCTTGACCGGCCCCAATCTTACTCTAGTCCTTCTTTTATTCCTGACATACCTATAGAAAGCTTTAGGGTTTTCCTTGATCCTACCTGCTAAAGACTTCTCATGTCCCCTCCTGGCTCTCCTTAGCTCTCTCTTTAGGTCCTTCCTGGCTAACTTGTAACTCTCAAGCGCCCTCACTGAGCCTTCACGCCTCATCTCTACATAAGCCTCCTTCTTCCTCTTGACAAGAGATTCAACTTCTTTAGTAAACCACGGTTCCCTCGCTCGACCACTTCCTCCCTGCCTGACAGGTACATACTTCTCAAGGACACGCAGTAGCTGTTCCTTGAACAAGCTCCACATTTCAATTGTGCCCAGCCCCTGCAGTTTACTTCTCCATCCTATGCATCCTAAATCTTGCCTCATTGCCTCATAATTGCCTTTCCCCCAGCTATAACTCTTGACCTGCGTTATATACCGATCCCTTTCCATCGCTAAAGTAAACGTAACCGAATTGTGGTCACTATCACCAAAGTGCTCACCTACTTCCAAATCTAACAACTGGCCTGGTTCATTACCCAGTACCAAATCCAATGTGGCCTCGCCTCTTGTTGGCCTATCTACATACTGTGTCAGGAAACCCTCCTGCACACATTGGACAAAAACTGACCCATCTGAAGTACTCGAACTATAGCGTTTCCAGTCAATATTTGGAAAGTTAAAGTCCCCCATAACAACTACCCTGTTACTTTCGCTCCTATCCAGAATCATCTTTGCAATCTTTTCCTCTACATCTCTGGAACTTTTCGGATGCCTATAGAAAACTCCCAACAGGGTGACCTCTCCTTTCCTGGTTCTAACCTCAGCCCATACTACCTCAGTAGACAAGTTGTCATCAAATGTCCTTTCTGCCACCGTAATACTGTCCTTGACTAACAATGCCACACCTCCCCCTCTTCTACCACCTTCCCTGATCTTACTGAAACATCTAAACCCCGGAACCTGCAACAACCATTCCTGCCCCTGCTCTATCCATGTCTCCGAAATGGCCACAACATCGAAGTCCCAGGTACCAACCCACGCTGCAAGTTCACCCACCTTATTCCGGATGCTCCTGGCATTGAAGTAGACACACTTCAAACCACCTTCCTGCCTGCCGGTACACTCCTGCAACCTTGAAACCTTACTTATGACCTCACTACTCTCAACCTCCTGTACACTGGAGCTACAATTCAGTTTCCCAACCCCCTGTTGAATTAGTTTAAACCCTCCCGAAGAGCATTAGCAAATTTCCCCCCCAGGATATTGGTACCCCTCTGGTTCAGGTGTAGACCTGTAGACTTATTGATTCCTGGTGCTTTATTCCTTTCTCCTATCTACCTTAGTGGTGTCCCCTTCTCCAGACCTTGTCTTTTCACCTAAACACCATAATACCATAAAATATAGGGGCAGAATTAGGCCATTCAGTCTATCAAGTGCTCTGCCATTCGATCAAAGCCGATATGTTTCTCAACCCCATTGTCCTGCCTTCTCCCAGTGACACTTGATCCCTTTACCAATCAAGAACCCATCTACCTCCGTCTTAGATATACTCAGTGACTTGGCCTCCATAGCCTTCTGTGGCAATGAGTTCCACAGATCCACTACCCTCTGGCTGAAGAAATTCCTCCTCATCTCAGTTCTGAAGAGTCAACCCCTAACTCTGAGGCTGTGCCCTCGGGCCCTAGTCTCTCCTGCTAGTGGAAACATCTTCTCCATGTCCGCTCTATCCAGGCCTTTCAATATTCTGTAAGTTTCAATCAGATTGTTCTTCATCCTTCTAGGCATCACAGAGTACTGACCCAGAGTCTTCAACCGCTCCTCATATGACAAGCCCTTCATTCCCGGGATCATTCTTGTAAACTTCCTCCACACCTTCTCCAATAACAACACATCCTTCCTCAAGTACAGGGCCCAAAACTACTCACAATATTCAAAATGCAGACTGATCTGCTAAGCTATCTACAGGCTCAGCAGTACATCCCTGCTCTTGTATTCTAGCCCTCTTGAAATGAATGCTAACATTGCATTTGCCTTCCTAACTGCCAACTGAATCTACATGTTAATCTTAAGAGAATCCTGAACTAGGACTCCTATGTCCCTTTGTGCTTCAGATTTCCAAAGCCTTTCCCCATTTAGAATATAGTCTGTGCCTTTATTCTTCCTACCAAAGTGCATAACCTCACTCATTTCAACATTGTATTCCATCTGCCACTCTTTACTCACTCTCCTAGCCTGTCCAATTCCTTCTGCAGCTTCCCCACTTCCTCAACACCACATGTCCCTCCACTTATCTATGTTCCATCTGCAAATTTGGCAACAATGTTGTCTGTTCCTTTGTCCAGTTCGTTAATGTATAATGCAAATAGTTTTGGTCCCAGCACTGACCCCTGCGGAAATCCACTAGTCACTGGCTGCCATCCTGAAAAGACCCTTTTATCCCTACCCTGTGCCTTTTGCAGGTCAGCCAATCCTCTGTCCATGCCAGTATCTTGTCCCTAACACCATGGGCTCTTCCCTTATTTAATAGCCTCCTCTGTGGCACCTTTTCAAAGGCCTTCTGGAAATCCAAATAGATCACATCCAAAAGCTCTCCTTTGTCTAACTTGGTCATTACCTCCTCAAAGAATTCTAATAGATTTGTCAGGCATGGCCTCCCGTTGACAAAGATGTGCTGACTCAACCATATTTTACCATGCAATTCCAAGTACTCTGCAATCTCATCTTTAATAATGGGTTCTAAAATCTTAACAATGACTGAGATCAGGCTAACCAGTCTCATAGAATCATAGAATCCCTACAGTGCGGAAGCAGGCCCTTCGGCCCAACAAGTCCACACCAACTCACAGAACATCCCACTCAGACCCATCCCCCAATAACCCACCTAATCTACACATCCCTGAACACAATGGGCAATTTAGCATGGCCAACCCATCTAGCCTGCACATCTTTGGACTGTGGCAGGAAACCGGAGCGCCCGGAGGAAACCCACACAGACACGGGGAGAACGTGCAAACTCCACACAGAGAGTCGCCAAGGGTGGACAGTGCTAGGCAGTGCTAGCCTGAGGCAGTGCTAACCACTAATTGCTGCCCCGTTTATAGTTTCCTGTCTTCTACCTCCCTCTCTTCTTAAACAGCGGTGCTACATTAGCCATTTTCCAGTCCTCTGGGATTTCTCTGACTCCAGTGATTCCTGAACGATCACTACCAATGCCTCCACAGTATTCACAGCTACCTCCTTCAGATCTCCAATTGTGTAGCCTACCTGGACTGGATGACTAATCCACCTTCAGACCTTTCAGCCTCCCCAGCACTTTCTCCTTAGTGATGGCCACTACACTCACCTCTCTCCCCGACTTTCTTGAAGTTATGGTATGCTACCAGTGTCTTCCACTGTGAACACACTGGTGCAAAGTACCGAATCAGTTCCTCCACCATTCCTTTATGACTGCTCCAGCCTCATTTTTCAATGGTCCAATGTCCACTCTTGCCTCTCTCTGACCATTTATATATCTAAAAAAAACTTCTTGCAATCTTCTTTTATATTACTAGCTAGCTTACCCTCATATTTCATCTTCTCCGCCATTATTACTCTTTTAATTGTCCACTTCTAGATTTTAAAGGCTTCCCAATCCTTTAGCTTCCCACTAATCTTTACCACATCATATACTTATTCTTTTCTGAAGAAGGATCCCGACCCGAGACGTCAGCTTTCCTGCTCCTCTGATGCTGCCTGGCCTGCTGTGTTCATCCAGCTCCACACTGTGTTATCTCAGACTCCAGCATTGGCAGGTCCCACTATCTCTGATACTTATTCTTTTACTTTTACGCTGTCCCTGACTTGTCAGCCATGGTTGCCTTGTCCTCCCCCTAGTCGTTTTCTTCTTCCTTGGAATGAATTTCTGCTGTGCCTCCCGAATTACCTCCAGAAACCCCTGCCTTGCTGCTCCACCTCCTTCCCTGCTAGGCTCCCCTTCCAATCAACTCTAGACAGTTCATCCCTCATGTCTTTGTCATTGCCTTTACTCGATTATACTACCCTTACCCCTGATTCCAGCTTCTCTTTCTCAAACTGCATATTATGGTCACTGCCCACTTCTCATAGTTGTCCCCTTATCTGCTGTGACTGAAGCTAGATTCCTGACCCTTTCCATACTCTCTTTCCTATTAATTATTCTGGAAACTTTAATAACTTCTGCTGAGCCTTCCCCCCTTTTAATTTTCCATAATTTTCAATGCAATTTTCAATTTTAAAGCCCTATCCGCAGCACTAGTTTTAGCGATTTGCCAGGACTCCGGTCCCAGCATGACTCAGGTGGAGCCTGTTCCCATGGGAATAACTCCCTCTTTCATCGGTATTCATGCTAATGACCCTAATTTGTTTCTCTCACATCAATCTTTGAGCTACATGTTTGCCTCACTAATCTTGCTGACGCTGTGCCAATTTGCTCGTGGCTCAAGTAGTAATCCAGAGATAATAACCTTTTTGGTTCTGCCTTACAATTTAGCCGCTAGCTGCTCGTATTCCCTCAGCAGAACTTCTTTCTGCTTTCTATCATTGGTATCTTATTGGGCCACAACAACTGGATCTTTTGCCTCTCACTTTCCCCTCTCCTCTGCAGCCCTGAACCCTGGCACCAGGCAGGCAACACAGCCTTCAGGACTCTTGATCCTGCCCACAGAGAACAGGGTCCATTCCCCTGACTATACATCCCCAATCACAACTCAATTTCTCTTCCCTCCCTCCTCTTCAATGGCTCCGTGTACCACTATGGTCAGTTTGCTCATCCTCACTCCCGTCTACACTGGGAGCAAGGATCTCAAACCTGTTAGCTGGCTCAAGGGCTGAGGCTCCTTCAGTGCTACCGCCTGGATCCCCCTACCTGCCCCGCTCATAGTTACACCTTCCTGTATCCTGACCACTGACTGAATTCGAGGTAGTTAATCTGAGGGATGTAACTGCCTCCTGAAACACAGTGTCCAGGTAACTCGCCTCCTCCCTGTTTTGTTGTGGTGCTTGAAGCTCGGGCTCCAGCTCGCCAGCTCTGAGCCGGACTCCTGGAATAATTCAAAGCAGAGGCTGGATTGAATGCAGGAACTTACAGTAGTATCTAGCTTTGCACTCTAGCACACAGTGCATTTTGGATCAGGAGGGTCCTGGCTAACTTATTCCTTTTATATTAGTGCAGTCCTGAATTTAGCCACATTTAAGATGGTGCTTTCCAATGAGACAAGTACGTACTGACCTGTATGATGGGGTCCCAGCAGAAATCTGTCCTGTCTTGCTGAAATGTAATCAGTCAAAAGCAAGTATTAATTCATAATGCAATAGTCTAATTCCCTGTTTGCAATCTTATCTCGTCTTCACTGAGCTGAGGTAGAAGTCCCCTATTATCAGATTCTCTCTACATCTGCCAAGCAACCCTTGTTAATGTGAGTCCAAAGTCTATAGATAGGGGTCAGGGCACCTTTCTGATCCCAAAGCCCCACACTCTCTCCGTTTCCACATCAGATCAAGAACACTGGATGCCAAGATTCTAATGTAGTGCAGAACCTTATAGATCACCCAATACTGGGGCCAAATGGGAGCTGTGAGCGCACTTTGTGGACAACAGTCATCTGGATACAATTTTCACTGAAGTGGACAATTAATGGCCAGAACAATGACCTGTCTATTTGCACAAATGGTGTTTCCATCACATTTCAGACAATTGTAATGCAGAGGGGTAGGGGTGCTTGGTAAATGGAATTTTGCATGAGACAGCTGCAGGCAGGGTTCTTGGGTTCAGTGAGATTTATGGAGGGTGTAACTTGGGTTGTCAGTGTGAAGGTTAGAGACATATGCAGCACAGAAAAAGGCCCTTTGGCCCATTGAGTCTGCATCAATCAGAAACAAACACCTAATAGTTCTAATCCCATTTTCCAGCACTTTGCCTATAGCTTTGTATGCCTTGGCCACTGTAAATCCAGTCGAGTAATGACAGTGACATTAATAAGGGTTTCTAGGGCATCACTAGGTACTTTGGCCCCAATGAGGTGAAGCAAAGAAGCTATTGGGTATACTTTGGGGGTGGAAGCTGGTAGTTTAGTGATGGACTGAATGAGGGGTTTGAAGGTCAGTTTAGAGTCTAGCAGGACAACCAGGTTGAGTTTGAACAGGTATCCAGGAAAGCGGATAGGAGTGGGGCCAGATACTCACAGGGCATGAACAAGATAATAGCAATAATTCTGGTTCAGCTTCAACCTGATGTTGAACAGGCAGAACAATAAAATCTATGAAATCAAGATAGGCAACGGAGGGATGAAGCCGAGTCTAGTCAACACACAAAAACTGAGCCCATTTTTGCTACTTGTGTTGCACTGTCGGAAATGTATGACTCTTTATGAGATGGAACCAGATGAGAGGGCAATACAATGAAGATGGGTCTCAGAGGAGGTGTTACTGGAGAACAATTGAATGCGTGACTGTGTTGAAAGCTGTGGAGACAAGGGGAGGAAGACAAGAATAAACTGTAGCCATGAACACTTTTGGTGACTTTGGACGGGAAGGTTTTAGTTTTGTGGTTAGGATAGAAGCACTGAATTGGGATTTCAAGCAGAAACTTTTAAGGGTAGCTGTTTTGTAAATGGTAAAACAAATAGGATTCGTTGTTTTTAATTGATTGCTGTATGTTTACTGGGGACCTTTACCTTACAGACACCATGGACGTCAGCACTTGGCACAGCCTCTCTCTTCTCCTGGGCAACTCCGTTGCTTGGGACCTGGGGTACATCATTGGCTTTTGAAGGATATTCGCAAGTAGTTGTAAGAATTTCTGAAGAGATGAAGTATTTGTTTAAAAAGATTGATAGAAATGCAAGCAATATATCCGCCAGTGATAAATAATGAACTGTAGAACAGAAAAGTTAGTGCCTGAAACACAATTCTCTAGTCTCTAATCATTCCCTGTTCCAATCCCATTCCCCCATTTTATATCAATCCAATTATAATCCTCTGAATAAAAAGAGAAGTTGCTGGAAAGGCTCAGCAGGTCTGACAGCATCTGTGAAGAAAATATCAGAGTTAACGTTTCAGGTCCGGTTCTGAGGAAGGGTCACCGGACTCGAAACGTTAACTCTAATTTTTTTCTTCACAGATGCTGCCAGACCTGCTGAGCT
>NC_063362.1:21427848-21432433 GCF_021869965.1 Rhincodon typus | reverse complement strand
TAACAGTCAGCACAATGTCACACAGTAACAGTGAGCACAATGTCACACAGTAACAGTGAGCACAATGCCACACAGTAACAGTCAGCACCATGTCACACAGTAACAGTTAGCGCAATGTCAGACAGTAACACTGATACCCTAATGCCCTACAACAGGGTTTTCTGTCAGCCATCCATCTTGTGAGACAACAGTATACTCCTCGGTGTCAACGCTGTTCTCAGCGAAACTGGATTATCTTCACCACTGGGCAAACCTAGACAAATCCTATTGAGACCCTGGACTGCCTGATCATCAGGGGTTCCTCTTCACCCATTAGTTTGGGTCAAAGCAAGTGCACAGTTCTACATTTAGCAACAGCTCGGTTGTAAGAGGTTCTGGCAAGATGGCAGAGTTAGGCGTCTTTCACCTTTGGACTTCACTCCAATTTGCCAGGATTTACTGCCTTTGCTTTCACCTGCCCTTCTCAATGTATCCTCAAGGCAGTAGAGTTATTTGACTTTAGCCAGGAGGCTGATTCAGGAGTGGCAGAGGGTCTGCACTCCTCATGTCCTGGGGCCAAACTATTCCAGGTTCCTATGAAACTTCAACCTCGGCCTGTGAGGGGCCCAGTTTCTGTGTCTCACTGTGAGGAGGCGTAGCTGAGGACTTGCTGCTGGAGAGGCTATGTAATTACAGGATGAGGCTTTTTTGTATTGCTGCCAGTCAATGGGAGAGGCTAATAAGGACACTAGTGCACAAAAGTTGAGAAACTTGCTAGGCCTCCTGTCCACACACTAGACACATCACATCGACTTGTTGAACACACGCATGTGTACCAACACAGAGCAATGTCATACACGAGTGCGTAATGAGATAATAGCGCTACACAATACAGTTTGAGGTAACGCAATACCAATGGGAAAACATTCTCTGATCATTGCCTGAAGTGAGGGTGTAGCAACTGAAGCGAACCTATTCATTATCATCATATTCCAAGCTCTTGGCCTCGATGATGTATAAATGGTTATCACAATGTTCCAGGTGGGGAGTTACTCCTAAATGAGTGACAGCTACCACCCCAACCACGATTAAGTGATAGAAAACGTCCCAATGGAGCAGGCGGCAAAGATTCTGAAGGTTAGTTCCATGGCGAGGATGCACGATGCTGACACAGTTCACTCTTGACTACACCCTTGCTACAAATAGCACCATTCAGTGTTCCTTTCAGCGCGGCTAGAGTCACACGTATCCAGACAGGCACAGTGCATGTAATAAAGTCACTTTCAGAACAGCACTGTCAATCAGAGCACAGCTCACCTTCACACTCAACTCACTGCCAAGATCAATTCATACCCACGGCCACTCTTGTTATTTTGTGGTCCACAGTGGTTAGGATCAGATTGTGTAATTATAGTATTCAAAAAAAGTCACACTTTTATTCTAGTGTACATGTAGCCAGTGAAGGTTATGGTCATTATCAAGGCCATTATTTATTGTCCCCGCCTAGTAACCCTTGTGAAACTGAGGGCTTTCTTGAACCTCAGCTATCCACGTGGTGTAGGTACTGCCACAGCACTGTTAGGGACACAGTTCCAGGATTCTGACCCAGTGACGGTGAAGGAACACTGGGAAAGTTTCAGGATGGTATGTGGCTTGGAAGGGAACACAGCCGCTTGGTGTTCCCTTGCATCTGCTACCCTTGATCTTGTAGGTGTAGAAATGCTGGATTTGGGAGTTGCTATGGAAGGAGTCTTGGCATCTTGCTGCATTGCTTCCCTGGAATAGTACACACAGCTAATGTGCTGTACCAATAGTGGAGGTTGAGGCTGTTTAAGGATGGGGTACCAGTCCAACAGACTTATATGTTCTGGACGGTGTCAAGCTTCCATCAGACTCTTGACTTGTGTCTTATAGGCAATGGAGAGGCACTGGGGAATATGGAGGTGAGTCTCTCACCGCAGAATACCTGGCCTCTATCACACACTCATGGATACTGCATTTATGTGGCTGATCCACTTGAATTTCTGGTCAGATACAATATCCGCGTAGGGGATTGCCACTGAATGTCAAGGGGAGGTGATTAAGACTTTCCTGTGCTGGAAGTGGTCGAAATTTACCACTTAGGCACCTTACAGCACAATATGCATACGTAAAACCAACACAAGGTAGGCATCAAACTATAATGACAAGTCTCTGGGCTGAGATTCCCTAATACTCTTTGGTTCCAGACTGGATACACCAAATTGTTATGCACCCAGTGCTTGGGGAAGAGAAATTGACTCCCTTTCTTTACTTACCTGCCCAATAGTTTGGCCACAGCCAGGTTAATTAAGAAGGAGAGGAGATAGTAGGAACTGCAGATGCTGGAGAATCCGAGACAACAAGGTGCAGGGCTGGATGAACACAGCAGGCCAAGCAGCATCATAGCAGCAGAAAGGCTGACGTTTCAGGCCTAGACCCTTCATGACTGTATCAGTGCCGCCTCATGCTCCCACGAGGAGCTCGAACAGTTCATCCACTTCACCAACACCTTCCACCCCAACCTTAAGTTTACCTGGACCATCTCTAATACCTCTCTCCCCTTCCTGGACCTCTCTGTCTCCATCTCAGGCAACCACCTAGAAACCGATATTCATTTCAAGCCCACTGACTCCCACAGCTACCTAGAATACTCCTCCTCTCACCCACCTTCCTGCAAAAATGCCATCCCCTATTCCCAATTCCTTCGCCTCCGCCGCATCTGCTCCCAGGATGAGGCATTCCCTTTTCTGATGAAGGGTCTAGGCCTGAAATGTCAGCCTTTCTGCTCCTATGATGCTGCTTGGCCTGCTGTGTTCATCCAGCCCTGCACCTTGTTGTCCTTAATCAAGAAGGACCCTTGTCCTTGTCAATACCTTTCTCTCAGGCTAAATGAGCTTAGTTTTTAAAATAAGACGACTCAATCAGAATTCCTTAAGTTAAAGAAAGAGTGAGTTTATCAGTGATTAAGCACTAAAAAAGTAATAACGCAACACACAAATACAAATAGATCAGAAGTGAAAAGTGAGTCCAAACAAAATAAAAGATATACAGATCAGTCTCCGAGTTGTCTGTGAAGAGTAGATAGTGGAATGTTATGGCCACGATTTTGGGTAATACTCATTATGTTAATGTTGATAGTGAGCAGGCAATTTTGAGATGTTTGGTTTTGTAAGTTAGCTAAAACTCTTGTTCAATGGTGTTGGACTTGCTGACTGCTTGCAACACTCAGAATGAGAGATAATTGTTTCTTTTTACTTGTAGCTTTGGGCTATCTAATTGCTGTGACCTCCATAACTCATTTGTCCATACTAGCTCATCACTCCACTGACATACACTTGCGTGGCTCCTCACTTTTTTTTTGTTTATTCCTGGAAAGGTCAAGCACAAGCATGTCTTTTGACTCATGTCCACAATCTGAAATATGACGCACAGGAGATGTTTTCCTGCTGAGAGGAGGTAATTAAATTGCCTTGCACCTCTGCCTTTGGAGTCTCCCTCTGATGCTTTGTTGGCACCCTACTGTTGAGATGTTCCAGAGCTCTACAAAGGAATCTTTCAGCAGTCAGTGAACTCCATTCTCAGAGATTACACTGTCAGCCAAGCTTGCTTTGCAGTCCTTGTCTAAAAAGAGAAACATGCATGTTTTGTCCAAAAGTTCAATACATTTGTGAGTAATTTGGGGTTCTTGCTCCATTATCAGAACAAAACATAAGATACTTAAGCAGCATTACAATGCAAAAGCAAAATCTGACCAGAAAATCAAATAAAAACAGAAAATACTGGAGAAATTCAGCATATGTGGGAAAAGATACAGGATTAACATTTTAGGTCTGTGAGCTTTTGTAAAAATCAGAATTGTCTGGTTTTGAGGACTGATGGAAGATTAAAAAAAAAGATGCAACTCACATATAAGAGATGTGAATGAGGTAGATGCAGCTGCAAGTCTTCCTGCAGTAAATGCACAGGGATATTACTTACTGATTTATTTATTGTCACATGAATTTTGTTACAAAATACAGTGAAAAGTGTTGTATAGTGTTGCCACTCTCCGACGCTATCTTAAACACAGAAAAAATCAGCCAAAACATAGAATGTAAAGGCAGAAGAATAAAGAAATAAAGAAAAGGTGTTTAACTTTAGAGCCCTTCTTGTTGAGTGTTCAGCCCTGAGCCATGGGCCCAGTGGCCAGGTAAAAGTCGCCTTCACCACACTTTGGCACCATCTCACTTCCTCCTCCGATGCCCTTGTCAATGCAGATGACACCAATGCCACCGGGTACTGCATTGGCCCAATCTCATTCCCACCTCTGCCACGAGCCGGCTTTGCACCCACCTCACTGATGCAGCCGATGCCGCATGGTCTGGGGCTGGGCCCAAATTTGCCTCCGCCACCATCGCTTTGGTGAATCTGCGGTGGACATAGGCGCCACCGGGAACCCATACCCGCCTCCACTGCAGCAGACAAGAGCCAGCACTAGGACGGCCCCATCGATGCAGAAGCTGCTAGTAACCCAAACTCTCCCCAATCCCGCCCCACGAGTCCGCGCTGGGCCCACTCAAGTCTGCACTGGGCCCACTCAGGTCCG
>NC_063362.1:21421516-21427838 GCF_021869965.1 Rhincodon typus | reverse complement strand
TCAAGTCTGCACTGGGCCCACTCAGGTCCGCGCTGGGCCCACTCAGGTCTGCGCTGGACCCACTCAAATCTGCGCTGGGCCCACTCAAGTCTGCACTGGGCCCACTCAGGTCCGTGCTGGGCCCAATCAAGTCTGCGCTGGGCCCACGCAGGACGGCGCTGGGCCCACTAAAGTCCACGCTGGGCCCACTCAGGTCCGCGCTGGGCCCACTCAGGTCCACACTGGGCCCACTCAGGTCCACACTGGGCCCACTCAAGTCCACGTTGGACCCACTCAGGTCCGCACTGGGCCCACTCAGGTCCGCACTGGGCCCACTCAAGTCTGCGTTGAGCCCCCTCAGGTCCATACTGGGCCTACTCAAGTCCGCACTGGGCCCACTCAAGTCTGCGTTGGGCCCACTCAGGTCCGCGCTGGGCCCACTCAGGTCTGCACTGGGCCCACTCAGGTCCGCGCTGGGCCCGCTCGAGTCTGCACTGGCCCACTCAAGTCCACGTTGGGCCCAGTCAGGTCCACGCTGGGCCCACTCAGGTCCGCGCTGGGCCTACTCAAGTCTGGACTGGGCCCACTCAAGTCTGCGCTGGGCCCACTCAGGTCTGGACTGGGCCTACTTGCTGCTGCTGATGCCATCGCCATGATTGAGCTCTTCAACAAGAGGCAAGTAAAATAAAAGAGAAAAAAGTAAGAAAAAAAAGAGAAAAGACAGAAAAATAAAAGAAAAGAAACAAAAAGAAAAGCAGACAGAGCAGATGAGCTCAGGGCTCAGAAGCCCTAATCCAACGTCATCTTGACCCTCAACATTCTACCATCTGTTTGGAATAGTGTCCTCCTCCTCTGCAGAAATGGCTAGATCTGCCCTGTGCATCTTGTGAGATTTAAATTTACTAGGTTCTGTTCTAAATCCATAATGTCTAATTCACTTCTTTCCCGTCATGTGCTGCCTCTTTTCCTTTCTGATAACTGCATCGAGTTTGATATCCAAAGGCTCATAAATGCTACCGGGATGTGAGTGAAATAGGGATGAGGGCAGTTTCTGACCGGAGTCTGTAAGGGGGCCACTCAGAAGCAAGTGCAGGACTTTGATTCTCTCTTTGAACCTTTGGAACCTATTGTTTGTATTTATCTCTATGATGATTCCACAATCCAGATTCACAGGCAGCGACTTGTATTTCGCACTTTTAATATACTAAAGGCACTAATTTACAGGAGTGTTAACAAAGTTTGACACTGAAACACCTTGGCAGCCAAAAGCACAGCCATCCATATTTTTAAAAGTTTCCGTGGGATGTGGAAGTTGATGGCGAAATCCTGAGAGTGCTGGAAATCTGAAACAAACATAGAGAATGTTGGAGAAACTCAGCATGTTTGACAGCTTCTGTGGAAACTGAGTGCTGTCATGCTAACATTTCTGTCCTGCTGCAAAGTTCCAATGAAACACAACATAAGCTCGACGAAAAAAAAACCCTGTTTTCAGTTTAGGCTCTTTATAGTCTCAATAATAAAAAAACAGGAATTGCTAAGTAGTTTCTGAGGAAGGGTCACTCGACCCGAAATGTTAACTCTGCTTTCTCTCTACAGGTGCTGCCAGACCTGCTGAGTTTTCCCAGCAACTCCTGTTTCTGTCTCTCCCTTTCACAGCCTTTTTACATTTCATTTGTTCTTTCTCCATTATTCACAATCCCTTTTCATCTTTTGCCCAGGGCTTCTATATCATCTGCCCTCTTGCTCCTCCCTTGCCTATATCAAAAGTATTTTAAAAAGCCCATTTTCCAAAATTTGGTGGTGGAGGCTGGTACAATTATAATATTTAAAAGGCATTTGGATAGGTACATGCATAGGAAGGGTTTAGAGGGATATGGACCTAATGCTGGCAAATGGGGATAAATGAATTTAGGATATCTGGTCGACATGGACAAATTGGACTGATCAGTCTATTTCTGTTGTTGTTGTTGTTTTTGTTGTCTATTTCTGTGTTGTATATAACTCCCATGACTCTATTTGTTGATCATCCCTAATTACCCTTGAACTGAGATGTTTCAAAGCATAGTTAAGAGTTAACCACATTGCTGTGAGTCATGTTTAGACCAGACTATGTGAGATGGTAGATTGCCTTCCCTAGAGTGCATTAGGGAACCAGATGGGTTTTTACAGCATTCAATCATCATTTTGTATTTGTCATCACTGACACTGGCTTTCAATTCCAGATTTTTAAAATTAATTGAATTTAATCCATGTATCCAGAGCCTCTGAGCTACTAGTCCATTGATGTTACCAGAATGCCACCATCAGTGGAGCAACAGGGGTGGCATGGTGGCTCAGTGGTTAGCACTGCTGCCTCACAGCACCAGGGACCCAGGTTCAATTCCACCCTCGGGTGACTGTCTGTGTGGAGTTTGCACATCCTCCCGTGTCTGTTTGGGTTTCCTCCCACAGTCCAAAAATGTACAGGCTTGGTGGATTGGCCATGCTAAATTGCCCATCGTGTCCAGGGATGTGTAGGTTATAGAGGGATGGATCTTAGTGGGATGCTCTGAGGGTCAGTGTGGACTTGTTGGGCCAAAGAGCCTGTTTCCACACTGTAGGAATTCCATGAATTAAAACTGAGATTGCTCAAGAAGCAGGAAAAGAGATTGTGGAGAAGATTAACAAAAAAGTGAGGGGTGAGGCCTTGGAAACATTTGAAACAGAGGGTGAGAGCATTAAAATTGAGGTGTTGCTGGACTGAGAGCCACTGTGCATTGTGACAATGCTGTGGTTTTAAGAGGTGTATTTTGTCTTGGTTCTTGTTTTGGAGAGAGATTTGGGGACGGGTGATGAGCAGTCTCTGAGAAGATAAACAACTTGTGAGGCTTTGGGTTTTTAATTTAAATTTGGAACATTAGAAGCAGCCTGGCTGGGTGTGACCCACTGTCACAGGCCAGGATTTCTAGTTTTTAGATTCTTTTAGCTTTCAGCAGTTGCTGTTGTGTGCTTGAAGAAGTGGAATCTATTTTTCCCTCTCTCGATTACAGCCAAAAGTTGGGGATTGTCTTCCTAGGCTGCTGGATTGTATGTGAGATAAAATCTGTTTTCTGAATTTGTCTTTTTCCCAAAGGCTGTGTTTGTGGGATATTACTATATTGGAACAGTTAATCAGTAGTAGTTATTATATTATTATTCTGTTAAGTTTTCCCACAGAGTTAAGTTATTCGGAGTTCTTCTTTCTTTTGTTGTATATAACTATAGTGTTTAAATAAATTGTGTTTTGCTTAACATCAAGTTGCATCTGGAAAACAACACATTGCATTTGCATTTAAAATAAGAAAAGTCAGGGTCTAGGCTACTTTCTTAAAACATTTTTTGAGAAGATCCAGTCTGGTCCATAACAAGATCATCATGAGAGAACGGTACTGGCTGTGAGATACGACAGGGGCAAAAGTGTTATGGATATGCTCAACGTTATGGCAGGTATTTATGAGACAAGCAGTTAAAAAAGGTCAGTGTAATACCGCGATGTTCCTTAGGGTGGCGGTGTTGTGTGATGGGATTCCCCCCCTCAAAGAGAGGGGGTGGGCTGGAATGAAAGGAGAGAGAAGCTGGAAAGGAATGAGAGAGGCTGCAAACTGGGGAGAAGGACAGCAAAGGAGAGTGAGGGGCTGCAAAGGATGTGACGAGCTACAAGGGGAGCTATTCAAAACCTTTCTGCAAAACAACAGTGGCTGCTACTTTAATGAGCACGGTGTCAGTTTGATGCTGAACAGTTATATCTCATAAAAGATTTGCATGTATATGTTATCAGAGTTCAACATATCTTACATGCTGCGAATTATTTGAGGGGCAGTGATGCATTTGAGCCAAACATGCAACCATTCAGCTGTGACCTCATGGATCTACAGAAACCTATTAGGGTGATAGCGTTCTCAGTATAGAAGTATGTGTCAGTTATTTTTTCAAACAAAACTTCTGTCCTAACATATCTGAAGTAGAAGAAGACCACTCAGCCATTTGAGACCACTCTGCTATTCAATAAAATCACGGCTGATCTGATTATCCCCATAACCTTTCACTCCTTGCTCATTGCTGGGAAGACATAGTTGTACTTAATTGTTTGGACATTCTCAATTTAAAAGGGTTTAACCAAGATTTTGCAAGGATAAGTAATTTTTTGGAATTATGACTCTATGACTCTAAGTAATGTGAAAGATGACTCACCTGCTAATTAATGAAAGGTCAAGTAATTTTGGAAAGGAGATGAGCAAAGCTTTTAAGGGAGATCATTTTGTTGTAGATATAACACAGTGTAGAGCTGGAGGAGCACAGCACATCAGACAGCATCAGAGGAGCAGAAAAGCTGATGAAAGCTGAAATTTCTGAAGAAGGATCCCAACCCGAAACGTCAGCTTTCCTGCTCCTCTGATGCTGCCTGGCCTGCTGTGTTCCTCCAGCTCCACACTGTGTTATCTCTGACTCCAGCATCAGCAGTTCTTACTATCATTTTGTGGTATTTGTTGTATTTGTTTTACTTGCAGGACAAACTCGGTTTAGAAGAGATGAGGCTCTGTGGTAAACATTGACTAGCCATGCGATGGTCTTTCCTGTTAGCTAATCAACCTTCTATCCAGATCAATATGCTACACCCTGCATCATAAGCTTTTATTTATCACAAAAACCTTTGATGTGACACCTTATAAAATGTCTTCTGAAAATTGAAGTTACGATGTTTAGAAAACACTTGGATAAGTACATGAGTAGGAAAGACTTGGAGGGATATAGGCCAGCAGCAGGCAGGTGGGACTAGTTTAGTTTGGGATTATGTTTGGTGTGGACTGGCTGGACGGAAGGGCCTGTTTCCGTGCTATATGCCTCTATGACTCTATGATATCAGTGATTCTTCTTTATCCACAACACATGTTACTTCCTCTAAGCGCTCCAATAGATTGGACAAGCATGATGAGCCAGATTTTCTGGTGAGTGCAATCTCACACAGATTACCCTCCAACCTGTCCCTTTTTATGAAGCAACAAAGCTCTGCATTTCTGAGAGTACATTCTGCTCAGGTCTCGCTCAGAAACATGAAGATGTACTTCCATTCTGATAGTTCTTTCTTAACACAGAACTCTCAGAGGAAAGCAAACTACATTGTCTTTTCACAGCAGTCAGCTGCCCATATTCAGAAACTTTAAAGATCCTGGCAGTCACTTTGACAGCTGCTCTCAAAGGCTCATTGTGTTCAGTGAGTGGGATATTAAGGTGTTGGGAGGGGAGGGTGCCAGGTGGGTAGGGGGTAGATTGTCAGGAAGTAGGGTACCAGTTAGATAGGGTCTTAGATGGATGGATGCTGTGGGAAGGGAGTAGGGGGCCAGGTAAGTGATGCTGTGTCCAGAAAAGGTCAGGTATTGGTTGGGGGGAGGAGAAATCGAGGCGAGCAGAGGGTGGGGTGAGTGGGTGTTGAGTTGGGGGGGTGTTCGGATCTGGCAGTGGGGAAGTCAGGGCGGCTCTGACGGTGACCGGAGATCGTCGGGGGGGATTGGTGACTGGACAGAAAGAGGATGGTCTGCTTGGATCAAACAGCAGGGGGTGGGGGTGGTGGAAGGGGGTCTGGTGCTTGGACAGGGTATGCATTCCCAGGGGAGAAGGGGAGGGCATTGGATCGGGGATTGGGAAAGTTGGCAGGGTCTGGTGTAGGGGAGTCAGGCTGGGTCAAGCTGGCCCCAATGGAGGGAGAGGGATTTCTGGGATCTAGACCTGGGATTTAGGTCTACTCTGATGGTAGTCAGGGATGCGGCTGGCAGAGGGAGTGTTTGGGGGTTTGGGGTGGGGATTGGGTTGTGGTGAGTGCATTGGATCCCCAGGGCAAGGGTGAGGGAGTTGTTGGATCCCAGGGATTTACTGGAGGGGAGGCCCCTGGTCCAGCTCCCTGAAGGGTGGGGGCTCGTTCCCTGGGGTGGGATATCAGGTGCCAAAGCGGGTATCAGTTCAAGGTCTGGAGGGTGTATGAGATCTGGGGGAGGTATAGTTGGTCAGATGTGTGTTAAGTATGAGGTGAGTTGTATAGTTACTCAGAAGTTAGACTAGGTAGTCTAACTTTTCCTGAGTCATTATTTTACTTAATTTTGTCAGAACCATCAGAATCTGCAATTAAAGTGAGATTTTCAGGGGATCCCAGGCAAAAGGGGACTTGCCCCGAGGAAAACGCAGTTTTCCAGATAATTCCTTCAGTATGCACCCACATACATCTCGGATCTACGTTAGCATAACAACTGTCTCACCAGTCGAAAGCCCTGCCTGACTTCTCTTTCATAAAAGATAACAAGCAGCAGGCCAAGCAGCATCAGAGGAGCAGGAA
>NC_063362.1:21408153-21421016 GCF_021869965.1 Rhincodon typus | reverse complement strand
CCCTTTTCTGAAGAAGGGTCGAGGCCCGAAACGTCAGCTTTCCTGCTCCTCTGATGCTGCTTGGCCTGCTGTGTTCATCCAGCTCTACACCTTATTATCGCAGATTCTCCAGCATCTGCAGTTCCTATTATCTCTGAAACTTCTGTTTTTGTGCCTGATTTACAGCATCCACAGTTCTTTTAGTTTTTATATAATCCTCTGAAATTTCCTCTCTTGTTCAAACACACCACCCTACTCATCTTTGCACCCTTGCCATGTTGAAATAAAGACTCATTATATTGTCTCCTACTTTAATGTATTCCTTCTTGAGATATTGAAACCATAGAAGCTCGCATTGTGTTCCAATTTCCCAAGCTTTCAGAATTCAACAGGCTTTTAAAAGCAGTGTGTGGAGCCACCTAATTGCCACTTGCTAATTTATTAAATCTCTCCCAGTCCATTCAAGATTAGGAGCGATCCATTACAATAGACTGTGAGATCTTGTCATTGTATCCTTGACACTGGTGTCTCAACTGACAAAACAATCGCTTGCATTTTGTCGAGGATGCGAACATGAACTGCTGAATGTTGTAGCAATCATACTGTCTATTCAGCATTATCTCGCACTGTTATAATGAGTCAGTCACAGCCCACGTATGGGCTAATCTCTGATCAAAGTTTTTTTCTGTTTCACCAAAAGAGTCGTTGATCCCAAGGACAGAAAGGGAAATGATGGATGAAGAATGCAAACTTTCTGTTTGTTTTGTAACGTTAATGATTAACTTCCCTCACTTTCCCAATAGAATGTGGTTAGGCAAATGTTTTATCTACAAGGCTGTCAATGGTGTGTGAGGTGGTGGTGATGGGAGAGGCAGGAAGAGATAGGCAAGTTGAGTTGACCACAGTAGGAGTAGCCATGATCTTATTGAATGAGAATGCAGGTTTGGTAGGCTGAATGCTCCTTTTTTATGATCTTATGATCCACGTGTGACAGCTATCTTAATATTTCCACCAACTGGCAAATCATCATTGTTGGCACTGGGCAAAACACTGGGCATTAGTTCCCCAAAGTCACATAGACCAGTTAGCAACCATTTAGGTGCTGCAGTTCATTTTTTAAATTTATTCATTGGATGTGAGTGTTGCTGGCTAGACATTTGTTCCTCATCCCTAATTGCCCAGAGGGCAGTTGAGAGTCAACTCCATTGCTATGGGATATAGTCCAGACCAGGTAAGGATGGCAGTTTCCTTCCCTAAAGGAATTAATAAACCAGATGAGTTTGTCCAACAATCATTTCATGGTCATCATCAGACTTTTAATTCCAGATTTATTGAATCCAAATTCCACCAGCTGCAGTGGCTGGATTCAAACTCGGGTTCCCAGAACATTATCTGGGTCTCTGGATTAACAGTCTAGTGACAAAACCACTAGGCCATCGATCCAATTCAAGAAGTAGACGATCATTGTTTGGTGCTTGGTTAATGCAGGGCACAGTCTTCATTGTACGTTTGCACCTTTGTCTTTGCTCCATGAATCCATTCTCAGTTTATTTCTCAAAATGCATTCCAGCTGCCAAAATTTCAGGGAAGGTGATAATGCTGCTGCAGTAGTATTCCAGAACCCCTGGAGGGGACATTGGTCCAAGGCAAATGGTGAAAGTTGAATTCAAAAATAATCTGGAATAAAAGTTAGCTCAATGGCAACCATGTGACCACTGTTGATTTTGTAAAAACCCATCTGGTTCACCAATTTCCTTCAGGGAAAGAAATCTGCCATCCTTACCCAGTTCAGCTTACAGGTGACTCCAGGCCAACAGCCATGCGGTTGATTCTTAACTGCCATCTGGGCAATAAATGCTGGTCTAACCAACAAAACTAACGTCCTGTGAATGAATTAAAAAAATATAAATATTACACTGGCAACACACTCCAAGGAGAAAGTAAAGCTCAGGCACAGCATTGTATAATCTCCCTGGTCCCACACACAAATTACTCCCTGACTCAGGTGTCTTCAGTCACGTGACTGAAAATCGCTAAGAAGGAAAGAGGTTTGGCACTATAAATGCCTGTCAGACACAGGATGGCTTGGCCAGCAACTTTTCTGTGTGGTTTAATACTCAGGTCATGACATTCCCTGTGATAATAAGAGGTTAATTACACCGTTCTCAGATTTAGACCATAAGGCCATAAGATATAGCGGCAGAATTAGGCTATTAGGCCCATGCTCCGCCATGTGACCACAGCTAATATATTTCTCAACTCTATTCTCCTGCTTTCTCCCCGTAACCCTTGATTCCTTAACTAATCAAGAACCTATCTATCTCTGTCTTAAAGCCACTCAATGACTTGGCCTCCACAGCCCTCTGCAGCAATGAGTTTCACAGATTCACCACCCTCTGGCTGAAGAAATTCCCCCTCATCTCAATTCTGAAGGGTTGTCCTTTCACATTGTGCCCTCCATTCCTAGTTTCTCCCACCAGTGGAAACATCTGCACGTCCACTCTATCCAGACTTCTCAACATTCGGTAAGTTTCAATGAGATCACCCCTCATCTTTCTAAACTCCATTGAGTACTGACCCAGAGTCCTCAACTACTCCTCATATAACAAGCCCTTCATCCTCTTGTAAACCATCTCAGGACCCGCTCCAATACCAGCACACCCTTCATTTAATATGGGGCCCAAATCTGCGCACAATAGTCAAAATGCAGTCTGACCAGAGCCTAATACAGCCTCAGCAATACATCTCTGTTCTTGTATTCTTGCCCCCTTGAAGTGAATGCTAATATTGCATTTGCCTTCCTAACTGCCAACTGAACCTGCATGTTAACCTTAAGAGAATCTTGAATTAAAACACTTAGGTCCCTTTGAGCTTCAGATTTCAGAAGACTTTTCCCTCTATTCTTCCTACCAAAGTGCAGAACCTCACACATTCCCACATTGCACTCCATCTGCCACTTTTTCCCCACTCTCCTAATGTGTCCAAGTCCTTCTGCAGCTTCCCCACATCATCAACACTACCTGTCCCTCCACCTACCTAGTGCCATCTGCAAACCGAGCAACAATGCCCTCAGTTCCTTTGACCAGTTCATTAGTGTATAACGTGAATAGTTGTCGTCCCAACACTGAATACTGTGGAGCCCCACTAGTCACTAACTGCCAACCCCACTATCTGTCTTCTGCCAGTCAGCTAATCCTCTGTCCATGCCAGTACCTTGCCCTAACACCACAGGCTCTTACCTTATTTAACAGCCTTGTGTGCGGCACTTTGTCAAAGGCCTTCTGGAAATCCAAATAGATCACATCCACTGGCTCTCCTTTGTCTAACTTGCTCATTATCTCCTCAAAGAATTCTAACAGATATGTCAGGCATGACCTCCCGTTGACAAAGATGTGCTGACTCAGCCCTATTTTACCATGCACTTCCAAGTACTCTGCAATCTCATCCTTCATAACGGCCTCTAAAATCTTAACAATGACTAAGGTCAGGCTACCGGCCTATAATTTCCCATCTTCAGCCTCCGTCCCTTCTTAAACAGCAGTGTTACATTAGCCGTTTTCCAGTCCTCTGAGACCCTCCCTGATTCCAGTGATTCCTGAAAGATCACCTCCAATTCCTCTACAATCTTCTCAGCTATCTCCTTCAGAACCCTGGGGTGTAATCCATCTGGTTTGGGTGATTTATCCACCTTCAGACCTTTTAGATTCCCCAGCACCTTCTCCTTAGTGATGGCCACTACACTCGCCTCTGCCCCTGACTCTCTTTAAGTTCTGGTATGCTACTCGTGTCTTCCACTGTAAACACACTGATGCTAAGTACTGAATCAGTTCCTCTGCCATTTCTTTGTTCCCCATTACTATTGCTCCAGCCTCATTATCTAGCTGTCCAATGTCCACTCTTGCCTCTATCTTACCTTTTAGATAGCTTAAAAAACTCTTGCAATCTTCTTTTATAATGCGAGCTAGGTTACTCTCATATTTTACCTTTTCCCCCCTTGGTGCTTTTTCAGTTATCCTTTGCTGGTTTTTAAAGGCTTCCCAATAGTCTTCACCACATCATCTGTTTTCTCTTTTGCTTTTACGCTGTCCCTGACTTGTCACCCATGGTTGCCTCATCCTCCCCTTACTCTTTTTCCTCTTCCTTGGGATGAATTTCTGCTGTGCCTCCTGAATTACCTGCAGAAATCCCTGACATTGCTGCTCCACCTCCTTCCCTGCTAGGCTCCCCTTCCAATCACCTCTGGCCAGCACCTCCCTCATGTCTTTGTAGTTATCTTCACTCAATTATAATATCGTTCCCTCTGATTCCAGCTTCTCCTTCTCAAACTGCAAGGTGAATTCTATCATTTATGGTCACTGCTCCCTCGGAGTCCCTTCACCTTAAGCTCCTGACTCAAGTCTGCCTCATTATACATCACCAAATCCAGAATTGCCTGTTCCCTAGTGGGGTCTGCCACAAGCTGCTCCAAAAAAACCGCATAGACATTGCACAAATTCCTTTGCATGGGATCTGCTACCAACCTGATTTTCCCAGTCCACCTGCATGTTGAAGTCCCCCCGATTATTGTAATAGTGCCTTTCTTACATGCCTTTTCTAGACACGAGTGTATGATAATGGTTTTTGTCCTGCACATAACTGGGGATTTCCTGAAGAGGCTTCACCATCACTTGTTTTCAACTTGTTGAGATGAGTATTCATCAGTGAGCGTCCCCTCTGCGTTCCCAATCCTTATAGTTTGTGCCTGTGATTGTGTGCAAGACATTGGATCTAGGAAGGTCATTGTTGAATCTTTTCCTGAAACCACCCCAAACACTTTCCAACAGGCCATCGTTAAATAAATATGAGCCCCATTCAATTAGGAACATAAGAACAGGAGTAGGCCATTCAGCCCCTCACGCCTGTTCTGCCATTTAATGCGATTATGGCTGATCTGCGACTTAACTTCATATACCAGTCTTTGGCCCATATCCCCGAATATCTCTGGTTAATGAATAATCATCTATTTCAGATTTAAAGTTAACAACTGATCCAGCATTTTGTGGAATGTGACAATATGGTGGCTTTAAGAGGTTATTTTGTCCTGTTTTTTTTAAAGGAAAGATTTAAGACAGAGGTGCCAAGAAGATATAAAAGAAGATTTCATGCAGAGGCTGGTGTGTGTATGGAATGAGCTACCAGAGGACGTGTTAGAGGCTGGTACAATTACAACATTTAAAAGGCATCTGGATCTGTATATGAATAGGAAGGGTTTAAAGGGATATGGGTCAAATGCTGGCAATTGGGACTAGATTTATTTAGGATAGCTGGTTGGCACAGACGAGTTGGACCAAAGGTTTTGTTTCCATGCTGTATCTTTCTCTGGCTCTATGTCTATTGAAAACCTGTAAAGTAAACAGCTTGTGAGGCCTTGCGTTTTTTTTAAAAGTTGCACCAATACAAACAGCTGGAATGGTGTGGTCAAGCTCCCACAGAACCAAGATTTTTAGTTGTATCAGAGATAGTAGGAACTGCAGATGCTGGAAAATCTGAGATAACAAGGTGTAGAGCTGGATGAACACAGCAGGCCAAGCAGCATCGTAGGAGCAGGAAGGCTGACGTTTCGGGCCTAGACCCTTGGGATTTTTAGTTTCTGAGTTTTTCGGTAGCAGCTGTTGCTGTGTCTGTCGCTGCAGTACATCTCCCTCTGCTGCACTCTCTCAGAGTTCTCTTGATGTTATTTGCCTGCTAGGTTGCTGGAGTTGCGTATGAGACCATCTGTTTTCTGAATTTGCCTTTTGCCAAGGGTGTGTTTATGGGATGTTACTATATTGGAACAGTTACTATTTAGTAGCTAAATAATCTATTATTCTGTTAAGCTTTCCAATAAAGTTACAGCTAAGCCAAATTTTTCTTTATTCTTTCTTTTGTTGTATTTTAACTAGATTATCTGAATAAAGCATGTTTTGCTTCAAACCTGGTAGTCTGACCAATAGAATTGCATCTGGAATGCAGCACCTTACAGTTACCTTTAAAATAAGAAATAGTTAGGGTCTAGGCTACCTTCTTAATATATTTTGAGGGGGTTTGGTCTGGTCCATAACAGGGAGATATACTTACTCAGCTCTGCCATTGTCAATCGTGAGCCCGAGGGTATTAATGGGAGAACAAGATGTGTTTGCGAGTACTGGTGCATGACATTCTAGTTCAAATGAGAATGCCAGATTGGCAAAGGAAGAATTATTTGCTGCAAAACCAACTGAAAGATCAAAGCCAGAGGATGTCACATAAATTTCAAGGATGTAGTGAGCATCCAGTGATAGTTGCTGGTGGAGCATGAAGTGGTCCATTGACTTGCAGAAGTGTATTGTAAGTGGATCGGAGATGGTTTCTATTTGTCTGCATTACAAAAAAATCCTTAAAAATCCAAGTCTGTCAAATAGGATTTTCTTGTCATAAGTCCATGTTGATTTTGCCCAATTTTGTCAACCAATTCTGATATTTTCCCTACTACTGATATCAAGTTAACAGGTCTGTAGTTCTCCACTCTCCCTCTTCCTCTCTTAAAGAGTTGTGTCATGAGGGTTCTTACAGGCTGGCACATATTGGATGTGGCCTGTGCCCACGGAGTGTGCCTTGAGATGTCAGTGCCCAGTGTCCAACATGGAGGTCCTTTGGAGCATGCAGTGAGCTGAAGTCGCCAGATACGTGCACTGACCTCCATGTCAAGAATTCTCAATGTCTAGCTTGTTTCGTAGTTTTGGTTAAATGGTAGACTGACAATTAATGAGGTGGATTGTGGCTTTAATAAGGCATTTAACAAGTTATAATCCCCCTTCATCAGCAACTTGCCACTGTCTGGTAAGAAACATGTCTTGACACCAAACAGATGAAAAGAAGGGTCTAGACCGGAAACGTCAGCCTTCCTGCTCCTCCGATGCTGCTTGGCCTTCTGTGTTCATCCAGCTCTACACCTTGTTATCTCAGATGAAAAGAAAGTGCACTGAGGTATGTTTGATGTCCATTCAGACCTCATTGGACCTCACACAATTCTGTCACAAACCTCACTACAGCCCACATTGCTCAGGCCTCTGTAAGATTCTGTCCCGTTTTCCCTCCAATGATATTGTCCTTCTATATTCCCTCAAGATTATCCATGGTCTACCATTTTGTGTTAACCTTTGGTTGCCTCCTGTCTCTCTCTTGACTCACCTCTTACATTGACCAGTGTCCAACATGGAGGTCCTTTGGAGCATGCAGTGAGCTAAAGTCGCCAGTTACTTACACTGACCTCCATGTCAAGAATTCTTAATGTCTAGCTTGTTTTGTAGTTTCGGTTAAATGGCAGACTGACAGTTAATGAGGTGGATTATAGTTCACTCCGTCTCTTACCTACATCCTACTTACTCCTCCCCACTCCTTTACTCCTCCCTCCTCTCACTCTCCTTACCTCCTGTACCCCCATCTCTCTCTCTCCGCACACTTTTCTCTCTCCCTCTATTCTCACTCGCTCACTCTTCCTGCCCTTCCCTATCTCTACCTTCTCCCTCTTCAACTCATTTCAATCACAGATTAATTACCCTTTGTTTTACTGACTCTTGCAGCTTCAAAATTTCTCCCTTCCTGTTCCCAGGCCTTGCTGAAAAGAAGGCTAATTTAGTCGAAGATTTTCATCTTGTACTCATCAATTCAATTCAAGGAGAAAACCAGCATTAATACTGCTTGAGAGGAGAGTGCTGATTGGGCTTTGCCTGGTCAAGGCATTGCCTTGAAACTGCACCCATTAAATGCTGATTGACAGTTAACAGCCAAGCTTTGTTTAAAATGTAAATGAGACCACTTCATGCAGGCAGAAAGAACATGTATACATACTACACTTGTTTCAAGTCAATAAAGTAGGTCACAGCCATTCAATTGTTTATTTCTCAGAGCAATGCCCTAACCAGTCAGAGCCAACTATCCAGTTTCATAGAATTCCTACAGTGTGGAAGCAGGCCATTCAGCCCATCAAGTCCACACCAACCTTTGAAGAGCATCCCACCCAGGCCCACCTCTCTGCCCTATCCCCGTAACCCTACATTTCCTATGGCTAATCCACCCAGCCTGCACATTCCTGTACATGATGGGCAATTTTAGCATAGCCAATCCACCTAACCTGTACATCTTTGGACTGTGGGAGGAAACCCATGCAGACACAGGGAGAATGTACAAACTCCACACAGATAGTCGCCAAGGGTGGGATTGACCCCAAGTCCCTAGCACTGTGAGGCAGCAGTGCTAACCACTGAGTCACCATGCTGCACCATGCTAAAATGTAATCAAAGCCTGGCTGTTAACTGTCAATCAGCGTTAATGGTTATACTCTCCATGACAAATCTTTACCAATCAGACACCACTTACTAACCAATCAGCATTCTCATCTCATGCAGTGTGGATGTTGGCTTTCCCACCAATACAAAAGCTCTGCACTATCAAACAAATATTAATTTCCAATAACTGCCATATGAACGATGAATAATGCAGAAGGCATGAGTTCCGGTATCATGGGGGCAATCTGAACATTTCGGAACATAGGAACAGGATTGGGCCATTCAGCCCATCAAACGTGGTCTAATGTTCAATGGGATCATGGCTGATTTGTGGCCTAACTCCATATCCTGCCTTTAAGCCATATCCCTTAATACTTTTGCTTAACAAATACTTATCTATCTCACATTTAAAACTAACAACGGATTCAGCATCCACTGCCATTAATGGAAAAGAGTTCCAAACATCTACCAGCTCTTGTGTGTCAAAGTGCTTCCTAACATCTCTCCTGAACGGGTCCAGCCCTAATTCTTAGATTATGCCACCTAAATCTAGAATCCCCAGCCAGTGGAAATAATTTATCTTTATCTATACTGTCTTTTCCTGCTAATATCTTGAAGACTTTGGTCAGATCACCCCTTCTCCTTCTAAAAACTTGAGAAAATAGGCCTAATTTGTATAATTTCTGCCCATAACCTAAACCCCTGAAGCCCTGGCATCATTCTGTAAACCTACATTGTATTCACCCAAGGCCAATATATCGTTTCAAAGTGTGGTGCCCAAATCTGCTCACAATATTTCATGTGGGGTCTAACAAGGGTTTTGTATAACTGCAGCATAACTTCTGCATCTTTGTATACCAGTCCTCTAGATAAAAAGGCCAGCATTACATTATCTTTCTTCATTATTTTCTCTACCTGTTCATGACATTTTAAAGATCTATGCACCTGAAATGCTCAAATCACTTTAGACATCCACTGTACTTTGTAGTTTGAGTTTAGTTTATAAAATCTGGGCTTAAATACATCGTACCTGTAAAAGCAATTACAAATTTGTCAGAGATAGTAGGAACTGCCGATGCTGGGGTCTGAGATAACAAGGTGTGGATGAACACAGCAGGCCAGGCAGCATCAGAGGAGCAGGAAAGCTGACGTTTCGGGTCTGGACCTTTCTTCATAAAAAAATTTGTCAGGCCGTTATAAAATCAAACTTGTTCACTCATGTCCCACAAGGGAACAGACCTGTTGTCTACGCGACTCCAGTCCCAGACACCTTGGCTGTTCAAAATCCAGCGGACTAGCAAGCTGCTAAATCACATCAAATTGCTTGCCTTACAGAAAGCTGGGATGGGTCATAAATGCCAGGCATGCCAGCTGCTCATGGTCATTGCTGATACACTCCCTTGGCATCACATTTGATTCAGTTATCAAGGACGGTGATAGGATTCACAGCTCTTTGACCACAATGGCAGGAGACTAAAATACCACACATTTCAAAAGCCCAGCGCAGAAAATGTGACTGTGCTTTTCTAGAATATTCTGATAAACCTGTCCTGTGTGTAACATTAAGCATCCTTGCCTTATTGCTCTGTGCTCAGTGCATCTCTCTCTCAAACAAAGCCCTGATACTGACAGTGAGGTCCTGGTCCATTGATACGTGTAACCATAGTAACAACAAACCAGATTGATCTAATCCGCCATATAGAACAGTGTCGCCTTGCAATTTCAGGACAGCTATTTAACACCACAGCTAGAGAGATGAATGCAAGCAGACAACAAGAGGTGTAGTCTGATTCGAGAGTAAGTGGTTATTTTTCACAATGCAGACTCACCTCTGGAAACGCAGCAACCCATAATAAGCAGTGAAGGCAGGAGCACGGGCTATCCTCTGCTATCTTTAAAAAAATGCAACATGTCGGGGTGTTTTTTTTTCGGATTGTACGGTCTTGCCCAGAGTACCTGAACACAATGCTTGCTGAGGCAGCTGGTTTTGACGTCGATGGTATCAATCTCAGAGGGCCATCTCTGCACTCCTGAGCTGAAACGAAACCAGAGAAACACACAGCCACAAACATACAGGGACAGGAACACCAAGCTGTCACTCTTGCTGCATCTAGACATTAACCCCTTCACCACCAGGCTCTTGGTTGGATCTAGCTCTTGTTTGTATTGACTATCATCCTCATCGATTCATAAACCAACCTGTTGCAACACCTTTTTCAGCGGTCAGATTGGTTGGGTCAGCAGGATGATAATGGCACAATCCTAACAAAACAACCATCAATTCAATAATTGCCTTTGAAAAGTGCCCCCTTGCTCCTCAAAAAAAGATGTGACGTACAGCTACTGAACTAGAAGCCGAAGGAAAATCTTCCATCACATCCTGGGGATGGAATGCCTTAGAAAGAGTCTGTCCACCTTCTCTTACCAGTCAACAGCATTACCATCAGGAATCCGTGACCATTAGTATCTTGGGGTCACCACTGATCAATCGAGTAAATCCTATGGCTGCAAAAGCAGGTCAGAAACTGGGATTTTGCAGCAAATAGCTCACCTTATAAATCCTTGAGATCTCTCTGCCATTGACAAGCAGCAATCGGCTAATAAATACTGGTCTTGCTATTGATGCCCGCAACTTGTGTGAACAAATAAAACAAAATTGCATTTCTCTAGCACTTTTCACAAGCTCAGGATGGCCCATCATGTTTTTGTAGCCAATGAAATACTTTAGAAAGGTAGTCTGCTGTTGTAATGTAGGAAACATGGCAGTCAATTGGAGCACAGCAACCCCCCGCCAAAACAGCAACATGTTCATGACTAAAATGACCTGGTTTTGTTAAAAGGGTTTTCTCTCTGAACAGAGCAGCACAGGACGGCTTTTGGAATTCAATTGGTGGATTGGAGCTGATGCACACCTTGGTCAAGAAAATGAGCCAAGACCCTGAGCTTCAGGAACAATAGAATTTCCACTTACATTGTGCCCGTCATAACCCCAAACCATTTGTAATTACAGCCAATCAAATATTTGAATTCAGTTGACTTTGTGACTGTGCAGAAACATGACATTTTGTGTTCAACAAGATCCCGCAAATAGAGATTGGATAATTCATCGCACAATCTGCTGATTTTATTTTTAGCAATGTTGGTTGAGGGATCGGTTTGGGCCAGGTGAACTCTGCTGGCATTCACGGAGCAATGGCATGGGGTCTTTGACTGAAACAGCCAAAGAATTAACTGGGCATAATTTCTCACCTGGAGTCACTGGAATCTATATTGGCACCTGCCCAGACCTGTGGCTGAGGTTACATCCCTGCATTACTAACCTGAGCCACATGCAAATTGCTGTATAGTAAATAAGATTAGGGAAACGATTGCGTGGTTCAACTTCTGATGCGGTAGAAGTGGCTTCCAGTTTGTGTGGCATTGGCAGCAGTAATGGGGAAAGTGGACTGTACTGTTGGGATGTTCTAGACCCAAACTCTAGAACTCAAACTAGCAAACCACTTAACTTCAGAAGTATCGTACAAGTGGGAGTGCAAGACTAGGAATAGCATCTTAAATAAGAGTGATTGCAAGCGCACAAAAGCAGAGCTAGCTAAAGTCAACTAGCAAATTTGGTTAAAGGATAAGTCAATAAAGATGCAGTGGCAGAGATTTAAAGGGATAGTACAGGATAGGTGCACTCCAGTGAGCAAGAACAATCCCAAGGGGAGGAGAAAATATCTGCAGTTAACTTGAAAAGGTAAAGAAAATATTAAATTGACAGGAAAAGCATTTAATTGCACAAAGTTAGCTGGCATTTCTGAAGATTAGACAGAATGTTTAAAAAAAAGCAAAGAATGACAAAAAGATTAACAAAGGTGGGAAAATTAGAGTAGAAGAGTAAGTTAGCTAGAAATGTTAAAAACAGATAATAATAGTTTTTATAAGTGTTCACAAAAGGAAAGAGTTAACAAAACGAGCATTGGCAGCATGGAAAGTGAGTCTGGGAATTAATAATGGAAAATAAGGAGATGGCAGGTGAATTGAGTAAGTATTTTTCATCAGTCTTCACTATGAAGAATGCATTTAACATCCTAGAAATAGCAGTAAGCCAGAAACTGCAAGGAAAAGAGCGACTCAAGGGAGTTACAATCAAATTTAAAAATATGGAAGTGATACTGAGCAAATTATTGGAGCTGTGAAGTGACAAAAAATCCCCAGGTCCTAATGGACTTCATCCTATGGGGATAAAAGAAGTTGCTAGTGAGATATTTGATGTTGGTTTTTATTTTGCAAATTTCTCGAGATTTGCGGAAGGTCCCATTAGATTGGAAAATATTGAACGTAGCTTCTTTATTCAAAAAGTTGAGACAGAATTTTGCTGACTACACGCCAGTTAGTCTGTCATAGAGGAAATGTTAGAATTTATGATTAAAGACATTGTAGTAGGGCGCTTTAAAAAGTCAATATAGTCAGGTAGAATCAACAAAATTTTGTGAAAGAGAAGAGATAGTAGGAACTGCCGATGCTGGAGAATCTGAGATAACAAGGTGTAGAGCTGGATGAACACAGCAGGCCAAGCAGCATCAGAGGAGCAGGAAAGCTGATGTTTCGGGTCTG
>NC_063362.1:21385781-21407653 GCF_021869965.1 Rhincodon typus | reverse complement strand
GCTGCTTGGCCTGCTGTGTTCATCCAGCCCTGCACCTTGTTATCTTGTGAATGAATCAGGATATGCTTCTGGAATAATGAAGAGCAGCTGGCTGCTCTTTGAATGACGTGTTAAGCGACATTGTTTTGGGGATCCTGTGGCACTTTGGTAGTGCCCCTACCTCTGAGCCAGGAGGCCTGGGTTCAATTCCCCCTGCTCTAAAGGAAGGTAACAACATCTCTGAACTGGGTGATTTAAAAAGAAACCAAAAAAAAAGAGGAATTGCTTAGGAAGAGGGAGGCTGCAGTCCCTCAGTTCTATTGAACTAGGCAATACAAATAGACATAGGCTGCTTGGGTAAATGGATCACCAGCAATCCAACATCAAATGTTACACTGACATTAAAGGCTTGGTGTTGATTAAGTGAACTGCTTTGATAGAATTGAAAAGTAAGAATGTGATCAGACGTCACAGCGGCTCAGTGGTTAGCACTGTTACCCCACAGCGCCAGGGACCTGGGTTCGATTCCACCCTCAGGTGACTCTCTGTGTGGAGTTCGCACATTCTCCCCGTGTTTGCTAGGCTTTCCTCCGGGTGCTCCTGTTTCTCCCTACACTCCAAAGATGTGCAGGTTCAGTGCATTGGCCATGCTAAATCGCTCATAGCATCCAGAGATGTATAGATTAGATGGGTTGGCTATGGTGTTTATGGGTACAGGGGGTTGGTCTGAGCAGGATACTCTTCAAATGGTCAATACAGACCCAATGGGCTGAATGGCCTGCTTCTGCACTGTAGGTATTCTATGATTCTATAAACCTGCATTGAATCTTGGTTAGACCACATGGGCAGGTCTGGTCATTCTTGTATAAAATGAACATGAAAGGAAATACAGAGAGAGCAGGGAAAGTTTACAGGGATAATACCAGAAATGCCTGGATACAGCTCTCAGAAAAAGATTGAAGGGCTGTCCCTCTTCTCTTTAGGGAAGTAGGGGAGCGAAAGAGAAGGCTAAAGAGTGACAGGAGGCCTTTACATTTCCATATGGTTTTGATAGAGTCGATGCTGAGAATATCTTTATTTGTGGGGAAAAGCATAACTAGAAGCTGTCTATATAAGAAATTGGCAAAGAATTCAAAAGAAATATGGTTTTACACAAAGATTCTTGAAAATGTGGAATTCATGACCATAAGGAGTAATAGTGGAGGTTTAGGGACCCCCACAGTGCTGGTAGGAAGGGAGTCCCAGGATTCTGACCCAGTGACAGTGAAGGAACTATAATATAGTTCCGAATCAGGGTGGTGTATGGCTAGGAGTGAGATTTGCAGGTGCTGGTGCTCCCATGAATTTACTACCCTTGTTCTTTTTGATAATAGAGATCATAAGTGCTGCTGCCACTGTGTTTGTGTTAAAGAATTCATTGTTGAAGATGGTGCCAATCAAGCAGGCTGCTCTGTTTCTGGCTGGTATCAAGTTTGTTGGAGCCGCATCCGACCAGGCAAGTGCAGAGTATTCCATCACACTCCTGCAGATGGTGGACCGGCTTCTGAGTGTCAGGAGTTACTCGCTGTAGGATTCCTAGCCTCTGACCTGCCCTTGGGGCCACTGTGTTTACGTGGGCTGGTCCAGTTCAGTTTCTGCTCAATGGTAACCGCTGGGATGTTACTAGTGGAGGGATTCCCTCACTGGAGGTGGTCATTGTCTAGAACATGTGATGAGAATGTTGCTTCCCACTTATTAGCCCAACTTGCCCAGTTACAGACCTGGGCTGCTTTAGTGGTCTGAGGAATTGCAAATGGCGTTGAACATTATGCAATCATCAGTAAGGTGATTGATACAGCCTTTGAAGATGATTGGGCCTAGGAACTAGCCTGAAGAATTCCTGCAGTGTTGGCCTGGGACTTACATTGTTTGACCTCAAAACCACAACCACCTTTCTTTCTCCTAGGCTGAAAATTAGGTGTTAGTGAGCAGATTATTGCTGAATTGATGTATTTAAGGGGAAGTTAGACCTGTAACTGGGGTGGAAGAGGAAAGATGGAGGGAGCCCTTGAATGGAGCATAAACACTAGCAAAGATTGAATGGGCCAAATGGTCTATATCAGATGTCTTGTGGTAGCACCCCTAATTCTGGGCCAGAAGCTCTGTCTTGACTGTGGAAAGAACGCTCCAATGTGATTCAAGAAGCCAATAAACAGTCATATCTTCCCATCACTTTCCCACAGTTCATAAAAGTCACAAAGTGTATGAAAATGCTCCAGGCAGAAGAACATCCAATTTCTGTTGCATAGATCCTAGACAATCCCATGTAAGCCTGGTTTCTGGGAAATATTCTACGTCACTAAGTAAATGTCAATGTGGTAGCTCAGGGACTCTCAGAAGTTTGACCCACAGATCTCTCAAAAGACACCGCAGACTACCTACCAGATGTTTTCATTTGCCACTCCCTGAAACCCTTATTGGAATGAATAGATGAAAAGCATGCCAATCAGTTGATGTCTGGTTTCCAGCTGGAGAGTTTCAGTCTTGCATCAGATTCAATGTTCAACCAATTTCTTTGTTTCCAGTCCCACAGATGTTGAAAATCCAAGCTTGCTTATAGAACTGCACTGTTGCTTCTGTTTATGTTTGCTGCTGCCAAGAATGTTGGTCTGATTCAGAGCGATGGGGAGAAGGTTTCTGGCCCGTTTTCTCATGTGGCCTCTGTTATAGTGTTGCCTCTGCCAGACAGTTACATTCCAGACCAGCCCATAAACTACCTGGAGGACCCTCAGATGTGGGTGAGCAGTAATATCTCCCAAAACAAACACTGAAAATGCTGGAGAAACCTAGCATGTCTGGAGAGAGAAACAGTTCATGCTTCAATCTGACATGACTCTTCTTCAGAACTAATATGTTCCAGAGCCTATACATTAAAAACATTGACTAGTGTTTCCTCCTCACTGATGCTGTCTGACCTGCATTTCTGAATTTTTTTGTTTTTATTCCAATTTCCAGAGACTGCAGCGTTTCGATATTTGTTTCTATTTTGTTTAAAGGCAAGGGTTTTGAAAAGAAAGTTGTTTCTTTCTGCTTCGTATCTCTGGCTGTACGTAGCTCTGAGGGTGAAAGCTGCTTTTGCTGACCGTATTGACAAAGTCAGCTAGGTGGACCTCATAGAATATGAGTTCCCTGATTGAGGCTGTTAATCTGGTCCAATCAGGGAGCCCTGGCTGACAGATAAAAGCAGGAGTGTCAGAGGTTCTCTTCACTCTGAGAGCTAGCTCTGAGGGAGCTGGATCAGTGCCAAGGACTAAATAAAGAGTGACTTGGTGAAGGGATACCAGCCTCTCTGGAGTTATTTCACTAACGATAGTGGGACATGACTGTTGAACAATCTGATCAAAACACAGCTCCTGCAGCCATGATTTATACCCCTTCTAAAAAAACAAGAGAATATGTATTTTTATACCGATTCCACAACCTTGGGAAACAAAGTGCCTTTGAAGCACAGTCATGTCATAAAAAAGGCGGTGGATAATTTGCACATGGTTAGGTCCCCCAAATCCAGTGAGATTGAGTTTTTAAGTATTGGGTTGAAAGGATAAACGCTGTTCAGTTCATCAGAATATTACCTCTGCTCCTCTTTGAATAATGCTGTGGGACTATTGTAGTATGACACTGACTTGCAGCCACCTGAGTGAGCTAGAGGCTTTTTTATTTGAAAGATGTTTTTCACCACAGTGCAACACTCCCTCAGTAGTACATTAAAGTATCAGCCTAGATTATGTGCTTAAATCTCTTAGGTGGGACGTGTATGTGCAACTCAGAGACAGATCACTGACTCTGAGTCAAGGCTGAGGCCTACATTAGCTATTTCAGCAGTTATTGATTTCGCTTTGTGGTGAATACTCGGCTGTTTGAGCTGAAGAATATCACTGCTATGCAAGGGTGCAGTCCTTCTGAAATCCTTTGTTAACCAGTGCCAGTATCTAGAAGATAGCATAGAGTACAGCTCACTCCACACCACCCTATCAAATATTCGCAGGCTGGACAGTTTGGGTTCAGAGTATATGTTCCTCTACGTTATCCCAACAAGCACACTTGGGTTTGAAACAGCACAGGTTAGATGCAGATTAAGACTCCTTTGGTACTGCCCTAGCTTCAGAAGTATGTCGCTGGTATCAATTTTACCATTTTCCACAATAGGCATCTGGGAACCTCCCACAGGATAAACACCAATTGGAAGGTTCTCTGGCTAATTAGCCATGATCTACTGAATGGCAACCCGGACTCGAGGGCTGAGTGGTCAATTTATGCTCCTGGGCCTCATGGTCTTAATGCAAGGTCATTGACCCAGACAACGCTGCGTGAAACTGCTAATTTAGGGCCGGTTTTGTTCTGTGCATTCATTTCAGCAAGGAACTCAAATGGGACACAATTCATCTTGGGTCCCTGCAGTCGGGAAAGGAAGGTTTCTGTTGAAGGTGTGTTAGCTTGAATATGTTCCTGATTGTCATGCTAGATAAGCAGCATCTGGTGCGACAAAGTTATGACTGCAAGTTCTGACAAAGAGCAAACATCTCAAAGTACAATTCCTCGAATCAATTGTTGTGCTTCAAATGTAATTGCAAGATTTCAGAGCAACACGAGTAAATAGCTTCCTCCCCGCCCTCACTGCGTGCTGTAACTCACCTCAATGACTCAGTGTCAAAACCAGGTTTTTGAAACATGAATGACAATTAATCTGAAATAAATCAAAGCCATACTAACACTGCACTGGCTCAAATAAAAATTCCTCAGTTAATAATATCATAGGAACAGGAGGAGACCATTCAGCCCTCAAGCCTGTTCCATCATTCACTTGAGATCACAGCTGAGATGCACCTTTCCTCCAGTTGCTCAACACCTTTAGCAAACATTAATTTCTCCCAGGTTTGAAATTTCTCTTACGAATTACAGCCTCAACAGTTTTCAAAGGAAGAATTCCAGATTCCTACCACATTTTATGGAAAAGTGCTCTCTGCCACCATTCCTAAACAGCCAGTCTCTAATTTCAAGATTATGCCCCTTTTGTTCTGGATTCCACTTAAATTCCCCCATTCTACCCTATCCCAATCCATGAATCATCTTATACAGCCGAATCAAATGGCCTCTTATTCTTCATACAATAAACCTAGTCAATGCAACCATTCCTTGTAATTTTGTTTGGTCATTCTTTATTCTTTCAGGAGATGTGACATCACTGGAAAGGCCAGCATTTCTGGGCCATCCCGAATTGACCTTGAACTGAGTGTGTTGCCACCCAGATAAGACACAGCCAACCATATTGCTGTGGGTCTGGAGTCACACGTAGACCAGAGCGGGAAGGATGACCCATTTCTTTCTTACTCTAATACTAGTGTTTCAATTCTAAGATGATCCTTCTAACTATGCCTTATTTCTGTAAAGTAACACAACTACTTTTCTTTGTTATTCCTCGTTTTGTATCTGAGATTTGTACCTAAGTATTGTACCTAAGATGGCACCATAAAAGGTGACATTATAAAACTTTTCACTGTACTCCTGTATATCTGTACTTGAGTACACATGACAATAAAGGGTATTCTATTCCATTCTAAGACTGCTGCAGTATTCTAGTAAAGCCCCTAACAAACTGGATAAATGTCTCTTCATCTTCTATCAGCAGTTTATAGTCTTCAAGATACCACATTGTGATTAACAACTTCAGAGCTGGAATACTTTTCACAATTTTGATCACCCCGCCCTACCCAAGTGGCTTGTTCGAATGGGTTTCTCTCTGCCAAACCATTTTTGACTGTTCACACACCATTAACACGTGTTTTTGCACCTAAACCTCCCCTCCATCACCGTTAGCACTCTGGCTTTGCCTTTCGCTCTGACCAGCTAATGTTCAAATCCCACACAGCATCTGATGGAATTTAAATTCAACAAGATATCAGGAATTGAAAGCTACGCTGAGGAATGATTATGTTTTTAAAAACCCAACTAGTTCAGTACTATCCTTTAGGGAAGGAAATCTGCAATCTTTTAGAATAAAAGATTGAAAGAGTATAGAGATCATTAAAAAGAACTAGTAGATGGGCCATGCTGACCAGCTGACCAGCTGACTCACTCATTCCTCCTTCTCCTTTGTCAATGGAATAAAAATTATCATCTTTCAGCCCCTTCATTTCTTAAGATCTCATACCAGACTGTTTTTCTCTCTCCACAAAGAAATGCAAGCTTCTCCAGTACTTTCTGTTTTATTTCAGAAGCCAGCATCCACAGTCATTTGAGATAACAAGGTGTAGAGCTGGATGAACACAACAGGCCAAGCAGCATCAGAGGAGCAGGAAAGCTGATGTTTTGGGTCTAGACCCTTCTTCATTTCTAGTACTGAACTAGTTGGGTTTTTAAAACCATAATCATTCCGCAGCGTAGCTTTCAATTCCTGATATTTTGATTGAATTTAAATTCCACCAGATGCTGTGTGGGATTTGAACATTAGTCTCCAGGGAATTAGCCTGGCTACTTCTTGGCTACTAATTTCAGAGTGATTATCGCTTTATCACTCTTTCGTTCTGATTATACAGTGTTGCAGCCCCTGGGAGGAACATATCCTTCCTGTGATGCAGTGCCTGGAATTTACAGCTGTTCTGAACTGGTCTAACCAGAGTTTATACAACGATCACATAACTTCCAGCCTTCTGCCTTTCAATGCCCTGAGATAAAGGTGAATATTCCATTAACTTTTAAAAATTATTATTGTACCCATCCACTAGTTCTTTTTAATGATCTCTATACTCTTTCAAACACAAACAAAAACCGAATGAACTGCGGATGCTGTAAATCAGGAACAAAAACAAAGTTGCTGGAAAAGCTTAGCAGGTCTGGCAGCATCTGTGAAGGTAAAAACAGAGTTAATATTTCAGGTCTGGTGACCCTCCCTCAGAACTGTGTCCACACTCTTTCATCTTGGAGTCACAGAGTCATACATCACAGAAACAGACCCTTTGGTCCAACTTGTCCATGCTGACCAGACATCCCAATCTGACCTAGTTCCATTTGCCAGCATTTGATCCATTTCCCTCTAAACCCTTCCTATTCATATACCCATCCTTTTAATTGTTGTAATTATACCAGCCTCCACCACTTCCTCTGGCAGCTCATTCCATACACGCACCACCCTCTGCTTGAAAAAGTTACTCCTTAGGTCCCTTTTAAATCTTTCCCTTCTCACCTTAAACCTATGCCCTCTAGCTTTGGACTCCCTCAGCCTAGGAAAAAGACCTTGGCTATTCACTGTATCCATGCCCCTCATGATATTATAAACTTCTAAAAGGTCACCCCTCAGCCTCCATTGCACCTGGGAAAATAGCCCCAGCCTATTCAACCTCTCCGTATAGCTCAAATCCTCCAACCCTGGCGACATCCTCATAAATCTTTTCTGAACCCTTTCTAGATTCACAACATCCTTCCTATGGGAGGGAGACCAGAATTGCACACAATACTCCAAAAGTGGCCACACCAATGTCCTGTACAGCCGCAACATGACCTCCCAACTCCTTTACTCAATGCATTGACCTTGTAAATCTTTTCTGCACCCTCTCAAGTTTAACAACGTCCTTCCTGTAGAAGGGCCACCAGAAATATACACAGTATTCCAAAGTGGCCTAACTACTAACCTGAAAAACTGCTTCTTCACAGTTTCTAGATTCTCACTGTCCAGAAATTATTCTGATAAGCCAAAGTGGATGAACACACACTTTCCCACATTGAACTCTGCCTGCCACAGTTTTGCCCACCCACTTAAATTGTCAGTGACCCATTCTGTCATCATCTACACTGCTTCAGTGCCACGAACCTTAATGTTGTCATCAAGCTTAATAAGTATGTATTTCTTCATTGGATTTGTCATACAGAAAAACAGGCGTCAGTACAGATTGCTTGGGGGAGCACACAAAATTCCATCTGGAATTCAGCAAACGATTGGGCCACAGAAAATCCCACCCTCAGTCTCCAGCACTGATTAAATTGTTTCCAGTTCAAGCAGCATGAACAGCACTATAGCTCTTACAGCCAGGAGGTTGCTGGTGGTGGGGAAGGTAGGGAAATATCAGACCATATTTTCAATCCTCATCTTTATCAATTGACTTCTTCTGTGATTTAAAGAGAAAATATGTGGATGTCAGGTGAGGAAAAGCATGAACTTGACTGTGAGGCCTCCACAGTTGAATAATTGCTGATGAGGAATGGTGCAGGAAGGCTGCAAGCACTCAAGGTGCTAGAACTCGTGTCACGAGTCAGTGATTCCAGGGGAGGAGTTTCAGCTTCAATGCCTTAATTGGCAGATCCTTAAAGTTAATGCCGATGTTTGCGCTGACGTGTTTGGCCTCACAAATAGAAACAATAGTATACTTCCTGCTCCATAACCCTATAATTGAGGCAAGGAGAAATTCATAAGAGATTGAATCATGAGCATGTTTTCAATTTGAAGGCACTTTGACCAAACCTGCCATTCCATTATGGGCAGGAAGTGGACAAGTCTGAGAATTCCTTTCATCTCCAATTCACAAGAATGGAACTTCTGTTGCCTTTTGATCTACAACAACATTTGAAACAGAGACCTTGCTTCCTGGATAAATGAGGATTACATGCCTTATCGTGCAGTAAATGATGTCAGAATTCCTACAGTGTGGAAAGAGGTCCATCAGCCCATCAAGTCTACACTGACCTTCTGAAGAACATCCCACCCAGACCTAACCCCTGACCCTATCCCTGTAACCCCACATTTATCATGACTAACCAACCTAGCCTGCACATCCCTGGACACTATGGGGTAACTTTCCATGGTCAATCCACCTAACCTGTACATCTTTGGACTGTGGGAGGAAACCAGAGCACACCCATGGGGAAAAACATACAAACTCCAAACAGACAGTTGCCTGAGGGTGGAATTGAACCAGGATCCCTGGTGCTGTGAGGCAGCACTGCTAACCATTGAGCCATCATGCCACCCCATGTCTGTGATGTCCACATATCTGGAGGCTTTATTAAGGCAGAGGTCTGAAACTACTTGTCATGTTAAAGGTAGGCATTGTATGGATGACAGGGTTCTGTCATGTGACTCTTGGCCAATACGAAGAGAATTATTTGGCCAACGAGCATTCAGGAAGCAAGAGTTCATGGTGCCAAGAATCTGATGGGCCAAGAAATCTCAGGTAGACGGTTGCTGTGGAAAATATCCTCTGTGCTCGGGATCACGGAATGACCCTGTAACCCTTGTAATACTGCAAGTTGCAATTCTGCCACCTTTGCTCAAAATTCAGCTTGGAAGCAACAGAAGATTTTATACAATGAGGAAAACTCTTTGTCATGTTTGATGGACATGTCCTCGTCACTGCAACCAGGCACACAGGCTGCTGCTATGTCCCTCAGTTGCAGTCCCTGGCCCATTGAGCCACAGGTCACATATCCTTGTAGTCTATTATGACAGACAACCAAGCCAATTCCAAAAGCTCAGCCTTGCCCACATGGTGCATTATAGACACAGGGTTCCTCATACAAGTCCCACCCTGACAGCACAGCAAGTGTACCTACACCAGCAGATCAAGAAGGTAGCTCAGCCCAACCTTGGGACACTCGGGTGGCTCAGTGGTTAGCACTGCTACCTCCCAGCAACAGGGTCCTGGGTTCAATCCCAGCTGCAGGTGACTGTCTGTGTCTCCCCACTTCTTGTGTGGTTTTTCTCTGGGTGCTCCAATTTTTTCACACAGTCCAAAGATGTGCAGGTTAGGTGGATCAGCATAGCTAAATTACTCAGTGTCCAGTGATATGCAGGGTACGTGAATTAACCATGGGAGATGTAAGGTTACAGGGATAGGTTTGGGGTGCGGGTGTGGTAGGATTCTCTTCAGAGGATCAGTATGGGCTGCTTCCACACTATAGGGCTTCTACGATTCTGTGAACCTTCCCAAGGCTTACGGGAGATGGCCAATAAGTGCTGACCCGGCCAGTGATGCTCACAACCCACGAATGAATAAAGAAATCAAGAAGTGTAACCAGTCTCCAGAGAATTGGGCCCAGTCAGCATCACCCATGCTTTATTACTGTAAAACACTGTGCTGTACTATTTATTCTGCAAGTCACCTACCCTTAATAACTGGATCTATCAGCTCAACTTAGCATCTGCAGTTAACTTCTGTAATTGAAGCTGGTAATTGATGTGGTGCATATTCGATCATTGGCCTCTTAATTAATATAGTCAGTCATTAGCAAGTAAGATGGGTGCAGGAGCATTCATTGTACATATGGGTAGGCATAATCAAGTGCAGGCATGTTGGACTGAAACAGGTATTAACACTAACCCACAGAAATTATATTCACCTACTGAAGTAAGACAGAGTTTTAGGATCGAGCAAGAATCCCTTGAATAGTGGGGGCCTAGGAATCAGTGACTGCAAATTAAACTTGTGGAATGCACAACTCAGAAACATCTTTGTTCAGCAGCCCCTGACCTTCTCATTCACAATGCTCTGAGTTAAATCGTCGCATTTTTTCCCTAGCTTTGGAATGGAGAAAGCAAGCAAAAGACTACAATCACTGGCATTGTTTTATAATTTCCACAAAGTACTTAGTCTCTCCTCCCATTAAACTCCCTGAGTTTAAGCAAATATCTGGCATTCACTTGCATGAATAGAACTTGACTATAACCTTTAAATATCTTCCAGTCCTGTCGTTACTTGTTTTCTTTCTCTAAGTCAAGCAGCCAATAATTATCTGCACAAGCGTCGGGTTTAATCCTTTCTGCCTGTTGCCTAGTTTTGTTGCGAGACTCAAATCACCTTCACTCGATGCCTGGAGGCAGGGTCTATGCGACATGTCCATGTGAAACTCCGGCAACGTCTAACTAACTTGTGACACAATAAAGAGCAGACTCAATGAAATAGGCTGGTAGTTCCCCACAATGACTGACAGAACAAAGGAGGGAATTGGTATACGTAGATACATAAAACAGTACAGCACAGGAGTAGGCCCTTCAGCCCATCACGTCTGTGCCGAACACAATACCATTCTAAATGAATCGTATCTGCCTGCACACTGTCCATTCCCCTCTTCAGCCTGCCTTTTCATGTGCCTGTCTAAATGCATCTTAAACTTTGCTGTCATCTCTGCTTCTACCACCTCCCCTGGTTGTGTGTTCCAGGCACCTACCATTCTCTGTATAAAACATGTTCCTCGCACATCTTTAAACTTCCTCTCTCTCGCCTTAAACCTATGTCCCCTAACATTTCCACCCTGGGAAAAAGACTCCAACTATCCATCTTATCCACGCCTCTCATAATTTTATACTCTTCTATCAGGTCGCTCCTCAGCCTCTGAGCCTCTAACGAAATTAATCCAAGTCTGTCCAACCTCTCGTTATAGCTAATATGCTCCAATCCGGGAACATCCTGGTAAACCTCTTTTCCACCCTTTGTAAAACCTCCACGTGCTATAACGTGATGACCAGAACTACATGTAATACACCAAATGTGCCATAACTAAAGTCTTGCACAGCTGCAACATGACTTGGCAACTTTTATACTCAATGCCTGACTGAACTTCAAGGTCTCTACAGATCCTGCCAGACCTGCTGAGTTTCTCCGGCAATGAGATAGTAGGAACTGCAATTACTGTTTCTGTTTCAGAATTTTATGCAAGCTCACTTAACATCCATTGCATGTTGTTCGGTGTAAATCTGGTGTGTTGGGAGTGCTGGTGCTTTAGAATGCAGCTTTTGCACAGTCGGGTCTGGCTGCAGATTGCAGCAGCAGGTTCAGTCAGAAAGTGAATCACGGGGCTCACTACCAGCTAGCCGCACTAGGTGGCGCATGTGTGACTTTAACTTTTCAAGAATGGCCTTCCCAGTGAATTTGTGGCAGAGGGAACTGGAATTGGGATAAGGGGGAGTACAGAGGTGACATATTCTGTGAAATGAGCTTCCAAATTCATTTAAGGCGCTAGATCACAAGAAAGACCATTCAATCCTCTAAGCCTGCTCCGTACATAGACAACATACCTTTCACACTCTCATGAACTCCCCGAAACGTCAGCCTTTCTGCTCCTATGATGCTGCTTGGCCTGCTGTGTTCATCCAGCCCTGCACCTTGTTGTCTCGAACTCCCCACAGCTGTTTTGTTTCCTGTGTCAGTCCATTCTGAATCCCAAATATAATCACAGTCTCAGACCATCCAATTACAGCCAACTCTCCAATACTCAACCCTGGCTGGCCAAAACAACAACAACATCAGCTTGCATTTATCTAACTTCTTTGAGGTAAAGAAACATCCCTAGGCACTTCATTAGGGTGTTGTAAAGTGAAATTTGACACCGAGCATCATAATCAGAGAAAAAAAACGGAGAGAGTCGTCAAACGGGTATGCCTAAGGAGGCTTTTAAAGGAGGAAAGAAAAGTTGAGAGCCCAAGTACAGATTTAAGGAACGGGGAGCCCAAGGGCACAGCCACCAATGGCGGATCAATTATAAACAGATACTCAAGAGGCCGGAATTTAATGAATGACAGAATGTCAGAGAGTTTCTGGAAAAGATTACAGAGACAGGGAGGGATGACGTATGGAGGCATTTGAAATACAGGATGAGAATGTTAAATCAATGCATTCTGTTGAGACTATCCTCCCCTCATCCCACAGCACATGAACTATGATGTCCCTCGGCCTATTTAATGATTGTAATCAAACTCTCTATACCTCAAGAAACTCCAGTTCTCTTCACCAAAAGGTAAGTTATTGAAAGTGTTAATTTATACCATCAGTGGAGTACTCATTCACAGTTACTGGGTGATTTGGGCATGAGGTTAAGGGTGATCTTTGACCTTTCTGATGCCTTTGCCTTTTGTTCTTTTGCAACAGCTTACCTGAGTTTGTTGATTAATCACGTAGAGGTTTGGGAACATTAACGCGTATCTTCATGTATCCACAGCTCTGTTGCCTGGAAATTGGGTTAATCATTAGAATCACTGCATTGGTTATAGTAGAGAATGAGACCATTTGTTCCATCATGTCTGTGTTGACTCTCCATAACAGCTGATCAGTGAATGTCACTTACTCTGCCCTCTTCCTTGGCCTGGTGATTGTGGGAAAGTGGAATAGTCAGAGAAAAATGGATCTCAGTTTGGGAGTGATGTGAATTCATTGGCTGCAGCTCAGAGAAGGTTTACAACAACAAAAACAGAAATTGCTGAAAAAGCTCAGCAGGTCTGGCAGCACCTGTGGAGAGAAATCAGAGTTACTGTTTCAGGTCGAGTGACGCTTCCACAGAACTTTTTGGGTCACTCGACCTGAAACGTTAACTCTGATTTCTGTCCACAGATGCTATCAGACCCGCTGAGCTGTTCCAGCAATTTCTGTTTTTGTTTCTGACTTACAGCATCTACAGTTCTTTTGGTTGTTACGAGACTAATAGATGGATTGATAGGTTGTTGTATGAGGAAAAGGTTGGACAGGCTAGGTTGGGTCTCCTGGAGTTTAAAGGAGTAAGAGGCAACTTGACAGAGGCGTATTAGATCCAGAGAGATCTCAACAAAGAAAATGCAGGGAAGATTATAGGAGAATCTAGAACTAGGGGTCGCCGTTTAAAAATCAAGGATCGCCTATTTCAGAGCGAGATAAGGAGAATTTATTTCTCTCAGAGTATCATGAGTCTCTGGAACTCTCTTCTTCAAAATTGGTAGAAGCGGAGTCTTCAAATATTTTTGAGGCCGAGATAGATAGATTCTCGATAAGCAAGGGACTGATGGGAATGTGGAGTTTTCACCTCAACAGCAGAACAGTATGGGCCTGAGTGGCCTGCAGCAACTCCTAATTGATATGTTTGTAAAAAGATGAGATCGCAGAGAGGAAGATGAAGACTCAAATCTGGACACTCCAAAAAAGAGACAAAAATTAATGCAGGGAATTCCAAAGAAAATAAAGAGGAAGACTTCAGAAAGGACAAGGGCCCAAAACATGGTGCTCATCCTCAAGATGGTATCGTTAATTTTATGTTGAAATTCAGCTAACTAGCTCTGAGGAATGTTGTGAATGGTGGAAGAGACAAGGTTAATCCAGAGTATAAGTCTTTGGAAGATTTGTTTGCCAGAAACAGCAGTTTATGTATCTCTATCCTGCAATTATGAATGGCTAAATGATCCAGAACTGAGATTTTGGGTGGTCCCATTGGGTTAAAAGAAACGTAAACACGTTTAATATATTGATACTGGTGGTTGCTGTGCTTTGGATAATCCACGGGCACTCGGCAAATCTCTGTATCAACAATCAGGAAGGAAATTCCATATGGCAGCTGGACAGGTTTGAGAAAACAGATTGAAAACAGAAACAGCAGAGATCTGAGCTACTTTATAGCATTTTGCTACTTTTTGTCAAAGCCTCCTTCGCAAGCATGTCATGATTTATAACTTTAAGGATCTGCATGGTTGAGCAGCACCTAGCAATCAGCCGCTCCACATGTTGCTGCCTGTTTGTAGCTATTTCTAACTCGTTGTCTGTTTCCTCGATCATTTCTATTATTTGAGGTTTCTAATTTCTCTGTCTCTTCCTCTACACTTCCCTCTGTGCTGTCAGTGACTGTACTTTCCTTTTGTTCTTTGTTTCCTATCCAGTGTTTCCCTGGCCTCCTTTACAATGACTCCCCAACATTACACAGAGGAAGTTACATCAGCTGTGATTTCTGGCTGTTGGTTCTCCTTACTCATAGCTCTGAACTTCCGAATGCTCGGGAACAATTGCTTTTATCCACATTTGGAAGTAATGCCACATATGATAGCTGGTCTCCAAAAATATGCTATTTCATTACAATTAGTGCAACAAATGTTCAATATTCATTCATGAGATGTGGGTGTCGATGGCAACATTTATTGCCCATCCCTAATTGCCCTTGAGAAGGCAATGGTAAGCTGCCTTCTGGGACGGCTGCACTCTGTTATGGTGTTAGGACTCTCACAGTGCCATTAGGGACGGAGTTCCAGGATTTTGATCCAGTAACATTGAGGGAATGACAAGACGTTCCCAAGTCAGGATGGTGAGTCTTTTGGAGGGGAACTTGCAAGAGGTGGTGTTCCCATGTGTCTGCCACACTTGTCCTTCAAGGTGGTAAAGATTGTGGATTTAAAAGGTGCTGTCGAAGGAACCTTAGTGAGTTGCTGCACTGCATCTTGTAGATGGTACACACTGCTGCGACTGAGCGTTGGTGTCAGAGGGAGTGATGCTTGTGGTTGTGGTGCTAGTCAAGCAGGGCAGCTTTGTCTTGGATGGTTGTCAATTTTCTTGAGTTTTGATGGACCTGCACCCATCCAGGCAAATGGGGATTACTGAATCTGAAGTCCCCACTTGCTTCAAGAAGACCACCATCATCCTGGTGCCAAACATGCACTGTGCCTCAATGGCTACCACCAGTGGCTCTGACGTCCTTGATTATGTAGCGCTTCGAGAGGTAAGTCATGGCTCATATCAACTCGAGCCTCCCAGCCTGCCTCGATCCCTTGCAATTTGCCTACTGGCGAAACAGGTCCACAGCAGACACCATCTCCCTAGCCCTACACTTATCCCTGGAGCATCTGGATAATCAGGTTATCTACGTCAGTCTTCTATTTATTGACTACATCTCCACATTCAACACTATAATTCCGACCAAACTAATCTCCAAACTCCAAGACCTAGTTCTCCGCTCCGCCCTCTACAACTGGACCTTCAGCTTCCCGACCCACAGAACGCAATCAGTGAAGATATGCAACAGCACCTCCCTCCACAACAATCCTCAACACCAGTGCCCTGCAAGTGTGCACCGTCAACCCCCTACTGTACTTCCTGTGCACTCATGACTGTGTGGCCAAATTTTGTCCAAACTCCATCTACAAGTTCATTGACAACACCGCCATTGTAGGCCAGATATCAAACAGTGATCAGACAGAAGACAGGAACAAGATAGAATCTTTGGGGATGTGGTGCAAAGATAACAAGCTCTCCCTCAATGTCAGCAAAATTAAAGAGATGATCCTCGATTTCAGGAAGCAAGGAGGAGGGCACACCCCTACCTACATCAATGGAGCTGATGGAGAAGGTCGAGAGCATCAAGTTCCTGGGAGTGACAATCACCAACAATCTGTCCTGGGCCCCCCTTGTAGATGGGACAGTCAAGAAGGCACAACAACGTCTCTTCTTCCTTAGGAAATTCAGCATGTCCGTAAGGACCCGCACCAACTTTTATAGATGCACCATAGAAAGAATTTTACCTGGATGTAACACGGGTTGGTATGGCAACTGCTCTGCCCAGGACCGTAAGAAATTACTGAAACTTGTGAACACAGCCCAGTCTATCTCATAAGCCAACCTCCTACCCATGGACTCCATCTACATGTCTCATTGCCTTGGAAAGGCAGCCAACATTATCAAAGACCTGTCCCACCCTGGTTATAATTTCTTCTAACCTCTTCCATCAGGCAAAAAGTACAAAAGCTTAAACACATGGACCAACAGGTTCAAACACAGCTTCTTCCCCACCTGAATAGACCTCTCACATTGCAAATTTAATGTTGATCTTGCTTTTTATGCACCTTCTTTGCAGCTGTAACTTTGTATTCCTCACTCTGTTCAATTACCTATGGTCTTTGTATGGTATGATCTGTGCTGTGCTGCAAAACAAGACTTTTCTGTGTACCCAGGTACATGTGACAATAATAAATCAAATCAGATCAAAGTATTCCATCACACTCCTAACTTTTGCTTTGTAGATGGTGGGCAGGCTTTGGGGAGTCAGGAGGTGAATTCCTTGCCAGAGGAATTCCAGCATAAGAATTAATTCTCATCAGTCTTTTCAACGTGGTTTTAGTCATAGAGTCATAAAGCATGGAAACAGACCCATCAGTCCATCTCATCCGTGCTGACCAGTTTTCCTAAATAAATCTAGTCCCATTTGCCAGCATTTGGCCTGTATCCCTCTAAACCCTTCCTATTCATGTACCTATCCAGGTGCCTTTTAAATGTTGTAATTGTACCAACCTCCACCACTTCCTCTTTCAGCTCATTCCATACATGCACCACCCTCTGTGCGAAAAAGTAGCCCCTTAGATCCCTTTTAAATCTTTCTTCTCTCACCTTAAACCTATGCCCTGAATCCCACACCCTGGGGAAAAGACCTTGACTATTCACCCTATTCGTACCCTTCATGATCTTATAAACCTCTATAAGATCACCCTGCAGCCTCTGACGTTCCAGGGAAAATAGCCCCAGCCTATTCAGCCTCTCCCTACAGCTCAAACCGTCTGAGTTTGTTCCTAATGTACAGAGCCCTGTTCACTCCGTATGGCATGAGTAAAGGCTGTTTTGTGTAACGCAGGGCTTCATAAATTTTTATTTTAAATTTGTCAAAGTGAATGGTGTGCATTATAGCAACAACAACTCACATTTATAATGTGTCTTAATGTATCATAGTAAATTTTTTAAGGTGCTCCATAGGATTTATTACAAACAAAACCTGACGTCAATCCATATCAGTGGGGTGGCGTGGTAGTTCAGTGGTTAGCAGTGCTGCCTCACAGCACCAGGGACCCAGGTTCAATTCCAGCCTCGGGTGACTGTCTGTGTGGAGTTTGCGCATTCTCCCCGTGTCTGCGTGGGTTTCCTCTGGGTGCTCCGGTTTCCTCCCACAGTCCAAAGATGCGCAAGGTAGATGAACTGGCGATGCTAAATTGCCTGTAGTGTTCAGGGATGTGCAGGCTGTCATGGGAAATGTAGGGTTACAGGAATAGGGTGGGATGCTCTTTGGAGGGTCAGTGTGGACTTGATGGGCCGAGTGGTCTACTCCCACACTGTGGGGATGCTATGATTCTACGCAAGGATGTATTGAGACAGCTGGCCACAGGTTTAGCCAAGGAGGAGAGCTTTCTGGGAAACTGGAGGAGACAGAGGAATTCCAGAGCTTGTGGGCTTTTGATCGCTGAAATTATAAGCAGAGTAGTGATTGGTTTGGATTGTAATGACTGTGTTTCAGTGTGTGTGTTTGACAGCAGCGTTCTTGGAGCTACCAGCTCTTAAGTCAATAACTACAGATGCCATGTTAATTTTGGGATTTGCCATTTCCCAGCTTTCATAAGATGTATATCATAGTACCTGCTCTATGGTAACACTGCTCACGTCCTGCGAGGAGGCTTCAGGAGCCCGTGGCTATGCTGGATAGATAGCGTTGTGCTCTATCAGTCATCCTGAACCTTGCTTTTGCTTTTGAAATGGAGATGCTGAACTGGGCCAACGGAAAATCCTTTGGCAGCCCCCTGCACGTTGTAAACAGCAAGCAGCTAAGCCAGCCGTTGTAAATAAACTCCGCGTTTAGGGAATGGTTTCCCATTCATGCCTTCATGGGAGTTTACAATTGGATCATATGTGGCTCACGAATACAATCAACAGACACATGGAATCCCCCTTGTGTGTGCGTGTGTGTGTGTAGGGCCACTGTCGCTTTTTTTTTAAAGCTGGCTGTTAAAGAAGGGAGGGATGATTTGCCTAATGGAGGAGTGTACAGAGAAGCAGCTGATCTGGCGTGAGCATGTAGGGTAAAAGCAGAGAGCTGCAGGCACCTTCTGTGCCTCAATGAGAGTTCCATGTGCTGTGGACCTGGGTGGTTCAATGAGCAGATCTCCTGACAGTTATCGCTGCAAAAGAACAACACAGGCTGGTCTTACCCAGGGCACTCATTTTTAAGGCTGGAGGGAAAAGCATGGAATTTAGGTCAGGAGCTGTCAGTGAGGTGGTGGGGGGAGGAAGAACCTTTTCACCACACCTCAAACCTCAAACAAAGCTGCTCCCGTGGACGTTCAGCTAATATCAGCCCATCAGAGGTTTCCAATCTTGCATAAGTACAACTGTTAGCCTGTGCCCTCCTATGATGTTAGGGTCTTTTTAATTTAAACAAGGCTGGATTTTAACACGGTTAAGGTTTTGACTGAAGCTTAAGGGGTGATGTGAGAAAAAAATCTTCACTCAGCCAGGAGTTAGGGTTCGGAATGCATTGCCGGAAATGTGGTGAAGGCAGGGTCTACATGAGGGATTCAGGAGGGGCATTGGATGATTATTCAGATAGAAATGGTGTGTGGGAAGAAGGGGAAAAGGCAGGAGCTTAAAACTAGATAATAGAACCAGGGCAGGCAAGAAGGGCTGAATGATCTCCTTCTGAAACAACCCTGTGATTCGATCAAGACAAAAATGATAAGTTTATTAAATAGTGGTTAGAATAACCGTTTTGCCATTTTATCTTTTGATTTCTTCCTTTCTCGAATCGCTTTATTTTAAAAGTAGTTTATGACACTCTCTGATTTCTCATCAAATCAGTGACATAGATCAGCTATGTTCTCTTTCACCTCCATGAGATTGAGTCCTGAATATGATGGGGCTGCTCTTAGCACTGAGCTGCTGGAACTGTGCCTGGCGAGATCATATCTCGCTCCTTCTGTTCCACCACCCAATGGATCAGACAGCTCAATACCCTGAGGGAAATACCTGTTGCTCATCAGTTAAATCTGGGAATTGGATTCCCTTTACTTTATGAGAAAGATGACACCAGGGAAATTAACTCCATACCAGCACATAGGTAGCTGCTTTGACTTGTTCTAGATATTGAAGGACGTGGAGCTTGTAACAAGTGCCCACTTGATTAAAAACCGAAAGAACTGCAAATGCTGTAAATCAGGAACAAAAACAGAAGTTGCTGGAAAAGCTCAGCAGGTCCGGCAGCATCTGTGAAGGAAAAAACAGTTCTGAGGAAGGATCACCAGACCCGAAACGTTAACTCTGTTTTTTCCTTCACAGATGTTGCCCACTTGATTACATCACTATCTTGCAACAGGACCCTAATTCGAAGCTGAAGCATTAACTCAGTTGCTCTCCACAGATGCTGCCTGGCCCAGCTAGATTTTTCCAGTTTTTATTGTAGTATTCCAGAGGGTTGGGAGGTGGTGGTGATGTCATGGAAATAGGAATCCAGGGGCCCGGGTTCTGGGGAAACGGGTTCAAATCCCATCACTGCAGTTGGTGGAATTTAAATGAAATTAATTTTTAAAAATCTAACATAAAGTAGTGGTGGCATGAATATTGATTGTTGTGAAAGCCCTAACTGTCTCTTAGGGAAGGAAATCTGCCGGCCTTACCTGGTCACATGTACATGTGACTCCAGCTCCACGGCACTTAACTGGCCCCTGAATGCAAGGGCAATTGTGGATGGCCCACAAATATTGACCATGCCAGAGACATCCACAGCCCATGGAAGAATAAAGAAAAACTACACTATTTTGCTTTTGCAATTTGAAGCTGGACAGTGTTGTTCTCGATCAGATGGGCCAATAGGTGTGGGAGATGGAGTTTAATTTAGATAAATGTGAGGTGCTGTATTTTGGAAAGGCAAATCAGGGCAGGACTTATACACTTAATGGTAAGTTCCTGGGGAATGCTGCTGAACAAAGAGACCTTGGGGTGTAGGTTCATAGTTCCTTGAAAGTGGAGTCGCAGGTAGACAGGATAGTGAAGAAGGTGTTTGGTATGCTTGCTTTTATAAAATCATAAGGAGCATGCATAGGGTAAATAGCTAAGATGTTTTCCCCAGGGTGAGGGAGTCCAAAACTAGAGGGCATAGGTTTAATATGAGAAAAAGGGACCTAAGGGGCACCATTTTCACACAGAGGGTGGTACTTGTACGGAATGAGCTGCCAGAGGAAGTGGTGGAGGCTGGTATAATTACAACATTTAAAAGGCATCTGGATGGGTATATGATTAGGAAGCGATTAGAGGGATATGGGCCAAATGCTGGCAAATGGGATTAGATTACATTAGGATATCTGGTCGGCATAAACCAGTTGGACTGATGGGCCTGTTTCTGTGCTGTATATCTCTATGGATCTTTGCTAGTTAATGCAGAGATGTGACAGCATTCCTGCCTGTAGACCCAACATCATGTGGGAAATTTCTTCCAGATACAGTAGAACAATAGGTGCCAATGTAGGTGTGTGGATCTCTTCTCCTAGAATGTCCTTTTCAAGTGAAGATGCTTGGATTCTCAGTGACCACTTGCCATCTCTAAATAGCACCATATCATTTGATTGCCGTAAGGAACAGGATCTTGATTGTTACTGCCTCAATTGGCCGAACATTCATCCAGCCCTGGAGATTTATCTACTTGTTAGACTTCCACACTGCTCAGAATCTCCTCTTTGTCTATACTAATTTCTTTAATTGTATCACAGACCTTCTGCCTGATTTCTATCCCATATTGTGTCTCTCACTAGTGAATACTGAAGCAAAGTATTCATTTAGAGCCCTATCTACGTCCTCTTTCTCCAAGCAAAAATTACCTCCCTGGTCCTTAATGAGTCCTCCATTTTCCTTCAGGAGGCAGGAGTGTGATCTGGATGTTTCCTTTTCTTTTGGCTATTTCTTTTATTTCTGGTTTTAACCCTGTCCTTTGTATATTAAGGTGGCACTGGAGAGTGGCAACTTTGTACACTTTTCACCACACTCCTGTACTTGAGTACATGTGAAAATAAAATCTAAATCTAAATCTAAATCTAAATCTAAACCTAAATCAAAATCTAACCTAAATCTAAATCTAAACCTAAATCTAAATCTAAATCTAAACCTAAATCTAAATCTAAATCTAAATCTAAACCTAAATCTAAACCTAAATCAAAATCTAAACCTAAATCTAAATCTAAATCTAAACCTAAATCTAAACCTAAATCTAAACCTAAATCAAAATCTAAATCTAAACCTAAATCTAAACCTAAATCAAAATCTAAACCTAAATCTAAATCTAAATCTAAACCTAAATCTAAATCTAAATCTAAACCTAAATCTAAATCTAAACCTAAATCTAAA
>NC_063362.1:21381330-21385771 GCF_021869965.1 Rhincodon typus | reverse complement strand
CTAAATCTAAATCTAAACCTAAATCTAAATCTAAACCTAAATCTAAATCTAAACCTAAATCTAAGTCTAAATCTAAATCTAAACCTAAATCTAAACATTCTAGGGAAATGTCCCAGATTTCTACTAGCATTTGTAAGAAAAAGAGAGTCCTGAAGAAAATCACACTGGATTTGAAAAGTTGACTCTGTTTCTCTGTCTTCACAAATGCTGCCAGACTCGCTTCTCCAGGGTAAGCTGCTTCGCCGAATCCAACATATCAAATTCTTTTAAACACTTCAAGCAGCTCCTACTTCAAGTTTCTATACTCAAAGGAATTCAAGTCATGTTGAGGCAACTTATCCTCATAATTCAACCACCCCCTCCCCTTGGCATTATTCGATAAGTTCTAAAAAATAATCCAGCCAGTATTTTGAATATATAACAGAGAGAGCAGAGTGTATAACCTAGTCAGCATTGACAGGGGGCATGATGCAGGGCAGTAGCAATGCCATATAGAATTAGCCTGATACATCAGGTAGCACTGTACCTTCTCAGTTAAAGTAACAGGTCAAGCTGCCGTGTCTTGATCATATAATCCTGGCTGACAGTTCACTGTAAGCCCAGTTCTATGTTACCGCACTGACTATATTCTGAAAGTACTTTGATGATCCTGACATGCTTCGAGTCCATGAAATGCACTCCATTAAAAGCAAGTTATTTTCTTTCTTTGTAGAAGATGCTGAGTGAGCTTCAATCAGTGAGAAAGATAGCGACTGCTTTGCACACCAGCTGTAAATGGCATCGGTGCTGCAGCAGTTTCACATCAGCAGGGGTGAAGTGATGTGGAAAGTGTAAAGCCTATGGTATGTTAACTTTACACCACTCTCAAGTCGGTGCTTCCATCAGGAATATTTTGCCTCAAGACAGCAAGAATGTTTGAAGTTATTCACCCTGACCCCACCTTTATAATGTGAGGAATGTCAAATCCCCCAAGAGACTTGAATTTTCTGAAAGCTGACAGCAGTAAGGGGATGTGAAACTTTTCTAGTACATTGCCAGGTATTGAGTCAAACAAACAGCAGCTACTATCACTTTCAGTGGAATACCTGAAAGCTGAGGGCATCGCTGACTCAGTATATCCTGATTACAACTTCAAAGCTAAAGGGAGTGGTGGTTAATGAATGATTTCATCCAGATATAATGAGCAGGCACTGGGAACATTTCAAACTATTTATCGTCTATGAGATCATCTTTCCAGCGAAGGTTTCGCAGGAGAGGCAATGTCACCTTTATGGTCAGCCTCTTCTAGGAATGTGTTCATTTATGGTAACATAAAACCAGAGCAAATAGGTGCAGGAGTAGGCCATTCAGCCCATCAAACCTGCTTAGCCATTTAACTAGATCACTAATTATCTTCTGCCTCAACCTTGCTTTCCTGCAGTCTCCCCAGATCCCTTGGCATCTTTAATGAGTAAAAACATCGAACTGAATATCAGACTGGTGGAAGAAAAAGGAGGAAGCATGGTGAGGATCTGTGAAAATCTGCTGGTAGCAGCCTAAAGGCCAGTTTTTATTCTACGGATGATTTAACTTTGCAATGATATGGACTGTGGTTCAGGTGTGAAGTCGCCAAATAACTCTCTGGAAGCTCAGGGGAGCAGATGCCCAGGAGGCAATGTAACATCACTTTCCTTAAACAGCTCTTATAGCGCCTCAATGGACACCTTTAAGATTATAAAGGAGTCTGATAGTGTAGGCACAGGAGAGTAATCCAAAACTACGGCTCATAAATATAAAACAATTGCCAGGAAGGTCAATGAGGAATCCAAGAGAAAATTCTTTATCCAGAGAGAAAGGATGTGAAAATCGTGACTGGGGGAAGTAGGAGTAGTTAAGGGGAAGTGAGATGTGTACCCGAGGGAGAAAGGAACACAATGGTGTTCTTAAAGGCTGAGTTGAGGGACAACGAGAGGATGCCCCTGTGGAACATAAAGACCAGCACTGACCAGCTGAACCAAATGGCCTAAACCTAAATCTAAATCTAAACCTAAATCTAAATCTAAATCTAAATCTAAACCTACTTGGGATGAACTTCGACAAAAGCCCCTGCATCTCTCTCCAGAACTTCTTTACAATGATAGATTCCAGAAGGAGGTGGATAACAATTTCTGCCCCAATGGAGCCACATCAAGGGCAAAGTGTAGTGTGGGTGAGAGTCCAGGAGTGTGGGGAGGATCTTTCTCACTATTGATTCTCAACGTTCTGGTGACAGGACATTCTGCTAAGTGACTTAGACAAGATAAAGTCCCTACTCTAGAGGACGTCCTGCCACTGGATATCCCAAGCTGTTTCTTATGAATGGACCTGTGACCCTGGAAGTGCATGAACTGCTGCATGCTGTGTGGTAAGAGGGCTGCTTTAAGAAGCTGATCTTACATTTTGAGTGATAGCAGTACACTGCATTGCAGGAGCTCAACAAGTTCCAGTTCTACCAGATGTGGCTGACAATGACTCAGGATCACATTTAATTTTTAAATTCAGACGATGGAAAAAAGTCTGAATCTAAAGGTGAAGTTATTCCTATGTTTGCGGCACTTAAATGTTCTTCTTGAAATTAAATTCAGAGTATAATTACTCTATAGATACAGGAGACATACTGGAGGGATACTTATAGCATGGTCTCTACAGTACTGTTTGGGCTTTGACTGCGAGAGGCAGTGGCATAGTGTCAGTGCCACTAGACTAGTAATTGAGAACCAAAGTCTGATCTTCTGGGGTCATGAGCTCAAATCCCACCATGGCAGGTGAATTCAGTACATAAAATTTGGAATAGCAACCATGCAATTACAGTCAATTGTTAAAAAACCCATCTGGATCATTAATGTCCTTACCTCACATGGTGTGACTCCAAACCCATCGCAATGGACTTCACTCTGAATTGTTTTCTGGGTGATTAGGGATGGACAATATATGCTGGCTTAACCAGCTGTTACAGAAACAAAATGGGGAAAGTTTGCTGTCTTTCAGCTACAGTAAACCAAGGGGCTGGAAACTGTAGAAACCCCCAGGCTGTGTGTCCTATAATGAATGTACATTGTAAAGATCAAGACTGTTGAAAGTCTATTGAGACAATGGAACATGGTGTATGGAGCAAAGTTTATTGCTATTGCATTTTTTGGTCATTTCCAATTTGAAATGTTTTATCCTCAGGTTGTACACCTGGTGTGGAATATATGTTATAAATATTAAGACTATTGCAACTACATTGAGTGGAACATGCTGTATGGAGAAAAATTGAATTTTATTGCAAATTCAAACTGAAATGTTGTGTAATTTACAGATTTTACAAATAAAACATATTTAAGGGAGAAAAGGGGCCATTCTCCAGCTGAACCAGCCTGAAGGGAATCAGTTAAAATAATTTAGAGTTAGATTTAGGTGTTATTGCCGTGGGGTACAAGAGAACTGTGAAACGTGTACAATGTCGTCACATACAGCTCCATCTTAGGTACAAAGTATAATGAGTGCTGTCTCATCCAGCTAGAATCTTAACCTGGGATCAATTAGGAACATTTATATGCATCTTGCTTTTTATATGCATATTCTATTCTCTCTTTCTTTATCAATTTCTTGGTGATCTTTGTTGTATTCTAAAATCCTCCCAATCTTCAGGCTTGCAACATTTCTTGGCAATTTTGTAAACCTCCTTCTTTGATCTAACACAGCTACCTAGAATACTCCTCCTCCCACCCACCTTCCTGCAAAAATGCTATCCCCTATTCCCAATTCCTTCGCCTCCGCCGCATCTGCTCCCAGGATGAGGCATTCCACTCCCGTACATCTCAGTTGTCCTCGTTTTTCAAGGACCGTAACTTCCCCTCCTCGGTGGTCGAGAATGCCCTCAACCGTGTCTCCCACATCTCCCGCACCTCATCCCTCACACCCCGTCCACGCAATAAAAACCAAAAAAGAATCCCCCTCGTCCTCACGTACCACCCCACCAACCTCCGGATCCAACGCATCATCCTCCGACACTTCCGCCATCTGCAATCCGACCCCACCACCAAAGACATCTTTCCCTCCCCACCTTTATCTGCTTTCCGGAGGGACAACTCTCTCCGTGACTCCCTTGTCCGCTCCACACTCCCCTCCAGCTCCACCACACCCGGCACTTTTCCCTGCAACCGCAGGAAGTGCTACACCTGCCCCCATACCTCCTCCCTCACCCCCATCCCAGGCCCCAAGAAGACTTTCCACATCAAGCAGATGTTCACCTGCACATCTGCCAATGTGGTATACTGCATCCGCTGTACCCGGTGTGGCTTCCTCTACATCGGGGAAACCAAGCGGAGGCTCGGGGACCGCTTTGCAGAACACCTACGCTCGGTTCGCAATAAACAACTGCACCTCCCAGTCGCGAACCATTTCAACTCCCCCTCCCATTCCTCAGACGACATGTCCA
>NC_063362.1:21361546-21380930 GCF_021869965.1 Rhincodon typus | reverse complement strand
CCGCATCCCAAAACCAGTCCAGCTCGTCCCTGCCTCCCTAACCTGTTTTTCCTCCCACCTATCCCCTCCTCCCACCTCAAGCTGCACCTCCATCTCCTACCGACCAACCTCATCCCGCCCCCTTGACCTGTCCGTCCTCCCTGGACTGACCTATCCCCTTCCTAACTCCCTACCTACACTCACCTTTCCTGGCCCCATCCCCGCCTCTTCGACCTGTTTGTTTCTTCTCCACCTATCCTCTCCTCCATCCCTCTTCTATCCGCCTCCCACTCTCTCCCTATTTATTTCAAAACCCCCTTCCCCTCCCCCTTTTCTGATGAAGGGTCTAGGCCCGAAACGTCAGCCTCTCTGCTCCTATGATGCTGCTTGGCCTGCTGTGTTCATCCAGCCTTGCACCTTGTTGTCTCGGATTCTCCAGCATCTGCAGTTCCTACTATCTCTGATACTATTTTTAACCTCCCTTGTTAGCCACGGTTCTCCTGCTTTTCCTGCAGAGCATTTTTGCCTTAGGGGAAGGTATGTTTTTGAAAACCAAATACCAATTCTATAGATACTAGCCATTGTCTATCTACTGTCAAACCTTTTAATAAGAACATAAGAACTGAGAGCCAGTGTAGGTAATTCAGACCCGCAAGCTTGCTTCGCCACTTAACAGGATCGTGGCTGATCTCAACTCAGCCTCAGTTTCACTTTCTATCTGTATTGTTAGCCTAGAAGTACTTAACAGGTTCTTTAAGGTCTGATCAAAATTAATGCAAGAAGACACATGCATTTTAATATGAAGTAAATTTATTATTGTAATCTACTTACCTATACATTAGAGATATATGCAAACTAATGAGTGAATCTCAGAAATAGTAAGAACTGCCGATGCTGGAGTCAGAGATAACACATTGTGGAACTGGAGGAACACAGCAGGCCAGGCAGCATCAGAGGAGCAGGAAAGCTGACGTTTCGGGTGGGGACCCTTCTTCAGAAATGAGTGAATTTATTAGCTTTGTTATGGACCAGACCAGACGCCCTCAAAATATTTTAAGAATGTTGCCTAGACCCTAACATTTTCTTATTTTAAAGGCAAATGTAATGTGTTGTGTTCAGATGCAATGTGACTGGTTAAACTATTCGATGTTAAGCAAAACAATTTATTTAAATACTATCGTTAAAATACATCCAAAAAACGAAGAACTTAGAATAACTTAACTCTACTGGAAAACTTAACTGAATAATAGATATAGTAACTATTACTAATTAACTGCTCCAATATAGTAACATCCCATAAATACAGCCTTTGGCAAAAAGACAAATTCAGAAAAATAGATTTGTCTCACAGGTAGCCCAGCAGCAGAGAGAAATCCCAGCTTCTAGCTGTAACCAAGAGAGAGAAAAATAACTCCCTCCCCTTCTTCAAGCCCATATCAACAACTGCTTAAAGCTAAACCCAAAATCTATAAAAAAAAGCTAGAAATCCTGGCCTGTGAGAACACCCATCCAGGCTGCTTCTATGTTCCAACTTTTAAAAAAAAATCCAAGGCCTTACAAGCTGTTTACCCTGACAGATCTGGCAGACTGTTTGCTACCTCTGACTTACAGCCTCTCTTAAAAAAAACCAGGACGAAATAACCTCTTAAAGCCACAGCATCATCACAGCATAAACTCCATAATATACACATATATACATACAAACAAGCCAGGCTCACACTGCCTACTATCTGTCAGGGACTCTGGTGACTGTGGCATTCGTAGCTCCAGCTCAGATTCCAAGGTCTTGCAAAACCCAGCCCTGATGGTGAAAAGTCCAATGAGTGGGGCAAAGTCCCAGCTATTGATACAATTCTGAATCAAGGAATACAACTGAGTCCCTCTCTCGACTATGCTGTTAGTGCCAATGTAGACCATAGCCCCTGGTTTTTCACCCTCCCCCAAAACAATGTCCCAAAGCCGCTCTGTGACATCCTCGACCCAGCACCAGGGAGGCAGCCTGCCATCCTGGAGTCACATCTGTGGCCATTGTTGAGAAAGAGATTTGTTGGTCACTGCAGGAAGGCTGCAAGGTAATGCACGCTCATATGTTAATTGTGTATTTCACCTCAGCCAGCTTGGTGAAGCTTCAGGAAGGGATAACGTGCACCATTCTTACAATTGTGTGTGCAGTTTCCAAAATGTGGGCGTGCCCATATTTTTTCCAACCCTTTTGTATCAATGTATTCGACAAAGGACAAACATCAAGCACACTGCCGACATCAGATATCTGCAAATTGTATGTTCACAAGACAGATTCTTGGATGATAATTGGCTGGCATATAGACGTATTAATTCTCTGAATTGCTTATTTCAACGCCTGTCTCTTTCTGATCTGTTTATAACAGAAGCCTCAGATAACAATGGCAGCGAGTACAGAGTTATAACTGTCTCACCTCTTTTTACCCTTTGGACATCTGACCAGAAGGATTTTGGTATTATAAAATAAAACAAAGAGCTGCAGTAGCTAAAGCTCTGAAACTAAAACAGGAATTGCTGGGGAAACTCAGTAAGTCTGGAGCAATATAAACAGTTTGGGTCCAGTGACTCTTTGTCAGAAACAGGATTTGGGCCTGGAAGCAACATGAGTTGTGACATGGGATTCTCCCTAGTTAATGGCTTTTTTCTCCAAGGGTCGCCTTTGCCATTCATTCATATAACTCTGCAACATTTCCCAATGGAATATTCTGTTGATTAAGCTGTTTCAAGGGTTACTTGACTCTCAATATTTCAAAACATTCTCTGCTGCAGTGGCTGAGATTAAGGGTGGCATAGTGGCACAGTGGCACAGTGGTTAGCACTGCTGCCTTACAGTGCCAGGGACCTGGGTTCAATTCCACCCTCAGGTGACTGTCTGTGTGGAGTTTGCACATTCTCCTTGTGTCTGTGTGGGTTTCCTCTGGTTTCCTCCTGCAGGCTAGGTGGATTGGCCATGCTAAATTGCCTGTAGTGTTCAGGGATGTGTAGATTGGGTGGGTGCTCTGAGGGTCAGTATGGACTTGTTGGGCCAAAGGGCCTGTTTCCACACTGTAGGGATTCTATAAATGAGGAGGAGGAGGCAAAGCCTAAAGTTCACATTCATTGTCCTCAAACATCCCTTTATGTTCACCATTCCTATTCTTATTTCAGCCCCTTGGTGACAGGACTGGTTGTACTACCACAGAATGAAAACCTTTTCATCTCAGGAAGGGGATAACATTGCACTTATGATTTGATTTGATTCATTATTGTCACATGTACCCAGGTACAGTGAAAAGTTTTGTTTTGCGCACAGCACAGGCAGGTCATGCCATACAAAGACCATAGGGTGATAGAACAGAGCAAGTTACAGCTGCAAAGAAGGTGCACAAAAAGCAAGATCAACATTAGACTTGAAATGTGAGAGGTCTATTCAGAAGTCTAATAACGGCAGGGAAGAAGCTGTGCTTGAACCTGTTGGTCCATGTGTTTAAGCTTTTGTACTTTCTGCCTGATGGAAGAAGTTGGAAGAAATTATAACCCGGATGGGAGGGATCTTTGATGATGTTGGTTGCCTTTCCAAGGCAACGAGGCATATAGATGGAGTTCATGGATGGAATGTTGGCTTGTGTGATAGACTGGGCTGTGTTCACAACTTTTGGGAATTTCTTAAGGTCCTGGGCAGATCAGTTATCATACCAAGCCGTGATGCATCCAGGTACAATTCTTTCTATGGTGCATCTATAAAAGTTGGTGCGGGTCCTTACGGACATGCTGAATTTCCTAAGGAAGAAGAGACGTTGTTGTGCCTTCTTGACTGTCCCATCTACAAGGGGGGCCCAGGACAGATTGTTGGTGATTGTCACTCCCAGGAACTTGATGCTCTCGACCTTCTCCATCAGCTCCATTGATGTAGGTAGGGGTGTGCCCTCCTCCTTGCTTCCTGAAATCGAGGATCATCTCTTTAATTTTGCTGACATTGAGGGAGAGCTTGTTATCTTTGCACCACATCCCCAAAGATTCTATCTTGTTCCTGTCTTCTGTCTGATCACTGTTTGATATCTGGCCTACAATGGCGGTGTGGTCAACGAACTTGTAGATGGAGTTCAGGTGAAATTTGATCACATGGTCATGAGTGCACAGGGAGTACAGTAAGGGGCTAAGTACACATCCTTGCGGGGCACAGGATTATTGTGGAAGTGGTGCTGTTGCTTATCCTCACTGACTGCGGTCAGTGGGTCAGGAAGTCGAGGATTCAGATGTAAAGGGCGGAGCAGAGACTTAGGTCTCAGAGTTTGGAGGTTAGTTTGGTTGGGATTATAATGTTGAATGTGGAGATGTAGTCAATAAGTAGAAACCTGAAGTAGGTATCCTTATTATCCAGATATTCCAGGGGTAAGTGTAGGTCTAGGGAGGTGGTGTCTGCCGTGGATCTGTTCTGCTGGTATGGATCAGTATAAGTGTATGATTGCCATTCAAAAGTGTCTGGCACCTCAGACAAATGTTGAACGTACAATGCTGTGTCATGCTTTGTCAGCTTTGTAATACTAAGTTACCGGTCCAGACAAGTCGGATATCTGTCAGCAATATAATGCAACTGTAGATTGAGTAATGCACCCCACATTCTCCAATACTACTCAAAAGGATGTAATGCCTTTAAAAAGTCAAGGAAACCATCATTAGCAGATACTAACTTAAAAGTCCTCCTCCTGGAAGTGGTTTCCAGGTATACTATTACGATGTCTTTGGAAAAGTGTAACTCCCTACCAACGCAGATGCCTCTGGACAAATCCGGTTTGAAGTGGCTCAGCCTTTAGACAAGGGAGTGCCATTAGGATAGCCCTTTCTTGAATTACTAAAGGACTATCATATCTGTCTTGCATGATCCTCCTGTTTTATGCCAGAACAAGAACAAGGTTACTAAGCTGGATTTAATTGATATAATTTAACTTGCATTCACAGCTACAGCTTTGTGGAGTGACAATCCCTGAAACAAAATGGAATGCCATTTCAAGAAGGTCTGAAGTTGTTTCACTCCTGGAAATCAAAAATAGCAAATCCACATCTCTGTTTTAAATGGGCAACTCCTGATTTTTAAACAGTGGCTCCTAGTTCTAGACTCTCCCACAAGGGGAAACATCCTTTACACATATCCCCTGTCAGGACCCCTTAGAATCTTACATGTTTCAGTCAAGTCATCTCTTATTCTTCTCAATTTCTGTCCAACATTTCCTCATAAGGCAACACCTCCCCCCTCTGTTTCAGATAATAGTGTGGTAAACCTTCTCTGAATTGATTCTAATATATTTTCATCCTTCCTTAAATAAAATGACCACTACTGTACACAGTACCCAAATGTGATTTTACCAGTGCCCTGAAAAACTGAAGCATAATTCCCTATTTTTGCAGTTGTTTGTCCTTGTGATAAGTAGCAACATTAGATTAACTTTCCTAATTATTTGTTGTACCTGCATTCTCACCTTGCTCCTATGGTACAGTACTGCACTAGGCCATTGGCAAGCTTGGTTAATCTTCAAGAGTCAAACTGTTGTTTTCACACATACTGCCCGAGGAGATGAGCCAACTTACACCTTGATCAAAAGAAATAATAAACAGAAAACAAATAAAACTCAAATAACACAGTGTGGAGCTGGAGGAACACAGAAGCCAGGCAGCATCAAAGGAGCAGGAAAGCTGAAGTTTCGGATCAGGACCCTTCTTCAGAAATAAAACTCAGAGTTGAGATTGGAGACATATTGGGTGCTGGTGGAACGGTGGATGATAAACAGAGGCCCAGCTTTAAAATAATGAAAAAGTGTGACACTCAACCAGCTCTACAAAGATTCTGTAGCGAAGAAAAGCATTGTGAACGATGAAATCTCTATGTACAGAGTTCAGCCGGATGTGGTAAGACTGCTTTAATCCTAAATGGGTAGTGAACTGTAGATTTTGTTGTTTGCATGATTACCTGTTTTGTATTAATGATGAAGGGGTGATAATGAATGGCTGACAGTGCCGTTAACAAACTACTTCTTCTGTCAGTGGGAACTTGTTTTATTGCTCCGACACTCACCTGTTTGTTGATCCTTTGGCAGCTCCGCAATACATTCAATGTTTCCTGACAAGGTACTGATTAAAGGAACCTTCTGCTGCAAGCAACTGTTGTCACGTTGCGTGCCTTTGTTCCGAGGTACTTGTACTTTGAGTCATATGGCTGCATTGTGTTTACCGGTTATAATTAAAAAATCTCACAAAAAGCAGTTTACCTAGAGGCCTGTTGGCAAGTGTATGCTATTTACTGGTCATTACCCTCTGGTAGAACTGATGCAATAAGGTTGTTAATGAGGGCTGTCATCAGCAGATTAAGATGTCTAAGAGATGATGTTTGGAGACACCTGGAATCCACATTTTCATTGTACAAAATCAATCACCTTGGAATTGGCATTAAAAATTATTTCAAATTGTCAATGTGAACATCATTCTGACATACTCTGCAACACACTCAGTGATTCATTACTGTCATAGAGTCATAGAGATGTACAGCACAGAAACAGATCCTTCTGTCCAACTTGTTCAAGCTGACCAGAGACCCTAAATTAATCTAGTGTGGAGCTGGAGGATCACAGCAGGCCAGACAGCATCAGAGGAGCAGGAAAGTTGATGTTTTGGGTCAGAACCCTTCTTCAGAAAATCTATCCCGACCTGAAACATCAGCTTTCCTGCTCCTCTGATGCTGCCTGGCCTACTGTGTTCCTCCAGCTCTACACTGTGTCATTTCTGACTCCAGCATTAGCAGTTCTTACTATCGCTAAATTAATCTAGTCCCATTTGCCAGCATTTAGCCCATATCCTGCTAAACCCTTCCTATTCACGTACCCATCCAGATGGCTTATTAGACAAACTGGGACATTAGAAATTTTGGATCTGTCTCAGATATTCTCTCAAGTTAAGCAGCACTGATCACATCTATAAATGATCTCCACATTTTATATTGATGAAGATTCCTGCATTGTCCATTATTTAACCTGGATATCACCTCAGTAACCCTTTCTGATCTGAACTGGATATTGAGCCCTTTGCAAATGTGCCTTCACATGCACTTCTGTATTAGCTCAGTAAGTACATTGATAGCACGTTCAGTACAAATTGTGAAGTTGATTTGACACAAAACCTGGTCAAATCTCTCTGTCCATAACTTGCCTGGATATTTCAAGCCTGCATCTCAGTAGACAACACCTGACTGACTTGACCAAATGTGACCTTTACCGCCTTGTTTCCTGTCACACAGAAATTTGTGACTTGATTCACAATCCTTGCATAGATCAAGGTTGGTCAAAAAGTTGGTGTTCAATTCCTCTTCCACGTCATAAATTGCTAGAAACTAGCCCTTATATTAACAAAATCATTGGGGCTATTGTGACTCATCTAATATTAGCCAATTATTATTTTACTGACTCAGGTGGAGAAAAAGATCTTCAGACCATCACATCACCTCTTTAAGGATTCAGTTCTGTATAACCACCTTCTGTCCCTGCTCCCAACTTTCTGGGAGTAGGGCGAGAGAGGATGGAAGTTGGATTGAAGAGGTACGGAGGAGGTAGTGGTGGAAGTTGGTACAATTACAACATTTAAAAGGCATCTGGACGGTTCTATGAATGGGAAGGGTTTAGAGGGATATGAGCCAAGTGCTGGCAGATGGGACGAGATGAATTTAGGATATCTGGTTGGCATGGACGAGTTGGACCGAAGGGTCTGTTTCCATGCTGTATATCTCTATGAGAAACGTTAGCAATGTCGGGGAAGTATTGGACTCATGGAGCCAATTTCTCTTTCACTGGATGAAAGGGCTAGATCTCAATGAAATTTCCATTGGAGGAGAGTGGGTGCATGCATCTGTGTGTGTGTGTATGTTGGGGATTAGTTGTGTGGTGGGCAGATGAATGGTTGAGTGAGGATATCATTTTTAGCTCCTGTTTTATGATGCTGCTGAATTGCTTCTGGCTGGGAGACGAGGTGGAGGGGTGGCAGATTTGTTGTTTAAACGGTGACAGAAAACCATAATTTGCATGGGGACTTTTATGGAGACTGCAGGAGTGGGAAACATGGCAATGCAGTGTGACTGAACCACTCCAGATGTAAAATTTCTGTTTCTCAATGGTGGCTTGAGATGCAGCTAAAGTCAGTTGTATGTTTGCGGCATTTTAAGCTTCTCTGTGGCCTGCAGTGATTGCACGCTTACAAAACGGTTGCATGCTATGCGTAGTCATTAAAATGCAGATTTTTTTAAAAAGTCCTACCTTCAAAATAAAATCACTAGTGCATAAGGATCTTGTTGAACCCAGTTCACATTTGGTTAAAGGGGCATTAGATAGTTTTCTCTGTGCAGTTGTTTCTTGAGGGCAAGGGTTTTCCTTATTAAAGTCTGTATGACAAGTGAGGGGAGTAGGAGCAAGGGGCAGGCAGCAGGTGGTGGGTGGTTTGGAGTGGGATCAGGGTTGTGGACAATTAGACAAGGGTTCCAAGGAAGGGCAGAGGTTGGAATTGGGAAGTGGGAAGGCATGGGACCTTGGCTGTAGCTGGGAACTGTCAGTCAAATAAAGAAAGAAAGGGGCCCAGAGAGCAAGGTCATTTCTATCCATATGTGGGTCCGCTGACTGGATATTGGCTGGCAGAGAGGGCGGGTACAGCCACAGGAAGATTTGATTGGATGGTGTGGCAGGTCCAGTTTGAGTTGGGAAAATTGAATGGCATTGTCCACAGTAACCAACAGCAACCTTAAGGAGGACGCAAGGCAGGATTAGGATCAAAGGGGAAATGGTGATGGGCACAAGGGATGGGTGCACACTCAATGGAGGGGTATGGAATTTTCAATTATACAGCATCAGGGTACCGAAGTTGATGGCTTACAGAAGGAAGACGTAAAGCATCAAAAGCAATGGGGAAAGATGTGAAGCTGAATGGAGGAAGGAGGAGGGGATTAGATTGTAACATTTGTGTTCCAATGACCATCTCTGCAATGTCTCTAGATGCACATGCAGTCCCAGGATTGGAGGTCAAACTGGAAGGAGCCCAATGGGCAGTAGTTGATGTTTTGATTGGGTCAATGGAAGGAGTTATAAAGGTTCCCTGCTCATCACTTCAGTGGAGGAATTCATGGACTCACGTTCTTCCCTCACAGCTTCCCTTCTGATGCTTAAACCTACGGGTTTGCAATATCCCTGCAAGCCTGGAGCAGGAGGAGAGCGGAACAAAGCAGCACAATGCTAGCAGCAGAGGGAGAGGCTAGTCCATGGAACCCATTCAAGAAGACAGTGGGAGAGCAGGCAGAGCCTGTTTGTCTGGGTGGTATATCATATCTCATCCCAATTGCCAACTGATGGCAGGTTTTGCCAATGGAAGTGCCCCCACCACTGAATTGCACATTTCCTGTGTGCACCAGCAATTTAAATTTTAATTGTAATCACAGGAGAAATGGTAAAAAGCAAGAGCGTGAGGAAGTGGCACACAATTATGGTTCAGCTATTGGGAATAACACGCTGTCTATCATCCCCATGTGTGGAGACAAGGCTTGAGAATAATTTGGCTGGAATTTTCTAAAGCACAAACGAGGGTCCGACCCGAAACTTTCCTGCTCCCCTGATGCTGCCTGACCTGCTGTGTTCCTCCAGGTCCACACTGTGTTATCTCAGACTCCAGCATCTACAGTTCTTACTATCTCTGAGAAGGATTAATGTTGACTGTGTGTTCTTGGCTCCATCTCACCAGAGCCAGCTGACAGGATCTTCAAGCTTCCCAAACCAGAGACACTTAGACCAAATTGTCGGATCTTTGCCCGCGTATTATTCTACAATCAGATCTCGATTATTTTTCCGGATTACCATAAAAGGCAGCCCATCGGACAAAGGCATTTTAACAAGAGCTGGCACTTCCAGTAAGTACACAATTGCATGCTCTTTTAGGATCAGTTAACAGAAATTTTAGCCTTGCAGAAAGAAATTGGCAATTAGATGTATTCAACTATGCTGGCTAGAATCCAGATGACATGAATCACAAACCAGAATGGACAGGCTGTGAAAGGGACAAGGTCATGGGATAGACTTAGTCAGAGTGAAATAGCTCACATGTCCTTTCATTGTGGCGCAGTTTCACTGGTAAATGGGAAACTTAATATTCACGTGCATTTACTGGCAGGTCCTCAGTTCTGGCAAATTCAGAACCCAATTACTAATGTACCCATGCACTCTGCTAACAGGGGTAACTGCATTGATTTCCTCCAGGTGTAAAGCTCTATGTCTCAAGTCTGCTCAGCTCTTGGTACCTATACATTGTTAAGATGTAAGATCCACCTTAATGCAGTTACTGTCTTCTCCGAAACTCTTGCTCCACAAGTATGTCCTACTGGTGTTTTCACATACCTTCCCCCATTAACCCCACAGACAACGAGATGGGCTGAATGTCCTCCTTTTATGCTCAAGGTATCGCAAATCTGACAAACACTGAAGGATGCCAATGAAGGCTTACTATTCAGTCATAGAGATGTACAGCACGGAAACAGACCCTTCAGTCCAAATGGCTATGCTGACCAGATATCCTAAATTAATCTAGTCCCATTTACCAGCATTTGGCCCATATCCCTCTAAACCCTTCCTAATCAAATACCCATCCAGATGCCTTTTAAATGTTGCAACTGTACCTGTCTCCATCACTTCCTCTGGCAGCTCATTCCATACACGCACAACCCTCGGCCTGAAAAAGTTGACCCTTAGGTCCCTTATAAATCTTTCCCCTCTCATCTTAAACCTATGCCCTCTAGTTTTGGATGCCCTCACCCCAGGGAGAAAATTTTAGCTATTTACCCTATCCATGCCCCTCATGATTTTATAAACCACCATAAGGTCACCCCTCAGCCTCCGCATTCCAGGGAAAATAGCCCCAGCCTATTGAGCCTTTCCCTATAGCTCAAAGCCTCCAAGCCTGGCAACATCCTCGTCAATCTTTTCTGAACCATTTCTAGTTTCACAACATTCATCCTATAGTAGGGAGACCAGAATTGTATGCAGTATTCCAAAAGTGGCCTAACCAATGTCCTGTACAGCCGCAACATGACCTCCCAACTCCTATACTCAATGCACCGACCGATAAAGTCATGCAAACCAAACGCCTTCTTCGCTATCCTGTCTACCTGTGATTCCACTTTCACGGAACTATGAATTTGCACTCCAAGGTTTCTTTGTTCAGCAACACTCCTCAGGATCTTACCATTAAGTGTATAAGTCCTGCCCTGATTTGCCTTTCCAAAATGCAGCACCTCACACATTTATCTAAATTAAACTCCATCTGCCACTCCTTGGCCCATTGGCCCATCTGATCAAGGTCCCACTGTACTCGGAGGTAATCTCCTTTGCTGTCCACTACACCTCTAATTTTAATATCATCTGCAAACTAACTAACCATATCTCCTATGTTCACATCCAAATCATTTATATAAATGACAAAAAGCAGTGGACCCAGCACTGATCATTCTGGCACATCCGTTGGTCACAGGCCTCCAGTCTGAAAAGCAACCCTCCATCACCACCCTCTGTCTTCTACCTTTGAGCCAGTTCTGTATCCAGATGGCTCGTTCTCCCTGTATTCCATGTGATCTAACCTTGCTAACCAGTCTTCCATGGAGAACCTTCTCAAACACCGTGCTGAAGTCCATACAGATAGTGTCCACCGCTCTGCCATCAATACTTTTCATTACTTCTTCAAAAAAACCTCAAAGTTAGTGAGACATGATTTCCCCACGCACACTATCCTTAATCAGTCCTTGCCTTTCCAAATACATGTAAATCCTGTCCCTCAGGGTGGTCACTGCCGACGTTACCCGAACTGCACCCCCACAGCCACCAGCGCTACAGTCGACCCCTGCCCCAGCCCCAAACCCTGCCGGGTCTTCACCATCCCCCCAGACCTCCCCCCTCACTGAGGACGAATGGTCAGAACTCAGTAAAGGACTCACCTTAGTCCCCCTCCACCCACACATCAGTGAATACCGCTCAAGCTTGGACGTACAACAATTTTTCCGCTGCCTCTGCCTCCGCACCTATTTCACTAACCACAAGTCAAAACCCCCTTCAACAGACCCCTTCTCCCACCTCCAACAGATCCCCTCCTCCTAACACCACCCTAAGGCCTCGTACCCTCCCTCGACCGCTTCATCTCCAACTGTCATCGCGACATCAATCGCCTCAACCCCCCCCCAAAACGTGCAGCCCTCCGCTCCAACCCTAACCTCACTATAAAACCGCGGACAAGGGAGGCGCAGTTGTGGTAGGGCACACTGACCTCTACATCGCCGAGGCCAGACGCCAGCTCTCTGACACCTCCTCCTACTGCCCCCTTGATCATGATCCCACCCCCGACCACCAAAACATCATCTCCCAAACCTTTCACAACCTTATCGCCTCAGGACACCTCCCACCTACAGCCTCCAACCTCATCGTTTCCCCAACCCTGCATCGCCCGTTTCTATCTACTTCCTAAAATCCACAAACCTGACTGTCCTGACCGCCCCATTGTCTCTGTCTGCCCCACTGAATTTATCTCCACTTATCTCGACTCTATTTTCTCCCCCCGGTCCAGGAACTCCCCATCTATGTCTGTGACACCACTCACACGCTCCACCTCCTCCAAAACTTCCAATCCCCTGGCCCCCAACACCTCATCTTCACCATGGACATCCAGTTCCTATACACTTGCATTCCTCATGCAGATGGCCTAAAAGCCCTCTGTTTCTTCCTGTCCCACAGGCCCGGCCAGTCCCCATCCACCGACACCCTTATCTGCTTAGCCGAACTCGTCCTCACCATTAACAACTTATCCTTCAACTCCTCCGACTTCCTACAGACTAAGGGGGTGGCCACGGGTAACCGCATGGGCCCAAGCTATGCTTGCCTCTTCACAGGATATGTGGAACAATCCCTCTTCCACAGCTACACTGGCCCTATCCCCCACCTCTTCCTCCGTTACATCGATGGACTGTATCGGCGCCACGTCATGCTCCCACGAGGAGCTCGAACAGTTCATCCACTTTACTAACACCTTCCACTCCAACCTTAAGTTCACCTGGACCATCTCTAATACCTCTCTCTCCTTCCTGGGCCTCTCTGTCTCCATCTCTGGTGACTGCCTCGAAACAGATCTATTTCAACGCCACCGACTCCCAGTTACCTAGACTACACCTCCTCGCACCCATCTTCCTGCAAGAATGCCATCCCCTATTCCCTATTCCTAATTCCTTCATCTCCGCCGCATCAGCTCCCAAGATGGGGCATTCCAGTCCTGAACATCCCAGATATCCTCGTATTTCAAGGACCACAACTTCTCTCCCTTCAGTGGTCAAAAATGCTCTTGACCGCACCTCTTGTGTTTCCTGCACCTCTGCCCTCACATCCCCACCCCGCAACAAAAACAAAGACAGAAGAATCCCCCTTATCCTCACTTATCACCCTCACTAACCTCCAGATTCAACGTATCATTCTCCACCACTTCCGCCACCTGCAATTTGATCCCACAACCAAGGATTCCCTCCCCACCTCTATTTGTCTTCCATAGGGACCGCTCTCTCCATGACTCCCTCATCCACTCCACACTAGCCCCACCACCTCACCCTGCAACCGCAGGAAGTGCTACATCTGCCTCTACACCTCTGCACCCCTCCTCACCTCCATCCAAGGAACCAAGAAACCTTCCACATCAGACAGAGGTTCACCTGCACATCCACTAATGTTGTCTATTGCATCCGCTGCCCCTGACGTGGCCTCCTCTACAATCGGGGAGACTAAGCAGAGGCTTGGAGACCGCTTTGCAGAGTACCTACGCTCAGTTCGCGACAAACGACAACACCTTCTGGTTGCGAACAATTTCAACTCCCTCTCCCACTCCCATTCCCACTCCCTGGACGACATGTCCATTCTGGGCCTCCTTCAGTATCACAACGACGCCAGAAACTGGAGGAGCAGCACCTCATATTTCTCCTCGGGATCCTACAGCCCAGTGGCCTAAATGTGGACTTTACCAGACTCAAAATCTCCCCACCCCCAGGCCTCATCCCAAGACCAATCCTCCCTCTCATCAACCTGACACAACCTGTGCGTCTTCTCTCCCATCTATCTGTCCCTCCCACCTCACTAACCAATCCCCACCACTCCCTACCTGCACTCACCTATCACCATCCCACCTACCTTCCCCAGCCCCACCCCCCCCTCTATTTATTTCAGAGCTCCTTTCCACCTCCCCCATTTCTGAAGAAGGGTCCCGACCTGAAACGTCAACCTTCCTGCTCCCCTGATGCTGCCTGGCCTGCTGTGCTCCTCCAGCTCCACACCGTGTTAGATCTGTCCCTCAGGGTGATGTGTTTTCTTTTACTGCAGACCATGTTAGGTTATTGGTTTACTAATTGGCAAGTCCTAGAAACCAGGGCAAGGCTACCGCTCCAGGTACAGCAATAGCATGTATAATGTTACATGTCCGTCTGCTGAAAGGTGTGAAAACAGAAGTTGCTGGAAAAGCTCAGCAGATCTGGTAGCAACTGAGAAGAAAAATATCAGTTAACGTTTTGGGTCTGATGACCCTTCCTCAGAACATTCGGGTCACTGGACAAAAACGTTAACACTGATTTTTTTTTTTCTTCATGGATACTGCTGGACCTGCTCAGCTTTTCCAGCAATTTCTGTTTTTGTTCCTGATTTACAGCATCCAGAGTTCTTCCAGGTTTTTTTTAAAAAGCTTAAAAGGATGTGGTCTGACCAATTTTTCTGAAGGGTCTAGGCCCGAAACATCAGCTTTCCTGCTCCTCTGATGCTGCTTGGCCTGCTGTGCTCATCCAGCTCTACACCTCGTTACTTCACATACACTGTCTTGAGTTTTTCAATTGGCCATTCACCTTCAGCAGAATGCGATGATCCAAGTAGGAACATTGTAATGCAGCAGCCACATAGACCTTCAAATTAAGACTGGACAGTGGAACATCTAGAACTTTGCAATATTTGAGTGCACACTCAACTGTAATATGCTCTGCAAGATTTATTTACCAGTTTGTTGCAGTGTTACCTCAAAACAGTAGTAGCAACTTGCACTGTACCAAACATCTATTAAAAGCTAGAGAGAAAGGAAATCACAGGACACTCTAAACCAGTACACCAGCTTTTATTACAAAAAAAAAACTATCTTTGTATAAAGAGCCTTCTCCATCAGTTCTGTCTCTTTGGTCTGAATAAATAAAATCATTTTCTAAATACAAAGCAACTTGGAGACAATAAAAAGGAGTAAAATCAAACAACTTGCAGCCAGAGGCAACAAAATTAAATTGAGAGTTAAATAAATTAAAAAAAGTGTGGAGGAAAGCACGGAATAAATACATACAGTTTAAATAAAACATTTTCCTTTTTTTTTAGAAAAAAAGAGCAAAAGTATCTAACTATTTCTGAAGAGGCTCACTATATACATAATATATATATAATATATACACATACATATTATATATATTTATATATATAGTCAGACTCATATAAAATCAGGAAATTTAAGCTGTGCAAATTCAATCTTTAAAACTTAAGAAATACATGGATTTGAAAAATAAAAGATTTCCCCTGATAATGCTGTGTGCAAATCTACCACTTAGATATGCCTCCCCCAACCCCAAAAAGGTAACAACCTTTATTGCTATTCTGTTTATCGATCGTTATTGAAGTGCATTACAATTACACAGACAGGGCGGGGGAAACTTTGAAATGGGAATGTTTGCAGGACGTGGAGATCAGACACATGGGAATTTGTTTGCCTTTGGGATTTAACAATGTGGTGCATTGTTGGCAGCTTGTGTCAGAAAACAGTTAAAAGTACCTGTTACTGCAGCTGTGGGGCGAGGTAGTCTTTGAACTGGCTTGAGTGGCACATGACTGTGATTGGTTGAATGACCTGCCCCTCATTAAACAGATGGCATTTTGCCCGATGGTCAGCAATGCTGATGGATTTGAAACGCCCAGCCTACCATCCAGGGATCATGTCCAGTGCCTCATCGTATGGTACTGCATTCTAACTGTCTCATCATACACACGAGGAGTTTTACAGCCACCAAGTATATTCCAGCCCAAAGCAAGGAAGTTTGGGGCTGCATTATTCTACGCAGAAATCATTCAACAGGACCAACAAAAAAAAATCTACAGGTTCAACCAACTGCAAAATGCTGTTTGCAATTCAGCCGGTTACCTTTCATGCTTGTTCCTCTCAACTGCTTAAACTACATTTATACAAAATCATTCAGAACAAATGATCTACATGCCATCTATTCAGCTCAGTCTGGATTAATGCCATCCAGCTAATTCTTCAAAGCCTCATAAATAGGAAACATAGCGTTCAAAAAACAAGTGTTTCCTGATAAGAGTCTCAACTTTTACATAGAGGTGACTCTGAAGATGCTGTTGAGTAAAGAGGCATCTCCTAGAATGATCCTATTACTGAGCACTTGCATCTGTTACTATTAGTGAGAGAAGAAGCCAACAAACAACCCAATCAGGTAATGATTAAACTGCACACAGTCAAAATGGATACCACTTAGATCCAAATAAAGCAGTTCATTCCCTCCACGGACACACACTGCACCAGCTCAACAACTTAATTATAGCCACTTTGGCTGTCGGCCTCCTGAAATGTTACCCTCTTCCCAATACAATCATGTTGGGCACTGGCCAGTTGGAATCCCAAGCACCAGTGAGAGGAATGGTGAGGTCCATGTGCTGATGCCTTTGTCTCTTTCCATTCAAATCTCTTCCAGATTTTTTAAGAAAAAAGGTTAAAAATTAAGAGTTTTTCTTCAGCACTGGATCCTTCCAGCACTCATGTACAGAGTTGTTGTTCTATTCAAGTATTGAAAGCTGTTTGGAAAAAGGTCTTGGAAGGTTTTAGCCTCCTGGGTGCAGGGTACAGGGTACAGGAACAGTTCATACAGTGTATACACCCATGCTGCTAGCCTGTTCCTGCAGTCCCAGAATGCTGTAAGCAATCCGTTTCTGGTGCCCTGGTAACCGGACTCCAATCTTCTTCACATCTCTAAATTAATTTAAAAAAAGCAAAATGTCAGCATGTGTAACTTTTTTTGAAAAACAGCATTCATATAGCACTTTGCATAACTACCACCATTGCAAAAGCTCCTTGCAAACAATGAAGTTCAAATATAGTCACTGCGCATCACAAGAAAATGCAGCAGCCAATTTACACACAGGAAGCTCATAAACACCATTGTGATAATGGTCCAGATAGTCTGCTTCACTGATATTGATTTAAAGGGAAGGATATTGGATGCAACACTAGAAATAACATCCCCTCCCACTTTTCCACTGATAGTGGCATGGATTTTTTTTTTAAGAAACATCCACCTGAGTGTGCCGATGGAGCTTCCACACACCATCTCCTTTGTAAGGCAGGGCCTTCGATAGCACAGCACTCCCTCACTACTGCACTGGAAGGTCAGCCTTGCATTTTGCACTGAAGATGTCATGTGGATCTTGAACTCAGAACCTCGTGACTCAGCAGTGAGAGTATCACCAACTGAACCATTTCTAACAGAGGGATACACCTAGTCTCATCAGTACAATAGCCCTCCTAGTCACGTGAAATCACTTCGCAAACACATTTCAGCTGCATGATGCAAATACAATTTGTGTCTGATATAATTGTGACAATACAGATGTGAGAAATCGCAAGCGGAAGAAATCTTCTTGCATCCAATTATAGAACTATTTTGAGAATGAAGCTAGCTTAGCATTAGCATTGAAGTGCACCTACAGTGATTTTACAACGGAATTGGAAATCCATTTGATAACTGAGTTAAGTTCAAATAGCAGATGAAGGAGATGCCAAACTCACAAATGAGGAGGAGTAGGCCACTCGGCCCTTTAAGCTTGCTCCGCCATTCAATGAGATCATGCCTAATCTGATGGCTCCACATTCCTACCCATCCCTGATACTCATGATATGCACAGGGCTGCTTCCACCACCTTTTCAGGGAGAGAGTTCCAAAGACTCTCAACCCTCTGAGAAGATGTCTTCTCACCCTGGTCCTGGTTGTTATTTTAAAAAAAAAAACAGGGACCCTCTAGTTCTAGATTCTCACACAAGAGAAATCAGCCTGGCCACATCCACCCTGTCAAGACCTCTATGGGTCTTATGTCTCAATAAAGTTGCCACTTATTCCTCCAAACTCCAGTGATGCCAGACTGGCTTGTCTGACCTTTCCTCAACCCAACTATTTCAGGTATTAGTCTAGTAAACCTACACTGAACTGTTTCTAATGCATTGACATCCTTCTGTCAATAAAGGAAGGCCAATATTGTGCACAGAACTCCAGATGTGGTCTCACCAATGCCAATGATAAAAGAATTCACAAGCTAATATCTGCAGTCATTTCAAAACTGCAGGCATCACTGAAGATTGGCCACACAGACAAGCTTTACTTGAGGATGGCCCAGTGCAGCTTGGGAAAGAACAGATCATTTTCCATTCACTGGTCACATTCTCTCAGATGAGGGAGGGGATGAACTAAATTGGCTCTTTGTTTTCCACCTCCACTTGTCCCCATCTCCATGGAGACAAGAACCTGACATTTCCTGTTTGGTGAGCAAATGCTCTGATTGCGGGCCAAATGCATTTTGTAAGGTGATCCCGGCATGTTTCACTTGCTGTGTTTACAATGAGTGCAAATTCTTCTATTGTTTGTTTCAAGTCTCTACAGAAAGATTAATTTTTCTTTTGCTACACCCTGATATTTAGGTTCCAGAAACATGCCACTCACCTCCTGGGATACCTCGAGACTTATTTAGCCAGCACAGAGGAACATAATCTGCCTAACTCAAGTGTAGCTTCTTCCACCTTGTGGAAACGCCTTTCGAAAGATCACTGCTAGTTGTGTGGCTCGTAGTTCTGCGTGCTAATGATAAACAGCAAAACCTGCATCTTTCTTGTTGGTCTTCCAGAACAAGGAGTTGACCCCGACCGAGTGTTGGAATGTGCCAGCCTGCAAGGTCCAGCACTGTGTGCTAAGGGACACACTAAAGTTTGGGACAGCTGCCATGAAGGGGCAACAGGGAAAGACCACTATCCAAGTTTTTCTACCAAAGTATAATGAGGTCTGTTCAGTTATTGGACACATGCAGTGCCTCAAATGCATGTAAATATATAGTCTTGCAAAGTTAAGAAATGCCTTTGGTTTGTTTGCTGGATAGAGTCAAACTCTAATGTTTGTTTGAGATAACAAGGTGTAGAGCTGGATGAACACAGCAGGCCAAGCAGCATCAGAGGAGCAGGAAGGCTGACGTTTTGGGCCCAGACCCTCCTTCAGAAATTTCTGAAGAAGGGTCTAGGCCCG
>NC_063362.1:21241487-21361146 GCF_021869965.1 Rhincodon typus | reverse complement strand
AAACGTCAGCCTTCCTGCTCCTCTGATGCTGCTTGGCCTGCTGTGTTCATCCAGCTCTACACCTTGTTATCTCAGATTCGCCAGCATCTGCAGTTCCTAATGTTTGTTTGTTTGTTTCTTCATATGCTACTGTACAGAACCAAGCTACTTTACTAACTATGTATATAAAGATATTTTTATGAATAAAAGTGTATTTTTGAAATTAAAAAATGGTTTGCAAGACAGCTTGCTTCGTTCTTGCTTCCCATTTTTCTTGCTTTATCGTTTTCTCTCCCATTGTTTTAGTATAAATAAAGCACTGATTATTTGTGGGAGTTTTATTACAATCTGCCCCAACCACTCCCAGGGGTGCACCATGTGTCTGTCCTCGCTATTACCGTACAAATTCAAGCCAAGATTTCTCACAATGCTCAGCCTCGACAGTAGATACTCCCTCGTTTAGGGATCAGGGTATGTTTTCACTTCTGTGACAAGCCTCTTGCTTCTGGCCTCTAACAGTGGGATACAGCACCAGTGTTAGTGCATATCAAGCTGCCTGCAGTGTTTATTATAGTCTGCAGGGCCAGATGGGTTTATTTATTTAGTCAAGCGATAACTCCATGTTAGACAGAGAGAAGTTAGATTGTCCTTAAACTATTAATAGTACATCCTGAAGTGCCTATATATCCATGAGAAAGAATCCAGGGAAGTAAACATTTTCTCTCACTCGAGAGATTTTGTTTATCCCCCACATTTTCTCATGGGACGAAGGCATCACTGACAAAGCCACCAAATCTTACCCACCTCTGAACTGAGGGGACCATTTCAGAGAACAGTTAAAAAGAGTTACAATGTTATCCACATTGCTGCAGGTATGGAGTCACATATAGGCCAGGCCAGGTCAGGTCAGGTCAGATTTTGTTTCAGAAAAAAAAACATTAGTAGACCAGATGTTTTTTATATAAAAAAAAACAAAAATTGATGTAGTTGTGACCATGAGAACTGAGACTGGCTTTAGAATTCTAGATTTTATTAACTCAATTTAAATTTCATTAGCAGCCATGATAGGATCTGGGCCCATCTCCCCAGAGCATTAATACAATAGCAAAATACTGCAGATGCTGGAGAACTGCTGTATATAATAAAAAAGCCATGGAGAAACTCAGTAGGTCCAGCAGCAGTGGAGAGAGAAACAGAGTGAACGTCTTTAAATCCAACAGGACTCTTCAAAACGTTGCACAAAATGTTACCATGCTTCATTTTTGCCTTTCCTAGAGCATTAATCTCTGGAATATTAGCCCTGGGATTTTACCACTGTGTCACCATCTGCCCTGTTAGTATCCTTTTCATGCTAATGGCTCTACTTACAAACTGATGATCTTGCAGAGGAGGAGAGGAGAAAATTCCCTGTGCATTTCTCCAGATACAGAACACCACAGGCACAAGTACTCCACTCACTGGAGTACTGCCTCCCAGAAAGACAGCATCACTTTAGTGAAGTTGTAGAGAACCAGAGGCACGCCTGCTCAGTAATGTATCAGACTGCGAGTCACCAGGGACCATTGCACTGAGTTTGTTGTGCACAGAAAAACCATGGTGATAAAAAAATCAGCAACCTAACAACTTATGCGAGCAGGAGGTATTAGCACCACTTTAAAAATCAGGAGCACACAGAGCCGTGCTTGAACTGCTGATCCCACCAATGTACTTACTCTGTGGTTAGCTGAACAATATGCTCCATGGTGTTGTACCCAGCTGTCATAAAATTCTCCAAATACTGGCCCATCTTTATAGAGTCCAGCCACTCGTTGACAGTACGGAAGATCATGCCATCGGTTCCACTTGTGCTAGGCAGCCGGATGGATACTCTGCAGAGAACCAGGAGATCAGCAAATTATAATTCATTTACAAGATTGAGAGGCACAGTCACTTTACATATGGACTAACTTCAGCTAAGCAACACCATAAATGATGCCTCAGAAGAGACGGTCATGAGTCTCGGTTGTTAAATTGGCTCAGAATTGTACACAGAGCTATCCTTTTGGTCAGACTGACACTGTGCATCACCAGATGGCCTATTTTGCTGTGGCTCCCCTTCACTGCAGATGATGGATTCTACCCATTTAATTGCTCAAATTGAAAGTTCTTTTGCAATACTTCCCTGTTAGTTGAATCAAACGTAACGAACAACTCATTTTTGAATCTACACCATCTAATTCAGTTCACAGATTTAATTCCACCCAGGACTGAAGAACAGATATCATTGCATCAGTGTTTGATCAACCCTGTCCCTTCAGCCTCCCGAACCAGAAATCTAGGTGATTTTCTTTGGAATGTTTTAATTGAGTGAGCAGGATTGACAGGTTTTTTACTGCAGTCTGTTTCATACCCCAGTACCCACTGGGTGACAGAGGAACCTTAAATCTTATTTTGGGCCTGTTAATCGCCACAAAAAGCTAGCCCTGACTTGGGATGGACTCAAGCTTGGGAGTAACCACAATCCCACAGCAGTAAGGGGTTAAATATCAGAAAACAAAGGCGATCAGTTGACTGCAGAGGCTAATAACGAGTCACATTTCTATTCAAGTACATACGCACACTTTCAGCAAATGCTTAAGTTCTGCCCCAAGCTAGTTAGACAAGCCTGGATTGTTGGCCCTGATTAATTTGCCCACAGCCACTACTCAAACAGGAGTTTCTGTGGTTTTTCCATTGTTCATACACCTGGAATACTGGAATGTGCGCTTTTGGTACTACAGAGCTGTCAAGTACACAGTTGGACCTTCGCCAGCACTGAGATTTCATTACCAAGAACATGTATGCAGTGCAACAAATCTAAACTGGCACTTAGAGAACCAGATCGGTACCACAATGGAGAGAATCCCAGTCAGGGTCAGAGCTGTACCAGTAATTGATTGGCACCAGGACGGCCAGCCGCAAGTATTTATTCAAACAACTCATCTATTCATCGTCCAGAGTTTGACTGTTTCATATTCATGTGGACAGGTCACTCAATCTTTACACTTTCATGTTCCTTTGGCAGCAGCAGAGAGTTAACCTTTTGGATATTTTGCGTGCAATGGTTAGAGCACAATGCTTTCTTGTAAGCTGAGTAAGATTTGGTCTCTCGTTCCTTGTGGCACATGGCAGTAACTCAAGACTGCATGTAGAGACAACAAAACCCCAACATCGCTCAGTTAGCAAGTACAGACATTTGATGAGGGATAACCCCTCATTGTGTTCTCTCATATACTCAACCCAATATCATACAACAGTGGGTAAAACAGACACAGGAACACAAAACCAACAGAATCAAATCTGCAAGTTATTTCAGTTAACTTCCTCTTGATAATGAAGAAAGTCTTTAACTAAAGCAATTGCTGGTGGTTTATCAAGTCAAAAGCCATTCACACTTCGTTATGTTGTCAAAGTTGGCATTGGCCTTTAGCCACTAATGAAGTGGTGTCCACAGACCAGACAGGTTTCTTCTGAAATTAACTGACAAGATTTGGGATCGAAGGGAGGTGTAATGAGATGCAGCATAACAAGTCACCACCTGACCCCAGCCCTCCTGAACAGAGCCTGGGGCACAGTGCCATCCCGTGGGACTTACCGTGGGTCGAAATCCGCAATGTTTTTCAGGGAGTCAGGGTTGCGGATCAGTTTGTCAAGGATGTTGACAATGTCACAGAATTTGGGTCGCTTGGCCCTCTCTTGTTGCCAGCACTGCATCATCAGCTGGTAGATGGCTGAAGGACAGTCCATTGGAGCAGGCAGGCGGAATCCTTCATTTATCGATTTCATCACCTACAACGGGGAAACGAGAGGAGGCTGAAAATTAACAACCCAAGTCATGGACAAGTGCTGTCTGCTTACAACTCTAAAAAAAAAGGCCACAGGTACTAAAGAACCACCAAGAGAACATCTATAAAGGAAGGTGACAAACTCAAAAGATTTCTCAGCCTAACTGTTGAGTGTAAGGCTCCTAATTGAAGGAGGGTAGCCTAGTGTCTCAGGAGTATCCATCTTTGGTGAGAGATAAGTTCTCTCATGCCAGGAAACCTGCTACACTGATGCAGTAAAGTGCTCCCTGAGGTTGAGATTAAGGCATACACTGTATCTAACCAGGAGCTAGAGAGGTGTACATAGAAATATAGGAAATAGGGAACCACAAGCAGGCCATTCAGCCCACTGAGCCTGCTCCACCAATGAGATTACAGCTGATCTTCTACCTCAATGGCATTTTCTTACACAAACCCCACATCCTTTAATATACTAAAGGGATCTATATTAACATATTAAGGAATGTGGGGTTTGTGTACGAAAATCACTAGAAATCTCAGTCTTTGTCTTCAGTATACTCAATGACCGAGCCCCTATAGCCTGTAGAGAGCGGTTTTCAAAAATGGCTGCCCAAAATATTCTATTCTCTGGCACGAAAATCCCTCACTTTAAATTAGCATCAGGTGACAATCAGGCTGCAGAATATTCAAAACTGCCAAACTTCTTCAATGTAAAACAACAAAAGTGAGAACAAAGTGGAGCCAAAATCCCCTACAGTACTAGAACCTTGTTCCTATTATCATTTTAAACCTTAACCTCGTAGTGGTTTCTTCATTCATAAGATTACAAAATTATTTGTATGAAATCAGGCAAGTTTTAGAGGACTCCCTCTCTTCTGCAAATGTTACTCTATTTGTGGACATTCATTCCTCTTGAATTGCTTCTGTTCTCCCAAGCTACTTTTCTGCCCCTCAGCACTCTTCAAATCACTTCTCTTTAGTCATGCCAGTGTTGCCTTTTCTTGTGTTTGCTATACAATTTTTAAGCTGCCAGATCTCATTTCCTGCCCCATTCAAGCTTTCCACTGCCCTGCGTCTTTAGTTCATTGAATCCAAGACTAGAGTTTGCACTGCTTAGGCAAAACTGCCACTTACCTCATGATTGGACATATCCCAGTAAGGCCTCTCGCCATAGGACAAGACTTCCCACATTACAATGCCAAAGCTCCACACGTCACTTGCAGAGGTAAACTTCCGATAAGCAATGGCCTCTGGAGCAGTCCAGCGGATGGGAATCTTCCCTCCCTGAAAGAGGCACATCATCAGCAACTGAGGATTACCTAGTTTTCCCCATTTTGCAGTTAAATCAATAGCATCAGGAAGTCAGAGATCTCACAACAATCCCCATCTTAATATCGCTCATTTCAGCTTGCCACATGACAGTGTGCTATTTCAGGTACATTTTTCTCAGCACTGATTATTTTCAATAACGCGGCTGGATTCTAGATGCTCTATGGACGTGCCTGCTGTAAGCAGCAATTAAGTGATCCTGATGGCTGATAGAATTTTAACCCAAAAGCTTCTAACTGTTGATACTAGATGGCCCAGAGAAAAAGTGGGCCCAAATGGATCCGTTCTTGCAGTCAAAGATTCCTGGCATTCTTATAAGTGACAAACCGCTTCATCTTTCAAGTTACCAAACTCATCAACAAGATTGCACAATGATATTTAGGACATTATTTGGTACCATATTGATGCAACATTCATCAAAATATTACACAATTGACTGGCAGTTCATAGGTTAAAATCTAGGAATGTGGGACAGAAAGTGAAAGCAGTTGGAAACCTGTAAACCTAAGAAAGTACACACACTCCGTTTCAGGAATCGGCCCTGAAAGAATAGATAAATGGGGGTTAGAATGGAGTAGAAGTGACATGGACATTGGGCCAAATCTGTTCTGCCCTGGCCTAAAATAATTGCATATTACCCAGTGTATCATGTTGTATTTGGAGAAAGACAAGTACAGGTTTATTAAAAAGGGTAAGAAAAGCTATTGGCAACATTATAAAATGTTAAAGGTAAAACTGTAAATGTGGACAAACTACACAGAATAACAAACATCCAGGGAACATGATTTGGAATTTATAGGTCAGAGACAGAGCTTTGGATGGATGATTTATATACAAACAAAGAGGGGACAGTATAGCAAGACTAAGAAAAAGCAACCACTCTCACTCTCTGCCTCAGACACCCCTATTTTGGGTGTAGGCTTGTAAAATTTGGCAATTTTAAGAAATAAATCAAATATTAATCTTTTACTGCTAAGAAATTGAGCTTATTCAGCTTTTTAACTAAAATACCTGGAGCAAATGTTTGAGCAGCACCTAAAGCCCAACTCCCATTACAACGTGGGTGGGACCAAGTTACTGCAGATGCTGGGATCTGTACTGAAAACAACAAATGCTGAAGATCACAGCAGGTCAGGCAGCATTGTGGAGAGAGATCAAGCTAACGTTTCAAGTGTGATGTCAGCTCTAAAAAAGAACTCAAAACATTAGCTTGCTCTCTCTCCACAGATGCTGCCTGACCTGCTGTGATCTCCAGCATTTGTTGCTTTCAGCCCCGTTACAACACAGCAGTTTGGAGTTTGTTCAAGGACGGAGATCTGATTAAATAAAAACTTGGAGTGAGGTGTTGCCACCTAATTGCCAAAAGGAATGCCATGATCCCAGTCCCTACTTGAAAATACAAAGACTCAGAGGGATTCTGCTTCCCCCATCCAAGCCCTTCTTACTACAAAGAATCACTCACACTCGTGGTGTATGTCCCCTCGGTGTCATCTTCCAAAACTCGGGAGAGCCCAAAGTCTGACACTTTGCAAACCAGCTGACTATTCACCAGGATGTTACGAGCCGCTAGATCCCGGTGCACGTAGTTCATGTCGGAAAGGTACTTCATGCCAGATGAAATCCCCCGCAGCATTCCAACCAGTTGGAGAGAAGAGAAGTCGCCATCATTCCTCTGCAACCAAAGAAGTGAATACTCATGAATCTCCACGACACTCCCTCACTTAACAATTCATCCACAGTCAAACAACTCAACACCATCGCAGAAATTACAGCAGGAAGCTAACTAAACACTGAAGCACCCCAGTCATTGCCCCCCAAACCTAAAAATGATTTTGGAAAGACAACTGAACGGATCGCAACGCAAACTTCAGGGATCACACCAAGAGTCAGCTCCTGCACTTTCCGATGTTCACACACAGGGAAGAACTGCTGTACCAAGCTCGAATCTCAACACCCTATCGCTCTTGCAGAACTCAAATCTGCAAGAGTTAAAGCTCCAGTACTCTGCCAAACTTTCCCTCCCTGGAAGATGACTCAATACATTTACTGAAACAGGAGGAAATGGTTGTAAATTGTACATATTCACATATGAGGACTATGAGGTTGGAATGTATGAAAGCATAGAGACATGTGAAATGGGTGAGATATATACCAGCTGGCTGGTAAGGCTCTCTTCTTACACTACAATTTCTTACAGAGTGTTACAGGGGATGTGATGAAGGATGTTGTTCTATATACAAATCAGACCAACACTGCAATGCACAAGAACTTCCATTCTGCAATGTAAAACTGCTCCAGCTTCTCATCCTAATAAGGATCCAACCAGGAATCTAAAAAGTAAATAGACTCTTACCCGGAGATAGGCATCTAGTGCTCCATTTTCCATATACTCTGTCACAATCATCAGGGGTTTGTCTGTAAGGAGAAATCAAGTGTTAAAGACAAGAACATTGCCATTAGACATTCACTGTCACTCCCAAGGACATTGCTAAACTGTTTGTGATTGACATTTTCAAGAGGATGCATGTTTTCATTCAACCAGCTTACTCACATTTGGTCACGACCCCCTCCAGGTGAATGATGTTGTGGTGACTGAACTGTCCCATGATGCTCGCTTCACTCAGGAAATCAATCCTTTGGCTCTCCGTGTAGCCAGCTTTCAGGGTTTTAATCGCAACACCAATTTCCTTCCGTCCCTTCTTCAAAATCCCTTTGTAGACTTCACCAAACTCACCTGTTCCGATACAAAGCAGAGAGTTTGTCAAGGTGTACATTTGTATTACAATAGGCACAAACACACCGCGGTTGAATATTGCACAGGCCTGAATTTATTACTGTCTAATACTGCCCATGGCACTCTAAAACATACCTAGATTTTCAGTTCTAGTGTTTGATAATAGGTCATGGCCATTGGAAAGCATTACATACCGGCTCCAATCACTTTTTGCTTGGTGATCGCAGATGGATGAATCTCATCGGCAAACTTTAGGACAGCCTGGTTTGGGTCCTCGTATGTATGTGGATCAACATAGGTCTTCAGAGGCTTCAGCTGGTCTGCAGGCACACACACACACAAAAAAAAAAAAATCAATGTGCAGTCCACATCTGTGAAAACAGCAGGCAAAATACTGCCAACGTGATTACCTATGTGACCCAAGGCAGTACTAAAAGCCTGTTGATACCCAAATAAAACCTTTGGGCCTAGCAGGGTGGGGCACAGTTAGCCAAACAGAGCCAAGTGGCCTGTTGCAGGGTGGGCCCTACAAGTACCTACATGAGCTCTTGTGGCAGAGGCTGAGTGCACCTGTGGGAGTCATAACCAGTATTGCCTTAAAGAACTGGCTTTTTCAATATTCAGGTCAGTGTTACAGACAGTTTGCAGCAAGTACAAATAGGACCCTGGGGAACACATGAAGTTGGGGTAATTAAAAATAGTCTCTCCCAGTTTCCATTCTGACTCTTGTGTTGCGAAGGCAGGCTCTTTAGCCATGAGACTTACCAGGGAGTTTGGTGAAATAAATATCCTCAGGTCCCTGACGTGCCCGGGCACTTGGTTTCCTAGGAAACACAAATTCCAAAAAAATTAATAGTATCCTAGCTTAGGAGTGCACACAGTAACATTGATCATCGAATACCAGGTAACAAGAGGTCTCGTTTTCTAATGTTGCAAGAAGTGAAAAGAAGTGTCGCGATTTCATCCCTATGCAGCTCCTAACTAGGTTTATATTTGAATGCTATAACATTTTTCTTCTAAAATTTGCACCACCTTCCCTCTCCTTTCATAAAAAGGAAAGGAAAATTTGACTCCTTCCAAACTAATTAAATGACCATGCGTTGACTGATCCATTTGTTCTGTCCTACCTCAGACAGACACTCTTTGACTTTCAAAATAGGAGTACTACTTACAACTTTTATTAATAAAAGTGGACCACACAATGGACTGGATGCATTCTTGGACCACGTAATGAACAAGTATCCGACTATGACCCACAAAGTTACAGCTTGCACGAAAACATGAGTACCAAGGTGGCTATTTTGATCACAAGGTGAAAACTCACCTCCGCCTAATATAGATGACAATGCACAGCAACAGCACCAGCACCACTCCTCCAACCACCAAGCCCACTATAAGTGTCAAATTCGAATCTGCAGAAAGAAAGGGAATAATTGTCTCAACCTGGGTTGCATCCAATAGGTTACCCGCTGCACATTTCCATTTGACCACACATGTACATTACACACATTCCTTCCTTTCCCAACATCATTTATTTTTATTTCAGATGAAATTCCAACAGTGTTTGGAACCCACTGACCCAGAAAGTGGATATTGGTCAGGTAGACTATAGTGCCAGCCCAAAGTCAGTGTGAATGCTACATTATGAGTGCTAGTTGCCCTCAGTACCCAGGCAGCTAAACCATTTCTCCCGAGAGTACAGGAATAAGGTAGTCTCACTACAAGTGAGCAAGCCTTTGAGGCCATGCTTGCAATATAGTGTTTTTTAATCCTCTGTATCTCGTTATATTCACCTTAAGAGCACTAGATTGGTTCCTGGGATAAGACAGTTGTGCTGCGATGGGAGCCTGAGTAAATTGGGCTTTATATTCTGTGAAATTTAGAAAGAATGAGAGGTGTTCTAATTGAAAAATGCTGAAGGGGTTTGACAGGGTAAGGACCAAAAAGTGGTTCAACCCTGTTTGGGGCATTTAGAACAACAGCACAGAGTCTCAGGTTAAGGGGACATTCACTTGGGACTGAGCAGAGAAGGTTCTTCTAAAGGGTTGTGAATCTCTACCCCAAACATGTTGTAGGTGCTCCATCATTGATTATAATGTAGACAGAGATAGATTTTGGATCTCTTGGGGGACATGGGGAGTGGCTGGGAAGGTGGAGTTGAGATAGAAGATCAGCCATGGAGCAGGCTAGAAGGGCTGAATAGTCTACTCCTGCTTTCGTATCTTACATGTTCGAGCACAAAACAACATTCAAAGCACTAAATGCAGAGTGGATTCAAAAACCTCACAGAGCAAGTGAGGGTTGCACAGGAGGCTTTGATTTGTTAATGCGACTCCTTGGACTGGATTGTAAGGGGCCAAGAGGTTTTAAAAAGCAAAAGGGAGTCACAAAAAGCAGGAAAAACAATAAAACTAATTGAACAGAATAGGATCTGAACAGCACAGGAATATTGGCAATACACTGTAGTTCCCACCATCATCTGGACAAATGAATGAATTAGCTTCTAACAGAGTGTCTCCCCCCTCAAAGATTTCTCAAATCTTCACAGGCCTGTCTATTATTCCTTTCATTTTATATTTTAAAAGAGGAATATGATGTTATTACAAAGCAAAATCTGGGAATCCAGTAGCAATACATCACCTTTATCTGGAAGAGTCAGGAACTCATAGGTCTCACTGTAAAACCCAGCCCCACTGGGCATCATCGCCTGCACACGAAAAACATACACCGTTCCAGGCTGCAAGTTTGTAACCTTCACAAAGTTATTGTCAGACCGCAGCACTGTGTAGCTCTGTTGATCCACCTACAGGGAGGACATTGGAAGAAAAAGGCAGTTAAAGCAGCCGCTCCCATTATGTAGGCAAGCATGTTGACCTCAGCCTCTTAGGGGTCATGCTGGGGTGAGGGTGTTGCTCATAGCAGAATATAAAGTGAAAAGAATTAAACCTCTCCTTTGTGATTTCTCTTGTTCCATAAAGCAGTGGTGATTAACAGGCAGTAATGATCTCTTTGGAACAGTGAATGGGCCATAAACACAAGGAGAACACAGAAATGAGATGCCCTGAGAACTATGCAAACCTTTCTCTGCAAAAAGAATGCATGCATACTGAACAAGAGAATAACATCACTTTTGTAACTCACAAAAAAGGAGCTGCACCCTAAGCCACAAAACAAAGCAATTTCAATTCACTGTAACACTCCATTCACAAGCTTCTGATGTGCAGTGGACAGAAATTTATTTCTATGATCAATATTTTCGCTTCCTATTCAAGATGACGTACTCACAAATGGATTCCACATGGGTCTGCATTCACTGAAATCAGCCTCCTTCCTGTGTGAGCCTAAATGGTGACGTGCTGGGCCTTTTGACCATCACTAGACATCACTTTGATATCCAAGTACATACACGTTCCCAGTAAAAAGGACAAAACAAAAAAAAAAAAAGGTCAGGAATATTCCTGCCTCTATCCACTCGCTCCTTTAGCCCAGAGATACTCAAACCAGATTACGCATCCCCAACGGCAGCTCTTCCTGATGCCAGTTTATTCAGCAGAGATTGAGCATGAAACTCTTCCAAGATGGTTTTATATAGGTGCTGGCACAGAACCCATATTCATGCAACCCCTCAGATATTTGGGAGTCTCTGGTGCAAGACATAAAACTTCTTACAGCAGGATTAGTTTTAACCTAGACAACAAGGTGCAGAGCTGGATGAACACAGCAGGCCAAGTAGCATCGTAACCTACACATTTTTAGGGAGAGAATTTTGCATAACAAATTCACTTCGCCTAAGACATGGAACCTGCGCTGCAGGTTCTAGTTCCTATTGACAACTTGTCAGTTTCCACTTAACACCTCGAGGGAATTAACTGGGTGTTTCTTACTCATCTCAACGAGGGATTAGTCTGACTCTATGTAACAGTATCTGTGTTTCAGGATGTTACACTTATTACACACTACACAGCCTTACAGCTGCTTCGAGTTCAACACCCTCTCTCACTTGTACATCCCCCTAATTAAACTGCAGACTGGTTTCAGATCACCTCTGGTTTCAGCAGATCTGCTGGGTATGAAATTCCTCTGAATGTTTGAGATGCATGAAAACCATCACCCATGCTAAAATCTGGATCAAGCTAGGAAGAGATCTACACCTAATCTGTAAGGTTTAGGCTTCCCCAACATAATCCCTCCCCACAGGGACTCAAACCCAGAGTTTAGTTGCAAGTGCAGCATCTGTTTTCAGTTTGCTGGAAGGAGTTACACAGGGCAGTCCGATTCATGCTATTGTCCTGGGTGTTTCTGTCCAATACTATTCATCAGTTTGCACACCACCAGCTGCATGGGTCTTTGATCTGGAGGGGAAGCAGCTAACTTCCCCTTTCAGAAAGCCCTGTGTCCCTTCGACTTCTCTGCTCTTAACTTAAATTCACCTCACAGCTTGCCACTGAATTTCACATGTGGCCTTCTGCTGTTTACTTAGCAGTTGCGAGTCATAAAAAGGAGACTGTTCGACCATTTAGACTACCACAAACCTCCTCTAGGAATTTGCCGTCATCAAAAAGAAAAAAAAGTTTCTGAAAACAAAAACACAACAGTGATCCCAGGGGGCTCTGTCCAGAACCTCCACGTGCCGACGTAAAATTGGATCAGGTACTGTTTGATTTCCCAAAGTTGAAGAACCATGGTGCTGAATCTGTAGAACACAACCCATGAACGTACATCCAACAACCTGCTGAGGAGGACAGGGAGTAGGGACCACAAAATGCCTGGCTGGATCAAGTCAGCATTGGAGTCTCGTGTGAAACAGAGTGCCGTAACACTTTCCAAAATATCTGGAAAAGACACCAAAGCAATACCAAGGATGGCAGATTCTCGATCCAACAATTGGATCCTCAAACAGCAGTGGTTCATTGGCGTACGAGAGCTGTCCTTGAAGAACCAGTGGCATGTTGCAGCATAGTATCGATGACGGTGCGGTATTGAAGGGAAACTGGTATCAGGATTGGTGCCAAAGCAAGTCGGCATTTTCAAGAGGGCAATAAAACACAGGGAATTAATAATTTTGCATATTTTATAGCAGGTTCAATTGCTTGTTCAAAAGGTGCAACCAAGTGTGTTCCCAGTGACAACCACTCCTCAAGCATCACTAGATCGATATCATACAGAGATAAAAGGAAGTCACAGCAACTATGCCAGCGAGAGAACTAGGGCAGCAGCTGCAAAGCAAGCCACATGCAATGGGCTATTGGAGCTTCAACAAGGAAGGAACAGGTAGATGAAAGGAGTGGACCAAGTTATACAACAAAACTCTCACCTTTTTGCTGTACATGAGCTCATAGCCAGAAATGCTTCTCAGTTGCCTCCTGGGAACGCTCCAGGACAGAGTAAGGCTGGTCTTCTCCTGATCCTCCAGAATGATCGAGGTGATTTTAGGAGGCTCTGTAGGAGTGAGAACAGGTCATAAATACTGTGCAAGTGACCATATGGTCAAGGACAAGCAACTGTGACATCTGAAGTGTGATTCTCCTGGTTCAGTTTAAACAATGGCAGTCCAGTAGCTTAGAGAAATTTAGGGAAGATATTTTGCAATACTGGACTTGTCCTTTTTTCAAAAAAAATTCTATAGTAGGATGTAGGCCAGCGTTTGTTGCCCAGCCTCAAGTGCCTTGAATGAGGCATCTTGCTGAGCTACATCAGAGGACAGTTTGGAGTCAACCACATACCATGTGTAGGCCAGATGGGATAAGGACCAATTTCCTCCTCCAAAAGGACATTTATGAGCCAGAGGGATTTTTACACCATTATAGGGATGGCGACCACAAAAATGAGACCAGCATTCAATTCCAAACTTTTAGTTGCATTCCACCAGCTACTGATTGGAAGCCACGTCTCGAAAGCATTACTGTGGGCCTCAGGATTACTAATCTAGCAGCATTGCCACTCTTCAGGTATACTGTGAAAAGACCTGGCTAGAGGTGCACAGGATTTCGAACAAATAAATAGCTTGACAAGTGTTTACAGAGCTAACCAACAGTCCAGGCCACAATTAGAAGTTTGGCACAAACCATCCAAATTCCAGCAAATACACATTGCCATAGGACAGCTCTCACATTACTGAGAAACGAATGGTGGGGGTTTAACCAGACCTTGGGAAAAGTTGAGAAGGACAGTCCTTTAATGTAATATCAACCGTTGCAGGAGCTGAACTCACACCGTCGGCATCGTCTGCACCGCAAACCAGCCATCCGAGCTAAACCATCCCACCAACAAATGCATCAATCACTTACCCGTCTCATTGATGAAGGCCACAGTGCTGGCAATGCTGCGCATGACGCTCTGATCAGATACCCCATTCCTCGCTTCCACCCTGAAGGTGTAGTTGGCGTGCGGTTCCAGCTCCATCACACTCACTGTAGTCTGGACAAACGGAGACCGGTGGGTAAAGTGGACGGCAGCCTCGCAGGGTTTGCAGCTTCCCGTGTCCCAGGCACAACGTTCGCACACCACAGTGTAGGTGACATCACTGCGGCCCCCGGTGTCACTGGGCGGCATCCATTTTAACACTACTGTGGAACCCACAGCTGTAGCAGTCAGAGCTTCTGGCACAGATGGTGGTTCTGAGGATCGGACACAAGAGGGGAGATTAAAAATCAGCTTGCTGCTGAGGAGACTTGTTTACTGAATTCTCAATGGCCGTCATCGCAACCTACTCATGCTAATAATCCCTGGAGTAGGCTTTGGGCCTAGGTAGAATCAAAGCCTAACGTTGCAGGGTGCACACTGAACACTGCATGCAATGCAGTTTGTTGCTGAAAAGGGGATTGTACTCACGAGAACAGGCAGAGGTGGCCGGGTCACTGGGAGCTCGATAGAAACCGTCCTCGCAGGGACACGATGTGGAACCCGCTTCGGAGGGCTGGGTGTTGGCAGGACATTCCAAGCAGGGATCGTTGGAGGCCTCCGATTTGAAGAAGCCCTCTTTACACTCTGAAAGGCAAATCCCAGAATGAGCGGGAGCCGACGGATCAGGAACAGCACAACAGGATCCCACATGGGTCGAAAAGGTTCAAGTCAGAGACTGGCAGCCAAAATTTCACATCAGTATCACACATCTTTTCACTCACATTCCTCCACCCTTTTCTGGTAGCTCCCAGAAGGCCCCATCCGTTACACTTAAACATAAGCAGTTAAGAATTGCTGGGACCATCGAAGTGTAGACTGGTGTTGTTTAATTTCAGCAAATTCAAGGAAAGTGCTTTTTATGTCCTGGGACCCTCACTACATCACACAGCAGCAGGAAAGCCGTTTGCACAGAAATGGTATTGAATGATTTTATCTGCAGATAAAAACTTTTTATTGAAGAGAGAGTGGAGGTGGGGAGCAGACTCACTTTTGCAGATGGTCAGCATGGACAAAAAAAATGGACAAATGGCCAATGACCTTTCTACGTTCCCTACACGATGATGAATACTGCTTTCACTCAAGCCTGTTTTATACACTGGATTTACACGTTGGCAGGGAAATTCAACACATGAACTGTGCAGAAATTCAGAAATCTGCCACTCTGGCATCCACCTCCCACTCACCCCAACCAGACAGATAGGAACCACACCACCATAGAAACGGCACAAAATAGACGGTTACTTCATGATGGAAAGTTCAAGACACCCCTTCACTTAAACGCTCATGAGCAGCTAAGGTGGAATTTAATTTATTTGTGTAAACAGCGCGTCAACTGCCTGACAATCAGGCAATGGGAACTGTCAAACCTGTCATTCTAATGAAAGGCTTCAGCAGGTATCAATTATACTGCTGAGGCCCAATCCCCTCACTTTTGGGGAATTCCTGGTATTTTCCTGCATTCCAACTCAACATGTACTCGACAGCTGTGGGGACAACTGCTCAGAGCAAACAGCCACCTCCTGTTGGTTGCACAGAATGGGTCCGGACCTCAAACTGGAGTTTAACGAGGGGCAGAATAACAGTGCCTCTGTGCACACAGCCCAGGAGAGCTGATCTCATGGGCAAGTGTGCGTGTGCTGAGCATTTCCATTCACTCCGAGAACATTTCCAAAACAGACAAAAGGCTGAAGAATTAGAGGGGGCAGGGAAAGAAAGGAGGTTCTCCACACAACCCCAGGCCCATTCACTCCAAAATGGTTTGTTCCCTTCATCTCTCCAGCAACCAACTGACTTATCAATCAGTGCTCAGAGCACATTTAACAGAAAATATAGCCCACTTTCCCAGTAATGCATCTGTCTGCTTTAGGGAAGAACAATAAAACTCCCAGATGCCCCATTGAGTGATCATTGGAAAATCACCATTTGCAATATTTGAGGGCTCACTTGACTGCCTCTGTCTGAAAACTTAACAGAAAAGTGTTAACACGAGTTAGACGCTTGTCATGCCAATATACAGAGCATTCGTACACTAACAGTACACATTGCAAAATACCAACCCCTCACTCTCAATTTGGAGACTGACCTCAATCAACACAATGAAATAAATGGGGTGGAAATGTGAACTTCATTTATAAACCTTCCCAAAACATTGGACTTACTAAAGCAATCTTTGTCTCCCCCACCCTAACCATCAATAAAGTATGTGAAGTGGCATCAGGCAAGAAAGAAGAGGCGATGTGGGATCTTGCTGTGCACAAACACCAATACAATAACAGCCTGAACCTCTCTTCTCATGACGATGGCTGAAGGATGCATATCAAGGAGATCTCCTGTGCCCTTTCCAAGGGGTTTGTGGAATCTTTGATCTCCACTCAAGCTGCTGAAGCTCTCATTCAAAAGACAGCACTTCCAGAAGGGCAATAGAATCAGTTTAGATTCTGCATTCCAGTCCCTGGGTCAGGAACTTAACCTATAACCTTCCAACTCAGAGGTTACCACTGAACCAAGGCCCCCACTTTGTTATGGAACGAAGCACAGCTCTTTGTAAAGCCCTTAAGATTACTTGAAATGCCTGGCTCCCAAACCATAGGCACACTCCACCATCTATACACGCTTGCATTTCCCAAACAAGTAGCTTTCAGTAACTGTGGTAACAAAGTCAGTGAGAATAGCCCCTCTCTCAAACTGAGCTCACTGTCTTTGGGTTGTCCAGTTCACTAATCAGAGTCAAAAGGAAATCCAAGTTCTTTTGACAGCAACTCTCATTGTCTCCTGGAATATAAATAGTCACGTCAACACGGACATTCTGCTTAACAATGATGTCAGACAGCTGCCCAGATGGCAAGGGACCTCAGATTACACAGCTGTCTTATCATGGAGACCCTGGGACACAGGAGTAGCAAGCCTGCTTTGTTGGAACCAGCAGCTCATGGAGAGCTGGGGTTCAAGTTAATAGGAATCTCTAGCTGGGCAGGCCGGATGGTAATGCACACCGAGTGTGGTGCTGATAATGTTCAGAGCTTAGTCAGCATGCCATTCCCTCTGTTCATTATTAACCCAAAACAAAGCCAGGCCTCCTTACAGTCTCTGCCTCTATAATGGTTGCTATCCAGGGATTATGCTGGTCCTGTATCAGTTCAGTTCCCATGGCCTGGTACACCCTATGCACATGGCCTTTTGTGACTAGAAATATTTCAATCACTCAGGGCTCATGGCAGCACCAGTGGCCTACAAATAAGCTTTAATATTCATCACGTAACAAAAACGCAATCCCAACAGCTGGATTGTTACTGCAAACTGATGAGATCCCGAGCATGCAATGTGGGATATCATCTGTGCCCCGGTGCTAGCACAGCTCATACGTGGAGAATATTCAGGTCACTATGGAGCTGTAACTCGCTAGTGCCCCTAGCAAAATTAAAATGAAAACGGAGGGGTGCGAGCAGTGGGTGACAGGGGTGCAAGGGTTGACTCCTTGCCCCAGGATGGGGGCAGTGTTGAGTGAGCTTTATTTTCAGTTTAAAAAGAGCGGAGGGCTGTGTCTATAAAGGTCAATGTCCTCCCTAGAGTCACCGGAATCTGTTAGCATTCAGGGATTGTGATGGTCTCTTCAGACAATTATGATACCCAGAAAGAATGGGGAGGGCACAGAAGATTTGCAAGAACATTAAAAAAAAACACGTGGCTGCAGATGTCAAGCAAGAATCAATAGGCTAGCTCTCTTTATCACTTGAAAAGTAGTCTGACCAAATCAAGGCCTGTAAAATTCAGAAAGGCTTTGACAGTGTGGATACACAGGGGATGTCTCCTCCTCTCATGGGGAAGACCACAACCAATGACCATCAATACAAAATAGCCAGCAAGAAACCCAATGGGGTACGCTGAAGAAATCCCTTCGCCCAGAGAGTAGTGAGAACGTGGAACCTGCTCCCATGGGATTGGTTGGAATGAGTCGCAAGGATATATTTAAGGAGAAGCTAGAAAAGCATTTGAAGGAGAAGGGAATAGACGGTTACTGTACTAGATTTAGATGAGGACACTTGAGTGGACCATAAAAAACCAGCATGAACCAGTTGGGCTGAATGGCCTGTTTCTGTAGCGTATATCCAATGTATCTTACTGAACATGCGATTGTGACAGTAATAACTGTGCTTTTGGATATCGGCAGGATAGACTGGTGCCTGACCAGCAGGATATACACATGTCAATAGTTCAAAAGGACTCAGATTTCCCACGGAGGGTAAAGATTGCCTTCCTAATCTCTTGTGGAGAGGAAGAATCTAAAAATATCTCCACTTGTTTATTCTAGGTCACTGGTGACATTCCAACTTGAAGCAGATATTTGACTTGGTGCAATAGCAGCTTCACATTGCTGCTGAACGTGCCTGCTTAAAGGCATCTTATTGGGAAGATCTCTGAAGGGCAAGTGGAATTAAACTGAAAAATGGTAGGTGTGTGTTTACCATGGAGGAGACACATTGGGTCAAAATTCTTTGGAGCTTCCAGCAGCTTTCTGATTAGGACCAGGACATGATCATGGACTTTTGTTTGAGATCCTCCTAGGCCTACTAAAGATGATAGCCCCAGGCTATCCCTTATAACATCATGGAAGTGCACAGGGGCAAGTGGCCTTTACACCCAGACCATCACCTTGCAGGAGCTCAGGATGGATACCCTCTCTGAGAAGATGACTTTGTTGCCAGATGAGGGCATTTTGAAGACCCCTTTGGGGGAGGCGGGGGGAGGGGGGAACAGATGGTGTTGTCTGAACTGCATAAAATTGAGCAACAGGGGGATGTAATCTCTTAATAATGCCAGCAAAATGAGATGAAGGATGGTTGGGGTGCAGCATAGGTCATTACCTGGTCATGCCTACATGTGACTCCAGACCCAGAGAGATCTGGTTGATTTTTAACCACTTTCTCAAAAGGGTCTCAAGTGCCAATCACCTCAAGGGCAATGATGAACGGACAACAAATGCCAGGAGTTGCCCACATCCCATATGGGAATTGGGGAAAAAAGGGAATACAGCCCCTTTAAAGAATGGAATTATTTTTCAGAAGCCTTCAACATTCCACTGGCCTGGGTTGCATTTCTCACATGTTGTAGCCATCTGAAACCAGAGATAATGTGTAAATAGTTGGGACCCCCAACGGCAATGTACAAAGTGGGATGAACTCCTCAAATGCATCTATTATAGCAGGGTGCCAGTTACCAGTGGGCGTGATGCTAACATCACAAAAGTCTTAGGGGCGGATGGCATGTCAGGGTGGGAAAAGAAGGTCCCGAACAAACAGGAAGCAGAGGCTGGAAGGGGTCTAGTGAAATCAGAGAAACAGTGGCTGGAGGGGAAAGGGAGTGATGCTTGTGACGATGACAACAAGTCTATTTGAGGTGGAGCTGGAAGAAATTGTGACCCACCCAAGAGGAGTGCCCTCAGAATGCAGCTGGTAGCTGAACCTCTGCCTCAAAATAGAGGCAGGTTAGGGGGGGTGTGGGGATAGGGGAAGGGAGGTGATTACTAGAGGAATGACATTGGCTTCTCATCTTTCCCACACTGTCAATATCAGAAACTTACAGACTGATCCAGAAAGCTGTGCCATGCAAACACAGATTAACTGCAAACATCACAGGGAGATCAAAGAGAACAGGTAAAAAGATGGTGATCATAGCCAAAAGGGCCATTGTTCATGGCTTTGGATAAGTTCGCTCAGAGTGGCGAGAAGGGCTAGTCATGGCTTTCTTACAGCTTTAAAAGGTGGTGAGCTCTACACTCTGGTATTTCCTGGGTGGGGCAATCCTACATTATAATTTTAAAACATCAAACAACAGGTCTGTAAATCTGTAACAGAAAGCAAACACTGGCCAGCTGGTTTCGCTTCGCTGAACATTCAGTGTGTGTCCCTGCTAACATACCAGAGCGCAGCACAATGGCTTTCATCACACAAAGGACTACACTGCATGGAAAGTTGCCTAAAGTCAATGCGATGGAGAAGTTCAGAGCCTGCTGAACCTAACATTATCTACGCTGCTAGCATTCACAACCTGCTGTTAAAAGATGGAAAGAGTGGAAAAATAAAATGGCACTTGGATTGTGTTTGAATTGCACCCAGCATTTGGTGGTCTTTGTTTATCACCCAGCCCCAATGGTTCTGCAGAAGGTGGTACCTTTCCAAACCACTGCAGTCTCTGGGCTGTAGGGTGTAGTGCTGTGAGGAAGTAAAGTCCAGGTTGCTGACCTAGTGATAGTGAAGGTTTGCAGCTGGTAGAGGTGCTATCAAAAAGGAGACTTGGCAAGTTACTGCAGCACATGTGGGGGATGATACACATTGCTGTTACCGCGCATCAGTGGAAGGGAGTGAACGAAGGCAGTAGATGGGGCTACTAGTGACTTATCTCTTGCACAGCTTCTAACCTGCTCTTGTAGCCATAGAATTTACATGGCTCGTCCCGCTCAGTTTCTGGTCAAAGGTATCCCCTGGGATGTTGACTGCAGGGATTCAGCAATGGTACTGCCAAAGGACAGCAGGAGTCAATGCAGAGAACATTAAATGGATGGATTCCTAACAGTGGACGCCCTCATGTTAATCTGTGCTAGATTCACATTGGACTTAAAAAGCAGAAGAGCTTTTTTTTTAAAAAAAACAACTCTATTCCCAGAGGAAGGACTGGATACCAGGTATCAGTGAACAATCAGGCAGGTGAACAACTGTCAGACAATGGGTGGAACTTCTTTAGGGGTTTTTGAGCTAGTAGGGGGTCAGGGGGTAAATTCTAATTCTGATGGTTCAGTTGCCAATGGTGCTGAGACAGTCTGGAGGGGAGGGTGGGGTAATCCCAGGGTTAAAAAGAACCTAGTAGCATGGGATCATAACAAATTGCAGAGGTAGATTAAAATGAGGTTATAGGAAATTGCTGATAAAGGACAAGGAGATCAAAGACTTCAGCTCATTTATGTTAATGTTTCAGTAAAACACATTCGAGAGGATGCCAGGCTAGGAAGTCAATTCCCAAACCGGTGCTGTTTGTTTGGTTAAGGAAGCACACATACACCAGCCTCCCACACTTCGGAAACTTTTTTTCTAATGAATGAACGTGCAAGGGGATGCTGAAGTGAGAGAGGGTGGATTTTTCAATAGGATCTGGCCTGACACGGCAGATGTGACAGTTCAAAGGCTGCTGAGGTCATGTTATATGCATTTAATTGTTAAGGTTCTGAAGTAGGTGTTTCAGAGACAAAAAGCAGTGACACCTCCAAAGAGAAGGCGTTGTCACCCCCTCCTGCATCTCTTTGCAAATACATTACAACTGGCTGGGGCTCATCTGGGGAGAGAAAGAGCAGCCAGACAGAGAAAGGTCACAGCTCTTAACCTTTCTGTGAATGAGTGAAGTTGAAAGGAAATTGAAAGCCCAGGGTTTTATCACATAGGGTGCACAGAGCTTTAGTAAAGGATAACGACTCGTTATTAGGAGCAAGCTGTCAGCACCAGGCTGGCTACACTTCCGTTCTGTGTGATCCTCCAATTAACTAGCAACACAAACACAAATACATCAGTCCCTCAGGGACAATAAACTGCAGCAATCAGACCCGGGCATTTACGGAGAGGGAGATGACCTGGAAAACGAGGGCAGCGATCAGTTAGATTGGACTGGCAGCTGTGATCTGAATTGAAGGTGGTGCCCAGACCTGAAAGTAAAACCATTCGAGCAAGCATTCTGGCAATGTCACAAGGGACAAGGTACAAATCAGGTACAAAATTAGCAAAAGCATTCCAGAGATAATGGCAAAGGCATGGACACCAGCCAAAGCTGCCAACCCACATGCAATGTAAGCAAACTACAGCCCGAGAGAACGATGCACTGCATCCCTCACCAGTCCCAATGTCGCCGAGCTCCACTAGGATACAGTCACAGGTTCAACCAGCCTCTGACCAGGAGCTGCCATGCTTCGAAAGGACAGCCAGCACAAAGCTTTACCAATCTAAAGAAACATTGGTGGTGGTGAGGGAATCCTTCCTCAAGGAGATCCACATTTAGGGTGGCAATTTGGGTGGGCAGTATTCCTGGAGGTTTCATCACGTGACTTCCTACTTCTAACAACCCCAAAGCCCAGCTCCAGCCACTGGTCATTTAACATGGCCATCTCCTCGCATCAATGGGGAAGTGAGCATTGACCCCTGGTTACCCAATCAGGCAATTACTGACTCTGTTCAGCCGCTTTATCCCCATCGATGCTCGAAGGAAAGACTTTTTTTTGTATATGTTTTTTTTAAATTCCATGGTTGGTCTCAGCAGTAGCTTGGAGCTAATTATCGCCACAAAGGCAATCCCATCCACAGATACATTCTCCAACACGTCAGGCTCAGATTTCTGATTGGAGAAAGTTTCTTTTGCCTAAACTGGATAATGGCTAATCTACAACGCCTAGGCTCCTAGCGGAGATCAGCAACAGTACAGCGAGGGGATTGAACCCCAGGTTTTCTTGATACAACTGACTCAGATAAGCACGTACATACAGACGCATTGGTTAAGGGGAAAGAGAATGGGCCCTGGAACTAACATGGTCATGACCCGCTGTCAGCGCCATCAGCCCATCCATGGCATCAACAGAGGCTCATACAAAAACCAAGATGCAGCAAAGGGGTGAAATGTCCCTGGAAGGAAAACATGGAGGCAGCTCATCACCTCAGCTCGGCCACTGGCTACACAGGCAGCTGGCAAGACCCCACGACAGAAAACACAGAAACAAGCACGAGCAGGACAGGAATCAGTGAGGAGTTGAAGAAAATCAACAAAGAACAATAACACGAACAAAGTAAAGAGATGAAGAAACCGTTAACTTGAATGGATCACTTTTAAAACACAGAATTCCCACTCTAGGGAACCACTCGATTGGCGTTTTGAGAACTGAATAAAAAAAACGGAGCCAACGGGATAAAAACTTCAACAGGTTAAATTCCACAAAGTGGCATCATCCTTTCTACAAATGGAAACACATTTAGCCAATTGTACTGCTGTTCTCATGTTAAAGAATGAATGGACAAGTCAAGATCAGACTTTTATTTTAAGTGATATGCTGGCGTGCCAGGAAGTTTCAGTATCTGCAGGATTGTCCAGAAAATGAGACAGGAAAACAGAGGGAAAAAAGCCAATGCTGGCATCAACCCAAGGAGACTCATCCATCTGCTCGAGAATGACAAGTCAGTGCCTTCCTGATGCTGCCCACATCTGCTGTAGTGTGAGGAAGTTTGAAGTTATTGCTGGAGTCACTGAGCATATCCTGTGGAACCAGTGATTCAAATCTATGAATAGAACGAGGTCATCCAGTGTGACTCGCCTTGAAATCCAACAGGCTTTTTATTCCCCCCAAACTTTCCCAGTATGTATTCACGCTGTTAATGCAATAACTACCCTTTGTCCATCTCATAACCCAGTCCTGCCATTCTCAGAACTGGGCACAGCCTAGAATGCAGATCAGCGGGATCAAGTGGTGTTGCAAAGCTGGCATTCGATTGGCTCACGTCCTGTTGAGGTCTGAGTGATAGTTTCTGACGGACAAGGTCAGACCCTGCTGCTGCTGACACGATCCCAAGAAGCAACTGACTGTCCAGCCTGGGGATAAAATGGCACACACCGTATTGGGAGCAAGAGTCCATAAGAGAGGAGGGAAGGGCGCAGGGGAAGGCAAGCTGAGGCATATCCACCTCCAAACTCTATCCAAGGAAATGAGCAAATGCTTCAAGAATGTCAGCAAGAATTCAGGCTCTGTAATGCTACACTGTAACTTCATACTATCTTAGAGTGAAACATGCTGGGACTGTACAAGGCAGGACTGGGCCTGTTCAAATACCAGCCATTATGGAAAGCCTTTATTTTGTACTTACCAATCAGGGTGTATCTACAATGTCTACTGATTAACCCATTAAATACCTTGTCTCTTCCTCATAATCCCCCCCACCCAACCCCCTTCCTAATTTCTAAGGGATTTGTTTCCCCTTTCTCTTCCTGCCAACATACAGGTTGTTCTACTACAACGTTTCATTAACATGAATCGGCTGTAACACAACTGATGAATAGTGGACACTGTTTGGATAGCGTGAACTTTCTGCTGTACAAGTATAGCGATTCCCCTATAACACTGTTTTCTATAGCGTGAGGTCACATAAGAAAGCGACATCATGTTACAGGAGAACTGCCTGTATCCAAACTCCTCTCCCAAGGGTTACTTGCTGCGTGACCATTCCACATGCACTGGTATCCCTGCCCCGCCAACCATCTTTCCCAAGTGCCAATCTATCTTACAGGACACAAGCAATAGAAGTCAGCAGGATATTTGCTGGGATGAACATTATGGTCAACTTCCATTCGATTGCATTCTTATCCAGTGTACTGGATAGCAAACGGGAGCGATAATAACAGGCATTTGGTTCAGCCTTAGCCCCGTTGGGTTGTACCCACTCCATCACAATCAATGCCATTAAGTTAGAACTACGAGACAGCGCTGGGACTTTCCTGTCTAAATGACTCACACTTCCATTGCCTTAACTAGTCAAACCATTGGACTATTTCTATGTAATTAGTCACTGTATAATCAGTTATGTTCCGTCACCTCGCTCCATAATCCACATCAGCACATCAACCCAAACCCACTAAAATGACAATTTTTGCCACACATCTGTCAGTAGGAGTCATTAAAATGTTCACTCAACAAGGCTGGGAAGACATGACATTTTTTTGGAGAAGGAAATCTGCTAACAGTTTGTTTGCATATGATCTCAGAGCAGAATTCCAGTGCGCTGAACTAAATGAAGGTTTTAAAATAGGATTTGTTGGAGACTAACATACTTTGAACAAGGCAACACGATTCCACCAACAATGAGGCCCCAGGTCAGTAACATATGAAACTGGCTGGGCAACATCTTCAAAGACTGTGGGATTTGCCTCTGTTGTATCTTTTAATCAACTTTCATAAAATGCTGGCAGGTCAGAGGAGGGGAGCAAAAATTAGGGAAATATCTGTCTCCTGGACAAAACACCGACAGACTTTCCCTTTATATTGCACGTAATCCTGTTGTATTTGTCCTGCAGAAGTTTTTCATCTAAACTAACGAATTGTCCTCAAGAGTATTTGAAAATCACTAACTGTGTACTAGAAAAGGACACTGAGAACAAGGTTAGAAAACCGATGTGTTTTAATTCAGCCCAGATAGGGATGATGAAGTCTTCCTGTATCCTACAGTCTGAAAGAGCCACTGCACTAAACACAGTCTTTTGCCTTTAGGACAAAGCCCAGCTGGATAAAGGACTTCTCCTGCTGTGATGGACACAGGATTGATGTGAATCAGCAGCTTAAGTACATATTTATGGCTTAACATTGCCCTGGAGTCATTCCACAATAAAACTGGATACTAGTAATAGGGATAAAGAGAGGGAGGAAATTAAAAACATAATAATTACAACTGAGCTCATAATGGCACCCATAAATTAGCACATTTGAAAACTAAATGCATTCCCATTTACAACAGGATATGGCGACGGCTCTGTGACAAACTTAAACGAACTCAGATTAAACGTTAAATATGTCATTGTGCCCTTCTAACTAAGGTCTGATAAACAGATATGCTTAGCACATATACAGTTTTATTGAAACCCTCATACAGAGTTAATGGTCATATTTCAGTTACCATTACGATCTATACACTATTTTCTTCCTTCCCCGAAGGTATCAGTAGTGATTGGAGTACAGGCCCATAAATCACGGGCACCCTGCTACCGTCTTTTGATTGCGCCGGCCTAGGGGCAGTGTGTCAACCCAAAGGATTATTTTCTTCCCATCATCCCTGGCCCATTGGCGCTGAAGTTAATTGGAAACCTCCGCTCTCAATGAGAGAGCAGTGGGTGGTAACTGGGTGAGATGAAGGCAATCTCATGATTTTGGCTTTCTGGCAAAGCCAGCCTTCCCTAGCTATCCCTAGATGCCTTGCAAACCTGGTGGTGGACCTTTTAATAGCTTGATGCGGGTGGAGAACAGTCAACCAGATAGGGGTCACAGCACGGCCCAGGCCAGGCAGGGATGGCTGGTTTCCTTCCCAAAAGGTGATACTCCTGGTGTACATAGTTCAGCCACATAAGAAACACTGTGCTTAGCAAGAGTTTTGGGAGGACTGATACAATTGAAAGGGTTAAAGCACAGAGGCCGACCCCTTCAGGTAATCATACCTGCAGCAGACAGCAACCTAGTTACCCCAAACCAAGCTTTTGAAGAAAAACATTGCAAGTTGGGCAGATAAGATGGTCAACAAGAAACACATCAGCCAAAGGAGGGGGTTAAACCAGTGGGTCCCAAACACTTCCCCACGTGACCCCGTTTGGAGGCTTACAAAACATTGCAACTCCTTGGGGAGCTATGGGAGGGCTGACCCATTATCACAAAAGGGGAAGGGGGGGGGGGGAGAAAAAAAGAGGAGATGGGCATTGTTGCTTTGGAGCTCACGACCCCAAATTTTAGCACTCAGTCCCACTTGGGGAAAGCCTTCCCTAGTCGAGTTGGAATGAAGAATTCTCCAGATTCTTAAAGAGATCCTCTGCACTGGGGCGCTGACTGGGAAGTTTATGGTCATTATCTTCCCAAATCTGTTGGGCACGGAGTCTCGAAGTCAGGCAAGATACTAATATATGGTTCTTTGAGATGCTGGCTGGATCAGGCTCAGGGCAGCAACAAGTACAGCACAGGCACTTAACGCACCAGTCAAGCACCTTTCAAGAAGGAGGGTAATACCCGAAACATTGACTGTCCCTTTCCTCCAGATGCCACCCGGCCTGCTGTGTTCTTCCAGCCTCCTGTCTGTCTACCTCTTTCAAGAAAAGATGGAGAACGAAACTCTACCAAAAGGTTGGAAGCTTGTTTGCCTTCAGATTACTGCACAATGGAACAGGGTCATGCTGGAATACAGAAAATTGCTGTAACACAAGCGCCAAGCAGTCAGCCACCACACTTAAAAAAAAAAATCTCCAAACTCGCGTCAGAGTTAAGGAAGGAACTGACGGACCATTCAGCTTCAAAAGATAACAGGGTGACTCATACAAAGAAAATGTAGGTGGGACAGAGAAAAAGGTGGAGAGGCTTGTCCAGTTACAGGCCAGCTGGAGAAGTATTAAAAGGCACTAAGTGAGCTACGCTCTGGTGTGCTGAGATAAGATCTGATTTTCCCCTCAGTGAGAGCAACATGGCAACAAGACCAACAACAGAGAGCACAAGAGCGGTCGAGCGAAGTACAGCAACAGGACCACTTTGGTGTTGACCTGAAGTGGCTACTTGTTCGTACAATTGCTTCCATCGAAAGGAAACCATCAGCAAAAATGACAGCATCCCTTTTGGGAACAAAAAGTCAAATCCGAAACCATGTCAAAGCTAGGAATCACAGGTCAATGAGAAGTCGCTAAGTTAAGCCAATAATGATGCGTTTTTAAATTTAAAAAATAACTTAAGTGCCCCATAGCCAGCTCAGAGCCATGAATAAAATCAGCAGCTATTTCAGGTTCACAGTAGCCTGGGGTTGGCTGTGACGAAGAGAATCCAGCCAAAGTTGTGGTTCGCCATGATGGGTGATTCGACTGAAGCCAGTGCCTCCACCCAACCCACAAGACGGCAGACAGGTCTCGTGAGTATTCCAGCTAACTGTAACTATCCTGGTTAACTGTAACCATCCGTCTTTGGTCAAACCGACAGTACACCACTGCTTTAGACTCATTCCCTCTACATCGTTCTTGTGGCTGACCATCCAGTTGCAATCCAAACAGTAAAAACGTGTCAATCTACCCACAAAGAAAAATGAACAAGAGGGAGATGCCAAGGATTTTCAGTTTAAAAACCGGCTGAACAAAGTGGCGTTGTCACATCCGGCAGCGCACGACACCAGCATCTCCTCCCCACGCTCCAGAATTGACAAAATTAAAAACAAAAAACACAAACATTGCACCAGACACAACATAATCACCATAAAACATCAAGACACAGCAAGACTCTGCTGCTTTTAAGAGAAAAAAAACCATATAATTAAGGGAATCAGATGACAGGAGGAGACGAATGGTACAGTACAGCTCCAAGGTTGTAGGAGAGAGCAGAATGATTAGCTGACGCCAATATTGTTTGTTTAATCTCCACTCCTAGGCATCAATGTAGATATAGAATGGTATAGTACCCTTTCCCTACTTCAATAGTGACAGAAGTCAATAATTTTTTTAAAAAAAAATCAATATGTGGATGCTTCTACTGGAGAAGCAGCAAAACTAGAGTTTCTTTTGGGCAATAAGGCAGGGCAGGTGACTGAAGTAAAAATGAGGGAACACTTTGGGTCTAAGTGATCATAATTCTACTAGTTTCAAAATGGTTACAGAAAAGGATAAGCCTTCCATAATAGTTAAAGTTTTTAATTGGAGTAAGGCAAATTTTAATGGTATGAGACAAGAACTTTCAACAGTTGATTGGAGTAGATTATTCACAGGTAGAAGGTTGTCTGACAAGTGGGAGGTTTTCAAGAATGTGATGACCAGAGTTCAAAGGCATTTTGTTCTTGTTAGCGTGAAGGGTACGGCTGGTAAGATTAAGGAACGATGGATAAATAAAGATATTGAGGTTCTAGTCAAGAAGGAAAAAAAAGACGATTTTGTTTTAGATACAGACAACTTGGTTCAATTGAATCTCTTAATCAATATAAAGAACGTAGGTGCATTCTCGAGGGAGAAATTAGGAAGGCAAAGAGGGGATATGAGATAGCATTGGCAGATAAGGTTAAGAATAATCCAAAGAGATTCTACAAATACATTAAGAACAAGAGGGTAATGAGAGAGGGGGGTTGGGCCTCAAAGATCAAGGAGGTCATCTGTGTGTTGAACCCCAGGAGATGGGAGATACTAAATAAATATTTCATGTCAGTTTTTACTGCGGAGAAAGAAATGGAGTCTAGAGAATGCAGAGGAATAAACTTTGCTTTAAAAACAATTCACGTTACAGAACAGGAAGTTCGGGAGGTCTCATAAAGGTGGATGAGTCTCTGGGACCCAATTTAACATATCCCAGAAATGTTGTGGGAAGTAAGGAAGGAAATTAGGAGACCCCTTGCAGAAATATTTGCATCATCTATAACTACGGGTGAGGTGCCTGATGACTGGAGGGTGGCTAGCGTTGTACCTTTGTTTAAGAAATGTTGTAAGGAGAAACCGGAGAACGAGGGACCTGCGAGTCTGACTTCAGTTGCAGGTAAATTGTTGGCGATGATTATAAACAATAGGATTTACGGACATTTACAGAGGCAAAAATTGATCAGGGATATTCACCATAGTTTTGAGCAAGGAAAATTGTGTTTCACAAACTTGATTGAGTTTTTTGAGGAAGTTACCAAAAAGGTTGATGATGGCAGAGCAGTAGATGCTATTTGTTTGGATTTTAGTAAAGCTTTTGACAAGGCTCTGCATGGGGTTCAGGGGGAGCTTGCCAACTGGATACATAATTGGCTTTAAGGCAGGAGACAGAGTAACGGTGGAAGATTGCTTTTCGGACTGGAGGCCTATGACCAGCAGTGTTCCACAGGAATCAGTTTTGGGTCCGCTTTTGTTTGTCATTTATATAAATGATTTGGATGAGAATATAGAAGGCATGGTTAGTAAGTTTGCAGATGACACCAAAACTGGTGGCATAGCAGACAGTGAAGAAGGTTCTCTGGGATTACAATGATCAAATGGGTCAATGGGCTGAAAAATGGCAGATGGAATTCAATTTGGATAAATGCGAGATATTGCATTTTGGTACAACAAACAAGGGTACTGCTTATACAATTAATGGTAGGGCCTTGGGTAGTGTGGTAAAAAAGAGGGACCGAGAGGTAGAGACACATAATTCTTTAAAGTTTGCATCACATGTTGTGGGGGTGACATGCTTGCCTTCATTGCTCAGTCCTTTGAGTACAGGAGTTGGGATGTTATATTGAGGTTGTTCAGGACATTGGTAAGGCCTCTCCTGGAGTACAGTATCTAGCTCTGGTTGCCCAGTTATAGGAAGGATATTATTAAGCTAGAGATGGTTCAGAAAAGATTTACCAGGATGTTGCCAGGTATGGAAGGTTTGAGTTATAAAGGAAAGAATGGATAGGCTGGGACTTAGTTCACTGGAGTATAGGAGGTTGAAAGGTGACCTGATAGAAGTTAATAAAATAAAATGAGGTATCGATAAAGTTGATGGTAGTTGTCTTTTCCCAAAGATGGGGAATTTCAAGATTAGGGGGCACATTTTTAAGGTGAGAGGAAAAAGATCTAAATAAGACAATTTATTTTTACACACAGATGAAATAGTGGATGTGGGTACAATGTTTAAAATTCATTTGGATGGATATATGAATAGGAAAGGTTTGGAGGGATATGGGCCAGGAGCAGGCAGGTGGGACTAGTTTAGTTTGAGATTATGTTCGGCATGGACTGGTTGGATTGAAGGGTCTGTTTCCGTACTGTATGGTTCTATAACTAAAATCAGAGGCTTCAAACACCTCACTGGGACTGATAATTACATTAAAAAAGAAAAACCATAATTTTGGGAAATGAAATAGGGATAGTAAAACCATATACCTGACAGGGGGGAGAAAAAACACTGACAAAATGTAAATGGAGCAGGCGAGCTGAGTGCCAAAGTTACCATCAGCCTGGCTTTTGAGTTGGCGCCTATAAATGACTAAACTACAGCCTGCATACCATTCACTCTGACCATTAAGAGAACTCAGTTCTTCTTTTCATTGTTTGTGATATGGATTGTTGAGGTCAAAGTTTTCTTCTTAATCATTCGCCTCTCCTGTAAAATACATTCATACAGATTTTACTTGGCGTACCTTAAAATAAACAGGATATTCATTTAAAGAAACAATTACGCATTTAATTAAATGGTGTTTTGGGGAAGAGAATATTGATCTATCCAAATCTCCAGGGGAGGCCAAACTAGGGAGAAGACTGGTGCAAGTGGTTTGGTTTTAATCTGCACTGTTTAATTCACCAAGTGAGGTGCCAACAGGGTGTCCAAGTCAGTTAGGAAATAAATTCAGTTAGTCCAGATCTCCGAACGCACCTTCTGACTCAACTCTATCGTGAAGTTCACTGCAAATCAAAATGACCATGTGGCATTCCCAATGACTAGACAGAGGAGGAGAGATGGAGGCCATTAAGCACATTGAATGGATGGCTCAGTGGGTTCATTCAGATCAGGGTTGATCACCCTTCACACCTCCAAACTACCACCACCTTTGTCCCATACTCCTTCTCATCAATACCTTTATCTCAAGAGCTACCAGTGTCCCCAGTCACTTGGAGACAGAAATGGAGTCAGCTTCAAGCACACTTTGGATGAAGAAATGCTTTCCAATTTTATCCCCTCCCACCCATGTCCTAATTCTAATTGGAAGGTTACATCTCCTTGTTCCACCTCCCACCCCCACCAGCCAAAATTGTTTCTCTGTGTCTACCCTATCAAACAGATTTTAAAGAGCTTGCTCAGATCACTCTACAATATTCTACACTCAGAGGCCAAATCATTTTCACTCCACCGCCAGGCCATGCGGAATTAATACATTTCACTGGAATGAAAAAAAAGGAGAAAAATATAAAAACAGAGGCATGATTCCTGCTCCTGAACACAATGCAGCAGTGTGGAAAACGCCAATGGCCACCAGCTGGGTGTCTAGCTGCCAGACTCACACCAGAAGGAGGGACCATTTGGCTGGGCTCTGGGAAGGGTGGTCGGTTCCTGTGGAACCTATACTCCAGCATGTTTGCCCAACACCATCAGGAAATGATTGGGACTTCTGGAAAAGAAAGGAAGAGACAACTATTGGCACAAAAAGCCTCACCAGAGTGGAGCACCCTAGCTCTTTAAAGGCATTGGGTGATAGAGTTCAGAACTTCTATCACACGCGGGCTCCTAACCCTGCAGAATACCAATATGCTCACCCAAAAACAATATCGATCAGAGAGGAGCTCAGTGCTTTTCCTGCAGTCAGCTTAATACCATGTTTTCTTATTCCTCCAATGCTTTAATGACGAGGTTGGATCATAGCTCAAGTTGTGCCCTTCTTTTAATTAAAGAAAAGGTGCTGCTTCTCAGGCAGTCCCTGTGGCTTTACTCTGCTGCCTTTCAAACAGCCTGTGGTTTTGTATGACTTCATCCCAAGGCAGAACTGCTGAAAGATTTGAAATTCTAGCCCCAGTCCTGTAGTATATGGGTTCCACAACTACAGGACACAAAGCTAGAGCTGGCATGGAATCCAAGTGATCAGGAGTCAAAAACCCCTTTCAATTAATGCTACGCTCAAGAGCAATGAGGCAAATTGTCCCTAGCTACAGTTAGTCAATGCAGCAGAAAATGGGAATTAGTGTAGGTTTTCCCAACCTACGTGACCTGTTACTACAACAAGCCAAAGGAGCTGTTTTTTTTAAAAATGAAGGCTGCCAGACTAGGCTGCAGTCACAAGAACAGACTCCAGGAGATCTTCGTGGCAAAAGCACCTCCCCCGACCCCCCCACCACCCCAACTCCCCCACCACCAACAACTTACTGAAGTCTTATATAAACACATCCTGGTCTAATTACAGATTAGTTTCATAACCAGATTATTAGACCTGCTTTAAAAGAGGAGTTGGCTGGTGCCAACCAGTCTGACACCTTTGTCTGTCTTCGAAATGCAGGATTTGTTTAACTCAGAAACAAGGATCATTGAAAATATCCAAGTGTAATGTCGGACATCTGCCAGATTCAAACAATAATTGGATCTTGTATGAGATGAAGATTATCCGGTTCCTCCCCGAACATTGACTAATCCCCTTCTGCGGGTTGAAAGAAAGACTCCCTTTGTCGTCCCGAGAGTCGATTGTGGTGTGGTACAAAAGCCAAACTTCCACCTGTACAACAGCATATTCAATGGTTTAATGTACATATGGACAGGGCAGTTCTAATGAATGTGCGACCCATTAAATTCAACGGCTTTGTCAAATAATGCTACCTCCACCTCAAAGTGCAACTAACTTCCTGTTTTGCAAGTGGAAGGTAATTAGCCAAAAGCAACACAAAGCCCAGCTCAGGCCTAGACAGCAGAAATGGGTTGATACACCCAAGCTCCCTACAGTTACAGCAGTTTCTCCTCCTCCTCGAGCAAACATTCCTGTTTCTCATTTCTTTGCACAGAAACGACTGCTCCCAGAGAACTGACACAGAGCTGCGGACCCAGGAGACAGAAAAATGATTTGATCAAGCTCCTGATACATCTCACTTGCCCAACTGAAACACCTTGCAATTGGACTGCATGGCTTCTTGGTTTGAAAGAGATCATATACCAAAGAATAAAAAAAGACCTTGATGTCAGGGATTGGTATTAGGCGTCAAACAACATCAACACTACCAAGAGGACCATTCATACAAATAGTTTATGTTTAACCAGAGTTTGTGATGGGTTCAGAACAAGTATGTTCTCATTCCTATTTATTGTCAGAACAAAGCAATTGGTTTTGGAAACTGAAGCACAATGAGCTGACCCCAATGAAGAGTTTCAGGATTCTAAAGGGAAATGGACAAAACTGATTTGGTCACTTAAAAAAAAAAAGGAGGAAATCAACATCAAGAAAGTGGGGAAAATTTTATTTACCCACAGAAAAGTTATTCCCAGGGAAGGACATTGGTGCAGGTAGATATATGAAAGAGAGAGAGACACACACAGGTTTATGGAGACACAGCCCAAGGTATGTGGTGTCTAAATGGGTCAATTCATCAAAAAAAAAGGACAGCACCCTTTGACTGTTGCAAAGAATTCTTTGCTGGCAGCAAAGGTGGAAATTAATCTCACCGTTGCAGTTACACCAAGCAATCAGAACTAAAATAGTTAACATTCCAGCCTCCCCAACGCATTGCATAAGCATTACAGAAAATAAATTAAAACTCCCCAGGTTTCTTGACTGTATTTCAGCCCAGTCAGTAGTGAGAACAACATGGGGCTTGTTATTACATTAAAACTGCCTAAGATCTGAAGAATTGACAAAAAAAAACACAGAACTTTACTAGTAACATGGGCAGAGACTGTGGAATGTCTACTATACAGCGTAATGGAATTTCACATATGCCCAGAAATAGGGAGGGTCTCCAGTAAATCACTGATGAGTGACGGAGGCCACATCTCATTAAACAAACTCGCTACACAACAGTGTTCATTGTCCCTATGAATTCTTTTGACAACTATGTTTCCCCGATTGTCCACTCCACCACAAACCCCACCTACCTGACCTTAAGGCCACAGTGTTTGACATACCCCTCCTCAGAATTTACAGCGCAGCTTTGTTCAGTGTTCAACACTGTCTCACCCAGGCACCTTCTGTGGTGCTGCATCAAAGTGAGTTCAGCTCCTGAGACTGAACCCCAACATAACTGGCCATCTGTGCAATTTAAATAAAGCGAAAATGAAAATAAATTGTATGCATGAACGCACACAGATGTGACACACACACACACACACTTCTGACAGAACCAAGTCCAGGATGAGCTGATTCTCTGTTGAGATCAGGCTGCAAATTTGACTTGGGTATGGACCATACCAACATGCTTTAATGAATGCAACTTCACTTCAAACCAGAGCTGTGCAGAACAAGGCAAACCACCAAACAATTGAACAGGGCTGGGACACAGGAATTAATGGGCAGCATGGTGACTCAGTGGTTAGCACTGCTACCTCACTGAACCAGGGACCTGGGTTCGATTCCAGTCTCGGGCGACTGTCTGTGTGGAGTTTGCACATTCTCCCTGTGTCTGCGTGGGTTTCCTCCAGGTGCTCCAGTTTCCTCCCACAGTCCAAAGATGTGCAGGTTAGGCGGATTGGCCATGCTAAATTGCCTGTAGTGTCCAGGGATGTGCAGATTAGGGGGATGGGTCTGGGTGGGATGCTCTAAGGGTCAGTGTGGACTTGCTGGGCTGAAGGGCTTGTTTCCACCCTGTAGGGATTCTATGAACTGTCACTGGAATTCCTTTTATTTACGTGACCTAATTGCAAAAAAGGTTTGTATTAACAAAGATTAAATCCTGAGCCATGTATTAATATATGGACTGGGACCCATGTACAGCCCTGGTGATACAGAATTCTGCGTCCTCTGTCAGGTCATAGGATGGAGGGAAACAAACTATATTGCAGGGTTAGTCCTCACTCTATACAACCTCAGAGAGTTCACAGAAAGGACTTACTTCTGCAGGTTCCATTCATCATCTCGTACGCAGCTTTGCACATGCACTGCCCAACTGGGACCAGCCATTCGCCATCAGCATTGCAGTACATCTTTGGAGGTTCGTGGGCCACTGCGTTCTCCACACAAGAGCCGAGAACCTCGGACAGTGCTTGGGAATCCTCGCCAGCTATGGTTTCTGGAAAGGCGGCCATGTTGCGGACCATGGCTGGGCACTTCTTGTAATACACACGCACGGACAGGAGGGCAACACAGGCGCCAACATCTTGAAAAGCTAAATAAAAGCCTTTCTGCTTCAGCGGGCCCACTGCACGCACCTCGACATTAACCTTCACGTTTCGGGTGCTAAAGTCCTCTTTCTTTGTGACTTCGTCGGGGGCTATGGTATCAATTTTTTTGAACTGGTTCTTCCTGAAAATTGTTCCATAATCGAAGTCTGACTCAACATAGTAGAGGTTGAAGGTCTCCTTGCAAGAGGTCTCGATCTCGGGGAAGCTGTTACAGTCGCGCACAGTGAATTTCAGCTCGACAAATATTCGCTGAGCCTCTCCGCGATAGATCCAGTTAGTCCGTAACCAGTTGTCCTGATCACCTTCCACCACATTACACACAGAGTACATGTATATCGGGGTGTCGTTCCACACGTTTTGAAGAAGATCCCACTGCAAACAAGAACAGGAGGGAGAAAATAAAATTGCAAAGTGAACAGCCATTCAGAGTTGCAGGTGGAAAGTTCCATTGAAAGAAAAGTTATTTGCCTTCCACATCTCCTTTCTACACCTCTGAAGGCAATGACTTGCAACAACACTCCAGTGTGTCACTGGCATACAACCCATTGACAATCTTACTCTTATCAGAAAAAGCCTATTCTCCATTTTGCACTCCCCCACCCAGCCAACTCCCTCACACAATTCCCCACATGGGTGGCTATAATTGAGTGACCATGCTTTAGCCCAGGAATCACACAGGAGGATACATCATGCCAATTGAGAGACAGGAGTTCAGACTGCCCCAATGATCTCCAATCCTTGAACAGTAAGTGCAGTCAGAAGTCAGACAATTGGATCCAACTGCATTAACATGGCAATGCCTCCCCAGCTGGACAGCCAGTAAATACATGGAGATGAAGAACAGCCATTGAGAAAATGACGAGAGTAAAACTATGTCCCAGAAAGCATCCCTGTCTGCTTAGGAGGACAAAGCTGTCGAGAGGTGACAGGGAGAAAAAAAAGACATGCAAAGGAAGTAAGTGAGCAGCTTAGATTTTGTATCCAATCAATGCGAGTGAGAAAAGTGGGTTCCAGTTCAATTACCCCTCCCGTTGAGATGGTCACATCTCTTCTCCCCATGGACTTTCAAAACTGCCATCCCCTCCCACCCCCACTTTGAGAAACAAATCCAGCCCTAGAAATACAGTGCAGCACAGGGATGGATTTGGGTGGCTCAATGACCATGAAATATTGCTACAGTATTAGGCCATTCAGCCCATTGAGTCTGCTCCATCATTCGATCAGGGCTGATATGTTCCTCATCCCCATTCTTCCGCCTTCTCCCTGTAACCTTTGATTCTCTTACTAATCTCGGTCTTAAGTACACTCAACAGCAGGGGGAGGTTACCCCAAAACAGCCTACGCACTTACAGCTGCATTGTATGGGTCAGTCAGCCAGCCGAGCTCTCCATGTGCCGAGGCAAAATCCAACAGGACAACTGAAAGACAAGAGTACACAAGCCATGTTAGAACGAGCAAAGGGCAATCTCTATACAGTGTGATAAAATGCATTCAAATATAGAAAATCAAATCTGAGAACATATCAGTCAGAGACGTACAGCACAGAAACAGAACCTTCAGTGCAACTTGTCCATGCTGACCAGATAACCTAAACTAACCTATTCCCATTTACCAGAACTTGGCCCACATCCCTCTGAAACAACAGAACCAGAAGTGACAAGACCATCATACCAGAGGATCATACAAATCCGGAAGGAAGCAGAACACCAGTGCTTCCATTCGAGGTTGCACTGATAACGTTGCCTAGAAAGGTAACAAAACATCCGCACATGGCAGGACAACTGGATCAGCGAGCTAACAGACAATAAAACCCCTTCCTTTTCATATACCCATCCAGATGCTTCGTAAAATGTTGCAATTGTACCAGCTCCTCCCCAGAACATTTGCCAATTTTTCTATTCAATGATGCATTGAAAGGAATCACTGTGTAGGTGAAATACAAACAGTGATTAAGGGACAAAGTCACAGTATAGAACATTCATAGAATCCCTACAGTGTGGAAACAGGCCCTTCGGCCCAACAAGTCCACACCGACCCTCAGAGCATCCCACCCAGACCCATTCCCCTTATAACCTACCTAATCTACACATCCCTGAACACTATGGGTAATTTAGCATGGGAGGAAACCCACACAGACACGGAGAGAATGTGCAAACTCCACACAGACAGTCACCCGAGTGTGGAATTGAACCCAGGTCCCTGGTGCCGTGAGGCAGCAGCGCTAACCACTGAGCCACCATGCCACTCATCTGAAAATATACCCAATATGTGATTGCTCCTATTCAATTTTTTGAAGGCTTTCCTGGAGATTGTTTAATTGATTCAGGAAGAGCACCAGCAAAAATCCTGGAGTCCCTGACACTTCAATATTTCTCTGGACTGGTTAATGCAAGCACCAAATACCACAGCTTCCACTTTCCATTCTTATTCTGTGCATAAATACTTAGTGCACTGTCTTTTATTCCATCCCAGGTTTCAAAAGCTGTGAAATTCTTTACATTTCTCCTTTTTCCATAACCTTCACCACGTTTGGCATCACTTAATCAATACTCGCAGGTTAACTGTGTTCCCGCCAACCAGTTCTTTCAACTTTGGGACTGTCTGCAGTGATGGGTTGTGACTCAGCCACCCCAGCTTCTCACTTTAAAAACACCTGCAAAAACCTCATCAAATTTGAGAAATCTGGCACCAAGATCAAATTACACGGCACTTATAGCCCTCAGCACTCCATCCGTCCCCTCGCTCACATACTCTTAACATGGATACACTGACATCTGCAGCTTATTAGGAAGCACACTCAAAGCAAAATGCACAGTGACCTCTGATCCCCACAAACTTGATGCATGTCACAAACTGGTGTGGGCTGCTGAGGGCTCTTCTTTCATTTAAAAAAAAGGACGAAGACAGACGATCTGCTTTTTACTGTTGCACACAGACAACCTGTCGGGGCTAATCAGTGTCTGATGCAAACTCGGCCTTTCAACATTCCTGTGGGCTGTCAGCAAAATTCCACAGTGTCCATCATTTAATCAGACGAGGGGACTGTTGGGTCAGGGCTCTTCAGAAACCCACAGAATAAAGACAACAATCACAGGAAGATGGCAACTCCCCCTTTTCCACCCACCCACCCTCACACAAATTGTATCTTCCTTCTTATCTTGGAAATAATCAACTTTACTGGGGTGCACATCCCACAGGAAATTCATGAGTCTCCCCCAGACACTCTACTCGATCTGAGGTACTGTGTGATAAAATACGATATAATGATGCCAATCCAAGGAGGATAATCTCTGATGAAGAGTCGTCTAGACTCGAAACATTAGCTTGCCCACTCTCCATGGACGCTGCCTGACCCGCTGTGATTTCTAGCACTTTTTGTTTTCAGTTGAGCAACCCTATCCTTCACCAGCAGGACACAAGCTGACTTCATATATCCAGAGCAAGAACTGAAGCCAACATAATACCGTCCCTTCCCCGCCATCCCCACTAAACCTGCTTTCTGAGTGCAACTTCGATTGACCCAGATGACAGGGCTGGGACTTTCCTTATCTATTTGACTCAATACCAGAATTACAAGGCGTTTTCTTTTAAAAAACCTGCTGGCACCACCAACAACATCATAGCAGTTGAACTCATTCATTGGGCAATCTGATCACCTCAGATCATTGCAGTTCCTGGTTTGGTTCACAAACTTAAAATCCCCCTCAAGTACACACCAGAGTTTAACAGCCAAGTCTGGATCCTGAGGGCTATTGATAGGCTGGATACTGACAGGCTATTTCTATCTCAGAGGAGATTAGAACTAGGGAACGCACAACTTAAAGAATGAAAGCGTGTCTCTTTTAGGAGACTTTTCTCCCTTCTCTGGGAGTCTTTATTCTGTGGAATTCTCTTCCCCAAGAGGCCAAGCAGCATCTTTAATTTAATCAAGGCTGGGGTGGGGATTTTTGATAGACAAGGGAGTCAAAGGTTTTTGTAGGATAGGGGAAAAAAAGAGAGAGGAAAGTGGATTTGAGACTACAACTGGAGAAGCCATGATCTTATAGAACTGCAAAGCAGGCTCAAAGGGCTGAATGGCCACTCACATTCCCCACATTCCTACATCAGGCAGAGAGAAAAACAAGTTAGAAGCATTTCACATCTGTGACTTTTCATCAGCAAGAGGAAATGACACAGGCCTGAAACATTAACCATTTCCCTCTTCACAGCTGCTACCTGAAATGCTGCGTATTTCCAGCGTTATCTGTTCTTACGTCAGATTTCAAGCTTCTGCAGTATTTTGTGTCGCTGCTGTTGAGCAAACAGCTCATTCAGTCACTTACAGGGCAGTGTCCCACAGTCACAGGCAATAATCATTAATGGCGTGTGACTAGATGGGAGGCAGTACAGGAGCCTGATAAGGGAATCAGCAAAGTTAGAGATGACACATCAAGGATTGGAACAGGGTGGAGAAGTCAACGACAGCTCTTTTTGGTCGAGGAAGTGGAACATGACTGGGAGGGAGAGACTACAGACCGACAAGCAGGTAGTGTGCATGAAATTCTAACTGGAGAGTGTAACAAAATCCTACAACGTATTGGAATGTAGGAAAAGGAGCAATCACCTAGCACCCGAGGTGAGAGGAGTAACAAGTTCACTTTCTTAAATACTCCTTTATTGCCTTACAATAAACACCCCTGCTCCAGCCAGATTGAAACACAATCAGAACTTCTCCCAAGGAGAAAATAATCGATGCTGAATTTTGAAGATAGAGCAGACAGATTAAATTGGAAGTCCCACCTCCGGTCACCTAATCAGTACTACTTTGAAGTATTTTAGGTTCTCCAAGGCTCTTTGATGCTGTCCTTCATCATGACCTTAACCCTTTACCCGCACCACTTAGACACCTTATTTTTTAAAAAGAAAACCAGATCAATCTCATTGAAAATAAACATCAGATTCAGTGCTTACAGCAAGTTTATTTTACATAGCACCACACAGATTTTCAGAGCTGAACCAGGCTATATGCCTGTTGATGCTGCACACAGGGTTTCCTCCTGCCCTTCTTTATCAATTCTACCATTATAATCTGCAATTTCTTTCTCCCTTAAACTCATCCAATTCTGTTCAACTCATCTACATCATGCGATAATGAATTCCATTGTCCACTCACTCCCTGGAAAAATATATTTATTAGTAATCATCCTAGTTTATAGCCCTGGTCTGCAGCTCAATCCCATTCAAAATCTCAATGAGTTGTATTGGGTCACCCACAAATCTACTCTTTTCTATGAGGGAAAAGAAAAGGCCCAACTTGTTTCAATATTTCCTGATTGATCCTCTCTGTTCTGACAGTAGTCTAGCAAGTTACCTCTGCACCTATACAATGACTCTAGTGTATACCCTTTTCATAATATGGAGACCAAAATTGGACAGTGTTCTAAATGTTCCATCCAAGTGTAACTTGTAATAAGTATAATTTTTTAAAATTTTGCATTCTTAAAATGAGCCCCAGTGCTTTGACTGCCTTTCTTTTAAAAAAAGCCTCATTAAACTGCTCATGGTCCCTTTACCATTTAAAATTGCCTGAGACAACTTATCAAGGAAATTATATGGGGAACAGACGCCTAGTCATGGGGAGAAGGTCACTGAAGGTCAGGTCAAAAAAAAAGGGAAATGCGTTTTCAAGAAAAGGTTCTATGGGAGATGGAGACTTTATGGACAGTGTTCCAGTTGAACAGAGCTATAACAATGTAAGTAATAACCCATGATACACGCTACAATTTCCCCCACTTTATCAGAGCTGAATGCAGCTACAAAAGGAGGACACTTTGCAGAAGAGTTTCAAGCAACACCAATTGCAAAATGATTTTTTTTTTTGTTTAGGTAGTAAATGAAACAAGGAGAACAATTCAATAGAATTCCTAGAATAGTCCAGGATCTAAAGCAAAAAGGAGCCCAGGAAAAAACGGACTTTAAAAGCTTAAAATTTATATCCAAAAATCAGAAAATGCTGGATATAAATAGTGGGCTAGCATCTGGTGAGGAGCTCCCATTGTGAAATGGCAGCCTGTCTTTTCACCATTAAAACCAGGCATTGAAATAAAATTCGAGCACTCTGCTTTGAGTTCAAGTATCCAGGTACACAGAATTCTGTTTCTGTACTGATTTCTTAACCAAGGATGACAAAGCTTTTTGGTCTATGTCAATGTACCCCCTGGGTTGCACAAACATTAAACGCACACTTCTATTCATTTGCAAGAGTCTCAGGGTGCTGCGGAATGGTGTTCAGGTCCAGAGTGCTTAGGAAAACAGGCTTCCCAAATTTCTTGACCCATAAAATTCAAACAAGCCAAACTAAGTGGGAAATGTAGTAAAAAAAAAGTGGAAAGTGTAGTCAGATCTTTGTTGAGACTAGCACTGGCATGATGGACTGAACTGCCTCCTTCTGTGCTGTGAACATTTATGAGCCTATAAATGTATGCAGAAAATGAGCAAGAGTTCAGCTGGGAGTCACATACCCACACTGGCAGTCACATACCCACACTGGCAGAGCTCACGGAACAGGTTGATCACTCTTACCCTGGGACAGATAATATTTAAAAAGATACACTTTCAGCCTCAAAGCCCCCACCCCCAGCTCTAGTAACCAGTCTAGCTAGTAACAGGATACCAGCAACATTGCCTTTGAGAGTTATTGTTGCTTACACAGGAAAAGCAGCTCTAGAGGAACATTTCTACATCATTCACATCCTCTCGGTAACACGGTCAAGAGCCAAATGGGAAGAGGCTATCACAAAACAAGGGGATTTTAAAGGAACTCCAGCAGCTGCATTTTAACTTCACATTTCCTGAACACAGGAATCATTTTGTTTGTGGTCATCAAGAATGTTGCCTGGTGTAGCAACAGGATGTGGAAGGCTGCATCAAATGCAGAGAAATGACAGCAAAAGGGCTTCAGTGAATTTTTGGTCCTCTAACTTTGAGATGTTTAAACGCCACAACAGGTTAAAACAAAAGTTACCCTTTATTCAACTCACAACACACAATTCCTAATTCTCAGCAGTATCTTTCATAATACATAAAACCAACATAAAGGAAGACCAGAGGCACTTGCCAGCTTAAAGAAATTGGAAAGATTCGTTTCTTAACTTGTATCTGCTTACAGAAAACAGGAGACTGCCTCATTGAAGCTTCGAAAGGATTAAATCTCTTCTTTGAAATCTAAACCAACACCTTCATTTCACACATCACACTTCAAACGTGCAGGATCTTAAACTGCTAGACTGTGCTGTCCTTTCTCTTTATTGTGGAGGTGCCAGTGTTGGACTGGGGTGGACAGGGTCAGAAGTCAGACAACGCCAGGTTACCGTCCAACAGGTTTATTTGAAGTTACAAGTTTTCACAGCACTGCCCTTTCGTCAGAAGCGCTTCACCTGATGAAGGGGCAATACTCCGAAAGCTGTGATTTCAAATAAACCTGTTGAACTGTAACCCGGTATCGTCTGACCTCTGACTTTTTCTTTATTGTCCACTTTTTTTTTTAAAAGCAAGGACTCCATCCTTGCTCAAGGATGTTAAGTTGCTGCAGGTTTTCCAGAGCACCTTTTGGTAATCACCTCAAATGGTAATTCATACCTCAGCGACAACTGGCTGCTCCACCAGGAGTGCCATCACAACTGATCTCAGCTGGGATCCCAACTTAAGAGATGGGGAAATCAAGATATCTGAATGATTTGAAAAATGCCCATTCACCCATTCCTTCTCCTTAACTGTGTTACATTCACTCAGTGCTAAAAATGGAAAATGCTGGATACAGCCAAGGGGCAGCCTCTGGAAGTTTTCAGGTGGAAATCTGGATCTGAATTTCAAGTTCTGATGATGCTTGTCCCTGTAGCAATAATCTGTCAGGAGACTGATCCATCTCCAGATCACCATTCCCAGCATTTTCTGGCTTTTAATTTAACATTTGCAGCTCTTCCTTCTCCCAAGGAAAACCCCCCTCCTGGTACACGCTGATGCAATTGCTCACAAACAGTAATGGGGGCTTTCCTCTCACTTACTCCGCTTAGAAAGGAGATGGGGGAAGGGATAGAATACTTGAATGTGGAAACTCAGGGCTTTGTGGAAAGTGGGGGGAAAAGAAAGACCAATTTGGGGTGGCACAGTGGCTCGCACTGCTGCCTCCCAGCACCAGGGACCTGGGTTCTATTCCAGCCTCAGACAACTGCCTGCTTGGAGTTTTACACGTTCGCCAAGTGTCTGTGTGGGTTTCCTCCAGGTGCTCCGGTTTCCTCCCACAGTCCAAAGATGTGATGCTTGGGTAAATTGACCCATAGTTTCCGGGGCTGTGCAGGCTCGTTGGGTAAGCCTCTGAAATGCAGGGTTACAGGGATTGGGTGGTCGGGACTCGATGGGCCGAATTGCCTGCTTCCACACCGTATGGATTCCATTCTATGAACTGGAACACACTTCCAAAGCAGCCAGCACAGCAGCAATGGGCTAAACGGCCTTTCTCTGTACGAAAACCTTGTGAACCACAGCTTTCTTTCCAGAAAGTCTTTCACAGTGCGGCACACTCCAACTAAGGGAGGGAAGGAGTGGCAGGTGTAGACAACCAGCAGTCACATTCTACCAAGTTACACAGGGAGAAAAAAAAAGTTAAATCCCAGGCAGCTTCTCAACTGAAGCAACAGTCTTGTTGAGAGCTATCGCTGGTTGGATAAAACTCAGCCCGAAGCTGATCGAACTCAAATCGCTTTTATGAAGGGGAGAATCAGACACCTGCCCAGACAGAGAACCCAAATCCCTGATTCCCGATTTGTAACATGGATTTAAAAATTGTAACATGAATTTAAAAAGACACACACAGAAGAGAGAAAAAGATCGAGACACACGTGCACAAACACACAGGGAAAAGACAGGGATTCACACACAGTGAAACAGAAAAGGACGTTAAACAGAAATAAAGACAGATAAACAGGGTACATAGCTGAACTCCGCGATCGTTGGAAACACACCGAGATTTCCCGCAGTTTGCCCTCGGACTCAGGTACCCTACTCTGCCAGCATTACCCTGAGACTCCCCAGTGAAAAGGTGAGAGACGGGTGCTTTCGCCTTACCCTCCTCAGCCTGCTGGCTACGGCTAGCGGCTGCAAGGAACAGCAGTGAGAGCACAACCGCACGGCTTAGGTGCTGCGCCTCCTCCATGGCAGACTGTCGGACCGGTCACAGTGACTGAGGGAACGTGAGTACAGCCTTGGCTCCGACTGAAACTTTCAGTAAAACTTCCCCCTCTTCCCTGACCCAAACTTTCATTCATGTCCCAGTGACGCCAGAATCCCCACCCCCTCATCCATTGAACATTCCCAATTCTACCTGGAGACATCCAATCAGCGTGCGCTCCGCATTCCTGGCCGGGGTGTGGTGTGGAAGTGGTGATGGTGGAGGGGGGGGTGGGAGTTGGCTGTGTGCCCTGGGCTGGGAGGAGGTGGAATGGAGCCTGAGAACTCGGCAGTTCCCACACACACACACACACACACACAGCATCAGGACTCGGCTTGTCATTAGACAGGTTTGGGCAGGTCCTTGGAAAAAGCAGAATTACCTACTCACCGGGTTGTACAGACTGCAGCGAAACCCAAACACCTGACTCGAGTCATCCAGTTCTTACCATCGTCTCCCTGTTTCTCAATAAAAACCGAAAGAACTGCGGACGCTGTAAATCAGGAACAAAAACAGAAGTTGCTAGAAAAAAAAACTCAGGTCTGGCAGCATCTGTGCAGAGAAATCAGAGTTAACGTTTCCGGTCGAGTGACCCTTCCTCAGCAATCAGCAAAGGTCTCAGGTTTTGCCCCTCTTCACTTTAGGAAGTTCATTCTTGCTGAAACGAAAGCTGAAGTTGCTGGAAAAAAAAGGCTCAGTAGGTCTGGCAGCGTCTGTGCAGAAAAATCAGAGTTAACGTTTCAGGTCGAGTGACCCTTCCTCAGTAATCTGCAATGGTCTCAGTTTTTTTTATCCCCCACCCCTGCATCCCCACCTTAATAAATTTCAGAATAAAAACCAAAACAACTGTGGATACTGTAAATCAGGAACAAAAACAGAAGTTGCTGGAAAAGCTCAGCAGGTCTGGCAGCATCTGTGCAGAGAAAAAAAATCAGAGTTAACGTTTCGGGTCCGGTGACCCTCAGAACTGATTCTGATCTCTATTCCTCTATATTCCTTCTGAGGGAGGGGTCACCGGACCCGAAACGTTAACTCTGATTTTTTCTCTGCACAGATGCTGCCAGACCTGCTGAGCTTTTCCAGCAACTTCTGTTTTTGTTCCTGTTGTTAATGAATTTCAGGCACGACATGACATTGAATTCTTCTTCCATCACCTTCGTCTTTGTGCCCGTTTTTCTAGACCACTTCTCTTCATTCTCGCTGACCTCAGAATGCACGGTCCCCAGAGGCTCCCCTCACTGTGCCAGAATCGTTTATCATATCTCATCTCATCTTCCAGCACCTCTTTAATGTCCTTATTCCCTGAGTTCAATGATCCAAAGCTGCTGGTTAAGAGCTCAGCTTGGCTGTCTTCAAATTCCCACTTCAGGCTGAGGTTATTATGAGGAACTGTCCTTCTCAATCCCTGCTGAGGCATGGTGACCCTCAGGTTAAACCACCACCAGTTGTCTCTCTTTCTGTAATGAGAGAGCAGCCCTATAGGACTAGGGCAACTTTACCTTTAATTCCCACTCTTAGTGAGAGAAGTGTTAAGTGATACATTTCTGAAGGGATGGAGCAGGACAGGCAATATGGAATATTGGGTGCTATTGCAAGGATGGTGCAGAGACTCAGAGGTACATGTGCACACTTAGTTGAAAGCCGCAAGGCAGTTTGAGATAGTGGTTAACAAGGAAAAACTTTGTAAATAGAGGAATAAAGATCAGAATCATAGAATCCCTACAGTGGGGAATCAGGCCATTTCGCCCATCACACCGCCACTCAGAAGAGCATCTCACCCAGACCCACACCCCTTCCTCATCCTTGTAACCCTATATTTCCCATGGCTAACCCACCTACCCTGCGCAACCCTGGACACTATGGGACAATTTAGCATGGCCAATCCACCTAGCCTGCACATTTTGGAGTAAGGAAGGAAAAGTAATGAAGTAATAGTAAACAAAGTTAACTAAAAAAGATATAGTAAAATTTTATAAGATACTGGTTCAGCTTCAGTATTGTGTCTAATTCTATACCCCACATTCCCAAAAGGTTCTGAAGTAATTCATTTGGTCACTGGCCTCCACCTTTGAGAGATGCTGTCTTCAAAGATATTTTCCCCATTTCAACTTGCTCAGAGATGTTATGAACAGCTCTGGAGCAGGTAGGAATTTGAACCTGAGCCTCACTGGCCTAGAGATAGGGACACTACCACTACACCACAAGAGGTCTCTTCAATGCTGCCTTAGAACAAGCAGCTAGTCAGTTGAAATCATCTGCTTCACTTTAGATGGTTGAATGATCTGATTCTGGAATCGCCTGGCTGATCTGGAAAGATTTCAAGAATGAGGGCTTTCAGTTGTATGGACAGATTGGAGAAGATGGGGTTTTCTCCTTCAAGAAGAGACATTGAGAAGAACTTGATAAAGGTGTTCATAATCAGGATGGGTCTGGACAGCCGAGAAGGGAAGAAACTGTTCCAACTGGTGGTAAGGGTCCAGAACCAGAGAACAATGATCTAAAGTGTAATGACGAAAGAGCCAAAGGCAACATGAGAAAAAACATATTTAATGCTGTGATTACATCTGAAGTGTACTGCCTATGAGTGCAAAAGATTCAATTTCAGCTTTCAAAAGCGTAGGAAAGAATTATCTGAAGGAGGAAACAAATGCAGGGCCATGGGTTAAAGTTTAATCAGCAAGGGAACCAAGGGGAAAAGGCAGGAAAGTGGAGTTAAGCTTTATCAGATCAGCCATGATCTCATTGAATGGCAGGGCAAATTCGATGGGCTGAATGGCCTACTTCTCCTATGTCATTTCATCTTATGATGGGGGTTGCAGCATAGAAACAATGGGCTGAATGGTCTAATGTGCTATAAACATTTTATAATACCACAGTTTAACTTGTCTTTCTCAAATCCTTAACCGTATGTCTTGACCCACCTGCACTACATTTATTACACTCAGTACAGCACAGGAACAGACCCTTAGGCCCTCTGTGCTAGCGAGTATAATATTTCAACATGCCAACAGGAGATAGCTAAACACTGCCATTATCTTGTGTTCACGTTAGGGGGCTGGCAAGGTTATACAGAGTGATCTGGAACACAAATTTTGACTTTTCTTTCCTTGCCTGAAATCAGGGCCAGTTATATTGCCCAACTGATATCCACATTGCGATTGATTGAAGAGGGCATTTTGTCAGGAACCAGGTCTTCTGATCAGCATGTTCTGCTTCCTTTGTTAACACATTTTTAAATACCTCAACACATCTTGCATGAACTCTTCCCACGTCCATCCGTTCCCTCTGTTGGGATGAAAGCATCCTCTGTGTCTATGGAGAGACTCTGTAAAAGTACAGAGTCAAATTCCCAAACAAGCTTTATATACTGATCAGACACTGAAACTGAATTACATCAATAGCCATTAGTGTCTGTGGCTAAGGAGGCAATCAGGGCTCCTCTTAACTACTGATGTTCTTGAGACATGACACAAGCTGCGCCTAAAATTATTGTAGTGCCATCTACATAAGCTTGTATTACAACTGGAGGAATTTCTTCACTCAATTGCCATCATTTGCTGCTTTTTGTTCATTGGTTCTGCTTTGCTGGCTTCAGGACTTTACCCAATGGCTGCTGCCAGTGAGGCAAATGGGTCAACTTGTCTTCTGGGTACACCAGCAAACTGTGTCTGAAGAGAAGCCATTACAACAACCTGAGGCTCAATTTGGGTTGTGCCTTGACCTTCCTGGATCAGATGGAAGCATGGCATCAGTTATAGGCTCCAAAATGGGCCGCAACAAATTTTTGTGTCAAATATCACTTCATCTGAGATCAAAGTTGAGAGCAGGAGCTGATCCCTCCACAACAAAAAAACAGAAATTGCTGGAAAAGCTCAGCAGGTCTGGCAGCTCCTGTGGAGAGAAATCAGAGTTAATGTTTCGGGTCGAGTGACTCTTTCTCTTGTTCTGAAGAAGGGTCATTCGATCCAAAATGTTACCTCTGATTCCTCTCCACAGATGCTGCTGGACCTGCTCAGCTTTTCCAGCAATTTCTGTTTTTGTTTCCGATTAACAGCATCCGCAGTTCTTTTGGTTTATACTAATCCCTCTGCCACTGCCAAACAACATTCTTAAACCTGTAGTAACTTATCTTTGTTTTCTCTTATCACCAACCCATCCCAATTCACCACTCATGTTTAGCACTTTATCTTCTCAATTAGGTTCTTGTTAAAAGTGGAAGCAATTATCTGTGAAAGTGTAAATGATGATTGTTCCACCACAATGGTATTGTCCCTACCTGCAAAAGCCAAGAAACCTAGCTTCAAGTCCCAACTGCCCCAGAGATATGCAATTACAAATTTGAACAGGTTGATTTTCAAAAAATAAATGAATGATGAATGCTACATTCAAGTCTGTCACAGATACAGACTGTGACATCAATCTCTATCTCAATCTAGCAATATCTGGCAACACCCAGCAAGCTCAAACCAAGAGCTCCATAACTGAGTCTTTTCTATTGTGCTTACAATAGATCATTTACCTTCCAAATTTTAGATCCCTCTGTTAGATGGGCCTTTGACAATATCTTTACTAGCCTTGATATCCAGATAGTCTTTCAGTAATAACGATAAACAGAATAAACGATTATTTTTAACTACTCCAATTATCAAATTATCATGGGCCCCAATAGAGTTTCTGCCACTCTTGATAATTATAGAGGAGCACAACATCAGGCCTCATTTTAATAATAAGTTCAGTGAATTCAGTCCACAAAGAAACAGATCATTAACTTATATATAATTTCTAATATGATAAATATCTTAAATCTGCGTGTATTTCCTGTTTAGTAAACCCTTCATTTTTCATGTTTCTGCTACATTATTCTGCCAACCTTTCCATTACAAATGATAATGTCCACTCTTCATATGTACATATGAGCATACAAATTGGGATCATGAGTAGGCTGCATGCTCTCTCATCATTCAATAAGATCATGATTGATCTGATTATATTACATTCCTTTCTAACTAACTTTTCACCCCCTTCCTCTAACTACCTCCACCTTCAAAGTCTTCAAAGATTCTATTTCCACTGCCTTTAGAGAAAGATCCTTCCAAAAAAAACCACAATCCTCTTTGAAAAAGAATTCTCCTCAACTCTGTCTTAAATGGACAACCCTTATTTTTTAAACAGTGGCCCTATTTATGGATTGTCTCACAACAGGAAACATCCTTCCCACATGTACCCTATCAAGACCCCTCAGGATCTTAAATGTTTCAATCAAACTGCCTCTTAATCTTCTAAAAACTGCAATGGATACAAATATAGTTCATCCAACTTTTCCTCTTAAGACAATCTGTCATTTCCAGGTATTAGTCTAGTAAATTTTCTATGACCTGCTTTGAATGCAGTTACATTCTTTCTTAAATAAGAAGGCAAATACAGCACACAGTAGTCCAGATGTGGTCTCACCAATGCCCTGTATTTCTGAAGCAGAGCCTTTCAACTGTTGTATTCAATTCACCTTGCAATAAACAAACATATTCTCCTAGTTTTCCTGATTACTTGCTGTACCTGCATGCTAACCTTTTGTGATTCATGCACTTAGGGCACCCAGATTGCTCTGTATCTCAAAGCTCTGCAATCTCTCACCATTAATTTGATAGGCTTCTTCTTTATAATTCCTTTCAAAATAGACAATTTCACATTTTCCAACAATATATTCCATTTGCCAGGTCTTTGTTCACTCAATTAATCTATCCATAATCCTTTCTGAGCTCCTTATCTCCTCTTCATAATCTACTTTCCTACCTACCTTTGTGTCAAAAACTGTGACTTTCAGTTCCTTAATCCAAGTCATTTATATAAATAATTGTAAAATGTTGAGACGCTCACACTGATTCCTGTGTCACAATGCTCAATGCATTTAACCACCCAGAAAATTACCCTTTTATGCTTACTCTTTGTTTCCTGTTCTCAAGCCAGTCTGCTATCCATGCCCAAAATGCAATCCCATACACCATGAGTGTTTTATTTTCCACAATAATCTTTGATGTGGCATCTTATCGAATGTCCTCTGGAAATCTATGTACATCTAACGGCTCCCCTTCAGATGTTACTTCCTCAAAGAAATCCAAAAAATTGGTTAAAAGTGATTTTCCCTTCGCTAAACCACACTGACTCTGCCTGGTTACTGTTATTATTTTTAAAGTGCTTTCCTGTAACATCTTTTAACAATAGCTTCTAACATCTTCCCTCTGACAAATATTAATCTAACAGCCGTGTGGTTTGCAGTTTTCTGGCTCCCTCCTATTTTGAGTAAAGGACACGTATTCGCTACTTTCTAACCTAATGAAATTGTTCCCAAACATAGGGAACTATGGAAAATTAAAACCAACGTGTCAAATATCTCACTATCAAATTCTTTTCAGGCTCAAGGATAAAACCCATCAGGACCTTGTGGTATGTCAGCCCATAGCTCCAACAATTTAATTAGTTCTCCTTCCATAGTGATTGCAATTTTCTTGCATTTCTCCCTTCTTTCCATTTCCTGAATTCCAGCTATTTCTGAGATATTGCTTGTGGTGAAGACTATTACAAAATACCTGTTCAATTAATCTCCCATTTCCCATTAATAATTCCTCAGACTCACCTTCTAGAAGACTAATGCTCACGTTAACATTTTTCTTTTTAAAATATCTGCAGAGACTCTTAACTATCTTTTTATATTTCTATCTAGCATTCTCTCATATTCTAACTTTCCCCACTTATTAAGATTTTAGTCATTGTTTGTTTTTTTTTAAATATTCTGTCCAATCTCTGACTCATCACTTCAACTTTTTGTAATTATATGCTTTTACTTTAAGATTGATACTACATTGAACTCTATTAGCTAATCACACATGGTGGAATTTTATTGTTAGAATGTAATTATTCTGTATGTTCTGAAATATCCCCTCAAATGTTGGCTATTGCATCTCTATTGATCCATCCCTTATACTGACTTCAGATGAAACTGTCTTTGTTCTGTCATAATTATATCATCCTGCCATACACTAGCAGCTCAGTTTTACATCTTCAGTTCTCCAGTCAGTAAACAGTGAAACCTCAAGGTTTCAATCACTCAACTCCACTTCCTACACTATTGTAAGATTTATAAGTTAATTGTAAATAACACGAATCAAAGTATTGTGCAATAATAAGGTCTGAATGTATAATTTTAAAATAGGGACTAAATTATATCTGCTAACCATAGTCCAATTATACCCCATCCTCTGATTCCACTTCATCAAAAGTCTGCACTTTATATTTGATTTACAAATTTTCAACATTCCAACAATCTATTCCTTCACATGGGGTTCAGTTAGCTCAGCTGGCTGGATGGTTGGTTTGCTGATGAAGAGTGGTGCCCACAGCATGTGTTCAATTCCTGTACTGGCTGAGGTTACCAGGAAGGATTCATCTTCTCAAACCCTCACCTTGCCTGAGGAATGGTGACCATCAGATTAAACTAGCACCAGTCATTTATTTCTGTCTGTCTAATGAGACATCAGTCCTACAGTCTGGTAAGTCTATGGAGACTTGTATACTCATCTTGTTTGAATCGTTGGAAAGGTACAGCACAGGAAAGAGTCCATCAGATCTACACCAACAGAGAACAGGAATGCTCGTTCTAAAACCACCATCCAGCTCCTGCTCAATAGCCTTGCAGGTTACAGCATTTTTGATGCAGACCAAAGTATCTTTTCATCGGGCTGAGGGTTTCTGCTTGCATCACCAATCCAGGCAGTGAATTCCAGGGACCCATCACCCACTGAGTGAAAAGGTTTTTCCTCATGTCCCCTCTAATTCTTCTCCTAATCGCCTGAAATCTGTGCCCTGACTAATTGACCTCTCTGCTTGGGGAAAAAGATCTTTCCAGTTTATTCTGTCCTAGACACTTATAATTTTATACGCCTCAGATAAGTCACCCCTAACTCATTTGTTCTAAGGAAACAGCCCTAGCCTATCCAATCTTTCCTCATAGATGCAATATCAAGCTCAATAATGTGTCAAGGCTAATTGACCGAACAAACTTTGTGTTGATTGTTTTTAGCTGTGGGAATCTTCCTAGGCCTCTTTTGGATCTCTCCTGTTTTGATTAATGATAGATTATCAGAATTTATTTTCCTAAACTTGAGTAAGTGAATAACTAACAGTGATATAATACACTGTCATATTTAATAGGAATAATTGGTATAATTGAACCAATTACACTGTCTACACGACTTGAATCTATGGCTCCATTTGTTTTAAGTCTGTCACCGGGGAAATACCTAATAAACCTTGTCATCCATTTGCCCTCAACCCACCAGCTCATTCCAAACCTTCTACAAAGCCTTCTGCAAAGTCCCACCCCACCATCACCAAACTACTTTAAACACACCACTTCTTCACTCTAAATCATTCAATCTTTCACTCCGTAACCTGCAAACGCATCCTCAATCTACCATCTAGAAGTAAATGCAGATATTTTCATAAAGAGACTGTTGTTTTATTAATTCATTCATAGGATGTGAGTGTCCCTGGTTAGGCGAGCATTTATTGCAAATTCCTAATTGCCAGGCGGCTGTTAAAAATCACATACCATTGGTTGGAGTCACATGTAGACCAGACCAGTTAAGGAAAGCAGTTTCCCTTCCCTTTCATTATAAAACAACGACAAGTCAAACTACAGAAGGAGATAAAGGGCTTGATGATGTGGTGCAATGAAAACAATCTGTCTCTCAACATCAGCAAAATGAAAGAACTGACCATTGACTTCAGAAAGAAAGGAGGTGAACACGCCCCCATCTACATCAATGGAACTGAGGTTGACAGGGTGAAGAGCATCAAGTTCCTCGGAGTGACGATAACCGACAACCTGTCCGGGACTTCCCACGTAAATGCAACAGGCAAGAAGGCACAACAATGCCTCTTCTTCCTCAGGCGGCTCAGAAAATTTGGCATGTCCATAAGGTCCCTCACCAACTTCTACTGATGCATCATTGAAAGCATACTGTCTGGGTTCATAACGGCCTGGTATTGCAACTGCTCTGCCCAGGACCGTAAGAAACTACAGAAGGTGGTGTGCACAGCCCAGACCATCACGGAAGCCAACCTTCTGTCCATGGACTGTATTTGCATGGCGCACTGTCACGGAAAGGCTGGCAACATCAAAGACCCATCGCACCCTGGTAATGCTCTCCTACTACCTCTTCTGTCAGGCAGAAGATACAGAAGCCTGAACACATGCACGAACAGGTTCAGGAACAGTTTCTTCCCAGTCGTATTCAGACTGATGAATGGACTCTCTAGCCTCAAGTAAGAGCTGATCTTGCTAACGTTGATCTCGCCTAGCGCACACCCTGTGCAACGTAACCTGTATGCCCCTGTCTAAGTCTTTTTGATCTGTACATCCTTTGCTTACTAGGATCTGCCTGTACCACTCATATAAAAAGCTTTTCACTGTATTTTGGTACATGTGACAATAAATCAACCAATCTTAAAGGGCATTAGTGAACCAGATGGCTTTTCCGCAACAATTTCATGGTCATCATTAGATTCTTAACTCCAGATTGTTTTTATTTAATTCAAATTACACCATATGCTAGGCAGGGATTTGAACCCTTGTCCCTAGAACATTGCATAGGTGATCTCTGGGTCAATAGCCTAGCAATAATGAAACTAGACCATTACCTCCCTAAATCTGCGCAAATTCACGTGATTTCTTTTGCAATGTAAATGAGTTTCCTTAAACTCTGACAGGGTCATGTTAACAGTGTCTGAAGTACACTGGCATGATTAGACCAGTATCCCAACACAATTTTCCAACTGTCACGAGACTCCTAATACTGGGATATCCGTGTAACAGTACCTTTGGCCCAGCCGCAGACTCTCCACGCGTACACATAAAAAGCAGCCACTTGGCTGAGTTACAGGAGTGTGGCTGTATGAGTTACTGACAGCAGGATACACTTCTAGGATTGGTGTGAGTGCCAATTATCAGACTATGCAAAGTGTAAGCACAGAGGCAAGCATTGGTTCTGCAGAGACAACATCCAATAACCCTAAGGGATCAATAATGAAATAAAGGGAAAGTCTGAAGCACATTCCTCTCATTTTGTCTTCCTTTACTGAGCATCCAGGTTAATTGTACTGGAATAACCTGATACTATTTTATAACCATTATGCAACAAATTGGATTATGTTAAAAGTAAAGATAAATCTTCTATCCGCCTCCCACTCTCTCCCTATTTATTTCAAAACCCCCTTCCCCTCCCCCTTTTCTGATGAAGGGTCTAAGCCCGAAACGTCAGCCTCTCTGCTCCTATGATGCTGCTTGGCCTGCTGTGTTCATCCAGCCCTGCACCTTGTTGTCTCGGATTCTCCAGCATCTGCAGTTCCTACTATCTCTGATATTAAAAATAAACCAAGTTTTATGCAACCATATTGTTAACCTTGAACTTGTTGGTTCTTAATGATTTATTTTACAATCAATCAACCACAGGAGCGGCTTTCAACTGTCGTATGTCCAATGGGCTTTTAATGACTGGCTTTTGTCGGAAGGGCTTTAGATCACCTGTGGGAGGGGATTTCTTTCACTGCTAATCTGAAGGAGCAATATGGAACAGTTATTATAGATGTGGTTCAAACACAAGGTTGCTGGAAAAGCTCAGCAGGTCTGGCAGCATCTGTGAAGGAAAAAACAGAGTTAACGTTTCAGGTCCAGTGACCCTTCCTCAGAACTGATTCTGATCTCTATTCCTCGATATTCCTTCTGAGGAAGGGTCACTGGACCCGAAACTTTAACTCTGTTTTTTCCTTCACAGATGCTGCCAGACCTGCTGAGCTTTTCCAGCAATTTCTGTTTTTGTTCCTGATTCACAGCATCCGCAGTTCTTTTGGTTTTTATTATAGATGAGGTTGATGGATTGAGCACTTGAAAGAGTTTTTCTCTTTCACCACAGAAGTGAGTTGGGGAGGTAGTGGCCTAGTGATATTCTTGCTGGACTGTTAATCCAGAGACCCAGATAATGCTCTGGGGACCAGGGTTCAAATCTCACCACAGCAGATGGTGGAATTTGAATTGAATAACCAAAAAAAAATTGGAATAAAGAGTCTAATGATGACCATGAATCTGCTGTCAATTGTTGGGAGAAACCTATCTGATTCACAAATGCCCTTTGGGGAAGGAAACTGCCATCCTGTGAATGAGTTAACAAAAAAAGATGCTGAGTGCTTTTTCAGCTTGTTGCTTTCATTTCAGATTCCCTCCCTCTGCAGTCATTTAGCTTTTTGTTGTCAGCATTTTATTCCTGGAGTAGCCATGTTTAGTTGCTGTGCAGTTGGCCAGGGAGGATTGCTGTGTTCTGGAAAGGTTAAACCTGCTACTTCTCTTCCTGTCCATGTACATTCACTTCCCTGCAATGAGGGCAGGGATCAGGAGGTGTCCAGGATGGGAGGTGCTCCATTTGAGTAGTCTGTGTTAACCATCAAAAGGAAAGTGCCTGAGGGCACTTGATGAGTTTGTCATTGTGCTATAGACAGACTCACATTTGCAGGAAGAAAGAAATTACATTTATATAATGATTTTCATCACTTCAGAGCTATCCCTATACCAAAATGCTTAACAATGTGCGCAGCAGGGTCTCAAATCCAGGAACAGGAGACATGTCCAAGAAATCTGCTGATACGAGGGATAAATATCAGTCAAGTTATTAGGAGAAGTTGCTTCAGTCCATATCATTGGATCCTTTACACCCATCTGAGATTGCAGTCTGAATTCAGTAGGAATTATTGAATGAATTGATTGGAAACCTTGTGCTTGTGATGAAATGCTAGTTTAGGAAATATTATCTACCCACACCTTCCTTAAAATGTCTTCAGGACAGATCAAAGAGATTAATCATTGACCACAGATCTTTAAACTGAAATGAGTCAGGGTTTAATATTTACCTTTGCTCTCAGATTTCCTCCTCAGTTTCGTTGCTTTAACGTTCAGTTCTCTCAACCAGAACAATTGTTTGATGCACTTTTCATTCCATCCATTTCTAATGTTCTTCGCTCGCTGCTGAGGGCAATAACTAATGCAGCAGAAGGAGGGGAGGGGTACTCAGGAGATGCAAACTGATGAGAGTATGTTCCAGAGATAGTAGGAACTGCAGATGCTGGAGAATCTGAGATAACAAGGTGTAGAGCTGAACGAACACAGCAGGCCAAGTAGCATCAGAGGAGCAGGAAAGCTAATATTTTTCAGAAAATTTTTCTGAAGAAGGGTCTAGGCCCGAAACGTCAGCCTTCCTGCTCCTCTGATACTACTTGGCCTGCTGTGTTCATCCAGCTCTACACCTTATTATCTCAGAGTATGTTCCATTTGGGTTTTTTTCTTCAAAATAATGGCTTTTCCTGTGTGAATTTAATAAGTGAGTGTTGGCTGAAAAGTGGCATTCCTGGGCAATTGGCAGTCACCCAGAACCTTGTTATCCCTGAATGTTGACAGGTAGGTACTTTCTGATAAGATTTACAGGATACAGATTAGGAGCAGGAGTTCCAGCTGAATTTACCTTCTAGCTCAGGTCCAATGAGAACAGATAACTCAGCACTGTCCAGTGACCAACTCTGCGCTTCATATCTGTGTGGCCCATTTCTACACAGGACAGTAGGTTTGTCCACCAAGGAATTAACAAAGATCTTCTATGGTTTTCAGATTATAGTTTCTTTCTTGACCCTCCTCAGAGCCGTCATGAAGATGAGCCACAATTCTTTTATTACTTTAAGTGGTTTGATACAAAAGTGTCACAAGATAGAACGACACATCACCATGAATAATGGCACAGTACACAACTGTGATGTAAGTGGTGCCAGTTGGCCTTAATTTCATGTTATATGGCACTTTGTATAAAAGGGACCATTGCAAAATGGTTGGATTTGTAAGGGGAGAACAATAACTGCAAAGAAAGGTTCAATGTACTATGACAGATTTCAAAAGCCTCTTCACAAGGAGACATTGTTGGGACAAACCGTCCTGGAGTGGCACAACGTAAAACTATAGACAAACCTGCAAACAAGGGTAATGAGTTGGAAATGGACAAGGTAACAAAGTCAGACACCACACCTATTGGGCAGGCTGCCTGCCTCAGACAAGGTGCAGGTGAAGGTAAAGTCACCACGGTTTCACTCCCTCATTAGGGGGAGCCATTGGTGTTGGCTTAACCTGAATGTCACCATGCCCATGTGTTTGATGTGGAAGGTTTTCTTGGGCCTGGGATGAGGGTGAGGGGGGAGGTGTAGGGGCAGGTGTAGCACTTCCTAGCTTTCCTGCTCCTCTGATGCTGCTTGGCCCGCTGTATTCATCCAGCTCTACACCTTGTTATCTCGGATTCTCCAGCATCCGCAGTTCCTACTATCTCTTAAAGTTAACCCACTCCCTCAGTGTCTGAACTCAGAGGTGTGCAATATTGCAGCCTGCAGATACCTTTTGAACTTTGCCATCAAGGGAGATGATTGTTCCCTCTCTGTATTTACCTCGAGGTATTGAGCAAGGTCAAAGAACCAACACTGATAACCAAGACACAATCAGACCTGAATCATCGTATTGACAGGAATAGTGATGCTTTGAGTCAGCGTGGCCTTGAATCTGTGCTTTTAAATCAGTTCTGACAGAGACCAATCTTCACCTGGAAAGTCCTGAAATTATTTTCTCTCAAATTACTGGAACCTCCCATTTATTTTTTGCTGAGTCAGTTTGCAACTTCCCACATTCCTCCTCTTCTGTGGGACTTTAAAAGGACTGGGAGGGAAAAAGACCAGATTTTGCAGCGGAACATGAAATGGCTCCATCCTCACTCCATCTTCATTGTTGAGGCGGTTCAGAAGGTTCAATTCTTTGCCATCCTGCCTCCCAGGACCAAGGTGATTTTCTCAGCTGAGTGATTCCTTACTGCTTACTTTAGGCTGGTTTTCTATTGGTCTTGTCCCATTACACAGTACAGGGGGTCCAGGCTGGGGAGAACAATACAGGGAATTCCAGTTCCTTGACTGCTCCTTTTATTAATATGTTCAGAAGGAAGTAGTCCTGAAAGCTGTGAATAAATTCAACCTGGTGAAATTGTTCCATTATTAAAACAACACATTACTGCGCATCTTCTGCTTGATATAGTTAAAAACAACCTTCATACTTGCATTACTCTCTGTACCTCTTCCCACACCTTTGCTGAAGTTTGGATTCCAAGAGTCCCATCCCTACTCTGGTATTTCACCCAAATGTCCATTTGCCAAGTGTACAGCCAGACAATGAGGGTCTACGAGGAAAATTTCATTTGGAAATCAAGTTAAGGAATAAGTTGACTCTGGAAGGCAAGGCATTGAGCCCAACTTTCTCCTCACTCAATGTTTGAAGGTTGTACTATCAAGCAGAGAATTTTAATAGAAGGGCCAAACATCCTGGCTGAATTTTCCCTCTCGTTCCAAATGGAGGGATTTTGAAAGCAACTTAAGACCGTGGAGATATCAAGTAGTTTTCAAAGAATCTGTGGATCATTGATGATTGTACAACATTACCACCCAAACCCACTGTCTAGAGCATCAGGTACACAGGAAAAAATCACCTTGAGTTGCACACCATTCAGCTTGGACTTATATCACGGTTGCTACGTGGTAACTGTGTCAAAGTTCTGAACTCCTTATCTAATGGTGCTATGGGAAGCCTCCACCATAAGACTCCAGGAGTTCAAGAAACAAGCTAATTACCATTTTCTCAGCAACAACAAGGGATGGGATGGGATGGGATGGACAATAAACGTTGGCCTTTCAAAAGGCACCTAGATGCCTGAGATGATTTTTTTTTCAGAAAATAACCAGGGGTACTACCATATTAAAGATGATTTATTGAAGTGTTACCTTTTATTAAAGCCTTGAAATCCCAGTTTAGTACCTGCACCTTGGTGGTGCTTGGTTATATCAGATGGCTGTCTTGGAGGGATACCGACAGCATGCATTAAATTCCTGCACCAGCTGAGATTGCAATTAAAGACCCTCTTTCTCGAGCTCCTGCACATCTGCTAATGTGGTATACTGTATCCGCGGTTCCTGATGTGGCCTCCTCTACATCGGGGAAACCAAGCGGAAGCTTGGGGACTGCTTTGTGGAACACCTATGCTCAGTTCGCAACAAACAACTGCACCTACCAGTCGCGAACTTTCAACTCCCCCTCCCACTCCTTGGATGACATGTCCATCCTGGGCCTCCTGCAGTGACACAACGATGCCACCCAAAGGTTGCAGGAACAGCACCTCATATTTCGCTTGGGAACCCTGCAGCCCAATGGTCTCAATGTGGACTTCACAAGCTTCAAAATCTCCCCACCCCCGACCGCATTCCAAAACTAGCCCAGCTTGTCCCCGCCTCCCTAACCTGTTCTTCCTCCCACCTATCCCCTCCTCCCACCTCAAGCCCCACCCCCATTTCCTACCTACTAGCCTCATCCCGACCCCTTGACCTGTCCGTCCTCCCTGGACTGACCTATCCCCTCCCTAACTCCCCACCTAACTTCACTTTTACTGGCTCCACCCCTGCCTCTTTGACCTGTCTGTCTCCTCTCCACCTATCTTTTCCTTTATCCATCTTCTATCCGCATCCCCCTCTCTCCCTATTTATTTCAGAACTCCCTTCCCCTCCCCCATTTCCGAAGAAGGGTCTAGGCCCGAAATGTCAGCTTTCCTGCTCCTCTGATGCTGCTTGTCCTGCTGTGTTCATCCAGCTCCACACCTTGTTATCTCTGGGTTAACTTTAAGTCAGGTCAGGTGCAGACAGGGTTTGCAAAACCTGTTCATGCTAAAAGACCAACATATAAGAGTGTACGACGTTGACTGGATGATTGTAAACTGTATTTTTATCCATACATTTTCATGCAAAACTAACAAGCCTGGTAATGCACTGCCAAGTAAACTTTCCAAAGTATGGCAAATTTTCTTGGATGACTGATTGTGGGGATAGTGAAGGTAACAAAACCAAACAGACTTGACATCTATTACACATGCTGCAGGAGTTACTGTTGAACATTTTCACTTTGGAATTATTTTGCAGGAACTAATCGACTCATTCATTGTATTGCACACCGACCAACTTCCAATCCTTTTCTGAGCCAGTAGAAACATTGTTTTTTGTACTAGAGCCAACTTGTCCTCACGTATCAGTCACTGTCCAATGCACCAACTGTTCGCCAGTATTATGAGTATACATCCCTGAAGACCTGTGGGAGAGTGGCTCTTGATCAACTGTTGATTGTACTTTACTTTTTAAAATGTGTTTATTAATTGCATTTTTCAGTGACACCTGGAAGTATTTAATAATAGCAAAGAACCACTTATAGTGCCTCTTTGACAATGCAGTTATTAGTTGTCTTGTCCTTTCAACTGATTGGGTAGATTGTGTACTGTTCCTTTAACTGGGGGCCAGTAAGTTGCCCCTTCAGCAGCAGAGATATGAATATACCGTCCCTTAACATGTTTGGTGTGGGTATGTAAAATACTCAAATCTGCTCTGTTAAGTTTCTCTCAGAAGCTGAATCTCAAGCCTAATTTGCAGTCTCTCAACATCAACCAGTTTTTTCCCCCAAATCCTCTCAGGTTAGACCAAAAACTGGAGCAAAATTCCAGAAAGAGATGGTCAGGGATATTCCCCTCATTTTGGCTCTTCAAAGATGGGCATTTATCCCTGACTGGGGGAGGGACACATTTCAAACTGTTAGCTTTAGCTGCTGAACCTGGTCTCCAAGGGAACAAGAGGTAATTGGTTCTCTGATTCGCCTCTCTACATGAGGGAGTGCACAGCCTCCATTCTCCATCAACCAAACTCGGGGACTGCACGTGTGTGCAATTCAAGGCTCTATTCAAATTTCTCTTAAAAATGGCAGCATTAAATATGCTGCACCTTTAACCATAATAAAACATCCCGAAGTGCCTCACAGGAATGTTATAAAGCCAAATTAGGTCAGAGGATCAAACATTTGGTCAAAAGGAGAAGCTTTCGGGAGTGTCTTGAAGGAGGAGACACAGAGGTGGAAAAGTTAAAGGAAGCATTCCACTGCTGAGGGCCAAGACACGGTCGCTAAATGAAGAGATTAAATGACAGGTGCACAAGACACCAGAATGAGAGGAGCTCAGATAAAAAGTCATATTTATACGTTTCTCCCTGTCAACTTTCTGCTGATTTTTTTCTCTCTTTATGTCACTGCAGGACGAACAGGTCTGGGATAAGCTTCCATTGAAGTGCCGTTTGTCTTGGGTGGGGTCAGACAGAGATCGATGCTGTGCTGGTTAACCCTTGGCCAAGACTGACCCTGCCCTCACCTGTCATTTGTACACATCCATTTCCCATGGAAGAGAGGAATTAGCAGCAGCAATTCTGAAATGACTTTGCCCCAGCCCGAGGTGCTGTAGAGATCAGTTGCAGCTGATGTCATACATTTGCAATACGATATCTGTGTGCCCCCTTAGATATTTGCAGAAAGCAGTTATGAAAAGTAGAAGACATACCAATGTCGGCTGCTGATGGGATGCCCATACTTGGTTTCAAGCAGGCTCTTACATTTGCAGGGTAACCATGGAGATGACTACACAAAAAGACAAGGTGGTGTAATCCGAAACACACACACAACATGCCAGAGAACACGTCCAAACTCAGCATACAGGTACACAGATGCTATCTTTTTGATGGTATCTGCTGATAGTGGAGGCAGCTTGCAGTGTAATATCGGTAGATTAATGAGCGTCACCTTGGCCATAACCAACCAACTGCTCAGAATGTCAGACTCAATCATGAGGATGAGGCCAGTTGAGAGAAGCAGTGGAGCAGGAATGTCAAATGTTTGATCGATGGAACAGTTTCATCCATTAGGGCCGGGATTGGTGATGCTACATCCTGATGACCAAAGCTTTAAGCAATCAGAACACTTTGAGGTGCCAGCATGAGATCGAGCTGCTCACCCACAGCCTGGTTTTGAGTCTGAATGCGGTCAGAAGGACTCACAGATTTCTGTGGTTTACTTTGCCACTATTTATGTTGGAACCAGAGATGCCCAGAGCACCCGGACTGTGTCAAGAACCAAGTGTTGTGTATTTGTCCAATGCAAGCATAATCCTTGATGGATTTTTCTGACATCAAAGCCTCCCGAAGATTACATTCCAATACCTGTGCTGGTGAGAACATAATTAATCATCTGCCAAAGAAGTGTCATAACTATTGGCCTATTTAGACTTTTGTGAGAGTGCCAGTCATTAGGAATTGAAGCTTTTTTTTATCAGATATGCCTGTGCATTGAATGTGTATAATTACAACAACAAAGGCTTGGGCAAAGTGGTAGGTTTTAAGCGGCATTATTAAAGGGAAAAAGGGAGTTAGAGAGGCAATGGGGTTGAGAGAGGGAACTCCAGAGTTTGGGAGCACAGGGAGCTGAAGGCATAGCCACCAATGGCGAAGCAATTATGATTGGGAATGCTGAAGGAATCAGAATTCAATGTTCACTGATATCTTGGAGGGTTATGGAGCTGACAAGAAGAGAGTTCAGAGATAGGGTGGGATGAGGGCATGGATGGTTTGAAAGAAGGATGAAAGTATTAAATGTCCACGTGTTACTTAACTGAGAAACTGTACGTCAGCGAGTATAGAGGAGATATATAAACAAGACTTTGGTGCACGTAAGAAGTTCGGCATCAGAGTTGGAAAATGAGAAGATCATTTAAAACCAATGGGTATCGTGGAAATGTTTCCAGTGATAGAATCTATATGTAATTACATGAAATTTACAACAAAGGGCCACTTAACCCAATTGGTCCATGCCAGTGTTTAAGATGTACATGAGCATCCTCTCTCCTTTCTTCATCTCACTCTGAGTACAACCCTCTAATCTCTCTCCTTCATGTTTCCTTTTCAATGTGTCTATACTTTTTATTTTGACTCTCCCTATTTGCAACTGCACTATGCTTTTCTTAAAAATATAAAGACATTTTTTTTTCCTCCAATATTATCCTTCCTGAAAGCACTGAATCCTGGTAGTTGGACAGTTCCACCAACACCCATTAACTTTTAGTATAAAAGAAAGTCAGACCACTTCTTGGTACCACATTCAAAACTCTTCTTGGATACAGACATTCCTCTTGGATTTCCTATCGGATTTATTGGTGATTTACGAATGATTTGTGTATGACCCAATATGACTAACAAAATGGAGTTTTGACATTATTTATCATCCTTTTCTGTTTAATAATATCTGCTGAATGTGGCTTGCACCAAATATCAGGACATCGGATCAGAGCCACAATATAAAATGGGTTTCACTCTCTGTCTTTTAGGGATATTGACTGAGGGATAAATATCGTCCAGGGCTCTGGGATTAACTCCACAGCTCTTCATATATCCACCCAACCAGGCAGTTGGGACAATGGAGTGGTGCTGATATCTCCTGGAAGTCATACTTAAACCGAGGAGGGCCTCAATACGTTGTCATCTTTTTTGAATTTGTTCCCCACTTTTCAGAAATTAAAACATTACTTTTTCAATTACATGGCATTGCAACAACTTATATTTATATAGCACCTGTAATGTAATAAAACATCCCAAGGTGCTTCACAAGAGCATTGCAGAACAAAGTATGGCACCAAATCACATGATTTGATTTGATTTGATTTACTTATTGTCACATGTATTTGTTATAAATACAGTGAGAAGTGTTGCTTAGTGTTGCCACTTTCAAAATATAGAAAATAAATCAAAACACACAGAAGAAAGCCAGAAAAATATTCTGAGGGAGGGTCACCGGACCCGAAACGTTAACTCTGTTTTTTCCTTCACAGATGCTGCCAGCTTTTCCAGCAACTTCTGTTTTTGTTCCAGGAAAATGAAGTTCCTCTTATGGCCTTATCTCAAAGAAATTGGCTGGTCTTTGGAACAGCTCCCACTTCTCGCTCAGCCATGGGCCTGAATCTGGGCCCCTCCACCCTGATGCCTCAAGTTCATGTGGCTAAACCGAAGACACTGCTGCAATCACACTTTGCCATGCTGGTGCCGCTGGAACATAGAGACGCTCCTCTCTGGCGCCATAATCCCACACTGGGCCGGCCTCACCGATACAGCAGCCATCACCAGTACCGCAGGGTCCTTCGCTGGGACCAAAATCGCTGTCAGGTGCCCAGGCCTAGCCATGGACCTGGAGCCTTGGCTCAGCCTGCAGAGCTGGACTGGGGGAATTAAACCTGGGAGTTGGTCCTCGCTCGTCAGGAGACCTCGAGCTGGGGTGGAGTGCACCCGCCTCATCCTGGCATTGCTACTGCTGCCACCGGACACCTCCTCCTTCAACAATTACTCAGCCTCACCGAGGAGATATAAAAGCAAAGCCCTGCAGATACAGAAGTTCCGTTCTGAAGAAGAGTGACATTGGACTCAGAATTTTAGATCTGCTTCTCTCTCCACACATGCTGCCAGACCTGCTGAGTTTCTCCAGCACTTTCGTTTTTTATTTCACACAAAAAGACATTGTGTCCGATGACAAACAGTTTGGTCATAGAGGTGCAGTTCAGGACACCACACCTTAGGAAGGATGTGAATGCATTGGAGAAATCGAGACTGCTTTCCTTGGGAAGGAGCTGCCTAAGGGCAGATTTGATAGAGATTTTCAAAATTATGAGGGGTCTGGACAATGTAGACAGGAGAAACTGTTCCCCCTCATAAAGAATCAAGAGTTAGAGGGTGCAGTTTAAAGTGCTTTGCAAAAGAAGCAAATGTGAAATGAGAGAAGTACCTTTCTCACACAGTGAGTAGTTGGTGTCTGGTATGCAATGCTTGGAAATGTGGTGGTGGCAGGTTCAACTGAGACATTCAAGAGGGCTTCAGATGATTATGTAAGTAGAAAATATTGTGCACGGTTACAAGAAAAGGCAGGAGATTGACGCTAAATAAGAATGCACAGACAGAAGATGCAGTCACAATGGGCTGAATGGCTTCCTCCTATATGATAACAATTCTATGATTCTCTAGGTTAAGGAGTGCCTTACATACAGGAGGGAAATTGAGGTACAGAAGCAGAGAGGTGTAGGGAAGGAAATCCAGAGTTTGGAGGCTAGGCACCACCTCCAATGGTGGAGCAAATATCATTGTGAATTCACAGGGGGCTGGAATTATAGGAGCGTTGCTACCTCAGAAGGTTGTGTGCTGGTGGAAATTACAGACATAGGGAGGGTTAATCCCACACAGAAATTTGAAAGCAATGCTGAAAGGTTTTAAATTAAGGTGTTTCTTGACTAGGAGCAAACATAGGTCAGTGGACCCAAGGGTTTATAGGGGAATAGGACTTGCAGTGAGTTAAGACACAAGCAGCAGAGCTCCAGTTTATAGGCAGCTCCAATTCCTGCAAGATTGTAACTTTTTTTTAACAGTTCAAACTTTGAGTTAATTGATCTTTTAAAGCTGGCATTTCTCTGTCAACAGCTTTATCTCTAGGTGGGGTGAATCACTCAAAACACAGGCAGGCAGGTTTCCAATAAGTTCAAATTCCTCTGCCCCTACAGGGCGTTTATTAAATATCTAATTCAATGGCTTTTTTTGTTGCTAAGTAAATGCTATCTCTAAACAACTTTGGAAATCTGCCATTAAACAGCATAACATTTGAGAGCAGGGAAGTTCTTAGTACGTGATATTTTTGCTGCTTATGTAAATAAATAAATATTGGCATTTGAATCAGCAAGAGGCTAGAATAACAAACAAATTGGAATTAGAACCAGAAGTTGTCAGGGCTCTGATGGGAACAAGACCATAAGATGTTGGAACAGAAGTAGGCCATTAGGTCTATTAAATCCATGCTGCCTTTCAATTACAATATGGCTGATCTGATAATCCACAACTCCGCATCGCCATAACCAATGATCCCTCAAATGATTAGAAATCCATCTATCTCAGGCCGTAAGAAATCGGAACTGGAAAAGCCCCTTGAGCCTTCTCCACTATTCAATAGGATCATGGTTGATTCCAACATTCCTCACATCCACTTTGCTGCCCTTTCTCCATAACCCTTGATTCCTGACTGATCAAGAACCTATCTATTTCAGCCTTAAATATAGACAAAGTCTCTGATCCACTGGTGTCTGTGACAAAGAGTTTCAGAGACTTTCAACCCTCTGAGAGAAGAAATTCCTCCTCATCTCAGTCTTAAATTGGTGCCCCTTTATTCTGAGATTATGCCTTCTAGTCCTAGACTGTGCCATGAAGGGAAACACCCTCTGAACATTTACTCTGTCAAGTCACTTAAGAATCCTATATGTCTCAATGAGATCATCTCTCATTCTTCTAAACTCCAGTGAGTAGAGCCCCAACTTGTTTAGCCTTTGCTCAAAAGACAGTCCCTCCATACCAGAGGATCATCCCGGTGAACCTTCTCTGAGCTGCTCCAATGAAACAATAGTGTTCCTTCAATAAGGGGACCAAAACTGCTCACAGTACACCAAATGTGGTCTCACCAGCACCTTGTACAGTTGCAGTAAGTCTCCCCTACTCTTATACTCCAACCCCCTTGAAGTAAGGGGCAAACATTCCATTTGCCTTTCTGATTACCTGCTGCACCTGTGTGCTAGCTTTCTGTGCTTTATGCACAGGAACCCCCCAAGCCCCTTCCTATTGCAACTTTCTGCAGTTTTTCTCCATTTAAATCATACTCTGTTCTTTTGTTCTCCCTTCCAAAATGAACAACTTCATGTTTTCCCATATTGTACTAATTTTGCCAATTTTTTTGTCCACTTACTTAACCTATCAATATCTTTCTGTAATCTGTCTGTATCTCCGTCACAACTTGCCTTTCCATCTCTTTTTGTGATGTCTACAAGCTTAGCTATGGCATATTCGCTTCCTTCCTCCAAGTCTCGACTATATATTGAAAACAGTTGCAGTCCCAGCGCTGATCTCTGTTGGATCCTGCTGATCATGGGTCACCCACCTGAAAAGAACCTCTTATCCCCACATACTGTTTCCTGCCCATGAGCCAATTCTCCATCCATGCCAATATATTACCTCCAACATCATGGGCTCTTATCTAATGACTCAACCTTACATGAGGTACCTTGTCAAACACCGTCTGGAAAAATCTCTAACAAATTATTCAGATACGAACTCCTTTTCATGAAGCCATGCTAACTCTGGTAGATTAGATTATGATTTTCCAAATATTCTGTTTTACTTCCTTATTAATGGAGTCCCACATTTTCCAACCACAGACGTTACTCTAATTGGCCTATAGTTACTTGCTTTTTGCCTCCCTCCCTTTTTGAATAGGCATGTCACACTGGCAGTTTTCCAATCCTCTGGTATTCCTCCAAAATCCAAGGTTTTTCAGAAAATTACAAATAATGCATCGACTATCTCTGTAGCTACTTGAATATACTTAACATCCCAGCCTCAACAGAGCTCTGCAATAAAGATTTTCACAGATTCATCTCCCTCCGAGAGAAATAAATCTTCCTCATCTCTGTCTTACATGGGGGACTCTGATCCTAGACCCGCCTACGGGCAGAAACAATCTCGCAGCATCTACCCTGTCAGGCCTCTAAGAATCTATATTTCAATAAGGCGTCCTCTCATTCTTCTAAACTCCAATGGGTACAAGCTCAGAAAAACCTGAACCCAGTTCCTTAGACCACTACCACACAAACGGCACTCTGATACATAGTGAATAATGCAATGGAAATCAAGCCCCACAGTATTCCACAGGTCATCACAAATTTTGAAATATAACCAGCTTAACCTGTAGAATGAATAATGTTTAACTGCAATCACTCTATAAGAAATTCATACCAAGTTTCAATGAACAAAAAATACTTTCTTGTTATAACAAACCCACCCTCTAACATGTGGCAAAAGTGATAATTAATTACAAGCGATAAGCCTAAGCTATACACCTTAAATACAAACTTACATACATGCATTTACAAATAAAATAGAAGACGGATGAGACAAACTGTTTTGCAGGAAAATCGTGGATGAAAAGTATATCCAGAAAATATACAAAGTCTGTTGGGCTAGACGTATGTCAAGACGTAATGAGGTGACTTTCTCACAGTTCCTTTTGGTTTTTGGTGACATTCTCACATTGTCATTGACTGTGATGATCCTCAGTTCAGTAGCTGGTCAGTTGGACCTAGGTGTACTTGGAGTTGGAGGTTTTTCTCTTTGCTAAGTCCTTGAGTGTTATTTCATTTCCACTCAAAGTGGGGTGGGGGAGGTGAAGAGAAAAATCTGGCTGGCATTCAGAATTTTGGAGAGCCCACTGCTTCTTCTGTCATTACGTTTCAAAAGTGTCAGTTAGAGATGAAATGCCATTTAAAGTAATTTCATCCCAAGGTAAACAACAAAATATACAGAGACATTGTATTCATTCACACAAACTCATTCTTCGTTGAGGAATTGAAATAATCGCATAATTCATGTTTTACATTTTTCAACAGAAACAAAAAGATCATGGTCAGTAGATATTAATGTTTCTTTGTGGTCAAAGCATGCATAAATCTCAAATGTTTAAGAACCAGTAGCAATCTAAGAGTTTCTTTTTCCATTGTAGGATGTTTCTTATACTGGTTCAATTTCTTAGACAAGTACTATACTAGTTCCTCAATTCCCAAATCATCATTTTGCAATAAGACAAATGAGCAATTCCATTAACCAAGTGACTAACCAAGTCACTAGCATTAATTGTTTAGGTTTAGTGAAATCAGAAACAGCCAACTCCAGTTCATTCAAACATACAAACAAGAAACAAGAACAGGTTACTTTGTCCTTTGAGCTTTCTCCACCATTGATCATGCTGTTCTGATTTTAACAATACATTCTCTAAACTCTGAATTCTCACATATCCCAATGATTTTTCGCCCCCTTGGTAATCAAGGATCTATCTACCTCTGTCTTAAAAATATTTAAAGATTCTGCATTTACTGCCTTTTGAGGATTGGAACTCCAGAGACTCTTAATCATCTGAGGGAAACAATGTTTTCTCATCTGTCTTACATGGGCAACCCATTATTTTAAACTATGACCCCTTCATTTATTAGGATTGCTTTTAGCTGCTCAGAAGCTGTTTGGCACTCTTTTGCCCAAACTTTTGCCTGTTTTCACAATAAATCTGTTAGAGATGTAGCTACAGTGCTAAAATTAAGCATGACCTTTTGACCACTTCAGCATATAACAGGATCTTGATCAGACAGGCCAACGGGCTGAGGAGTGGCAGTTTAATTTAGATAAATGTGAGGTGCTGCATTTTGGAAAGGCAAATCAGGGCAGGAGTTACACACTTAATGGTAAGTTCCTGGGGAGTGCTGCTGAACAAAGAGACCTTGGAGTGCAGGTTCATAGTTTCTTGAAAGTGGAGTCGCAGGTAGATAGGATAGTGAAGAAGGTGTTTGGAATGTTTGCCTTTATTGGACAGAGTATTGAGTATAGGAGTTGGGCGGTCATGTTGCAGCTGTACAGGACATTGGTTAGACCACTATTGGAATACTGTGTTCAGTTCTGGTCACCCTGCTATAGGAAGGATGTTTTGAAACTTGAAAGGGTTCAGAAAAGATTTACAAGGGTGTTACCGGGTTGGAGGATTTGACCCATGGGAAGAGGCTGAATAAGCTGGGTCTATTTTCACTGGAGTGTCAAAGGCTGAGGGGGTCCTTATGGTTTATAAATTCATGAGGGGCATGGATAGGGTAAATAGACAAGGTTTTTTCCCTGGGGTGGGGAAGTCAAAAACTAGAGGGCACAAGTTTAAGGTGAGAGGAGAAAAATATAAAAGGGACCTAAGGGGCAACTTTTGCACACAAAAGGTGGTGTGTGTGTGGAATGAGCTGCCAGAAGAAGTGGTGGAGGCTGGTGAAATTACAACATTTAAAAGGCAATAGGATGGGTATATAAATAGGAAGGGTTTAGCGGGATATGAGGCAAATACTGGCAAATGGGACTAGATTTATCTAGGATATCTTGTTGCATGGACGAGTTGGACCGAAGGGTCTGTTTCTGTGATTACAACTGTACAGCCCCATAAGTCACTTGATTTCCTGTTTAGTTTTAGGAATGGGGAATTCTATCAGATCTTTCCTCTTGTAGCACGCAGCAACACCTGTCCTTACCCTAAGTAGTATCCTAAGTAAGTTACCTTGCTTTTGCGAACTCACTCTTGGCAAAGTTTATTACTAAGCCAGCTAACTATACTGGTTTAAATAAGTCATCTAATTGTTTAAAATAAAACAAAGAACTGTGGATGCTAGAGATCTGAATCAAACAAAAACAGAAATTTCTGGAGAAACGCAGCAGGTCTGACAGTATCAAAATAGAGTTAACATTTCAAGCCCAATATGCCTTCTTCAGAATTTCACATTCTTCCCAGGTGTTATTGTATATGAAGGCATCAAAAACATGAACTTCATAATTAGGCACATTAGCTACAACCTCATTTATAAGTATTTTCAATGCAGCTGGGTTTGTTTTTAAATCCAAATAGCGTGACTCAACATTGATACAAACAAAACCTGATATCTCTTCAGCTCTTGATGTTCAAGTTTTGTCAGTACCCTTCAATAGAATAGACTAGCAATTTATTGTCACTTATATTTATGGAAAATACAGTGAGATGTGTATAAGTCACCACAATTCACCACCATTTTAATTACAAAAATTATAAAAAGAAATCATTGAGACCAAGTTCATCTTTTCTTCCCTCCCTGGCCATGTGGGTTTATGGAGTGGCTATGGGATGCCCAAGGCTGCCAAAGCAAGGATTTTGGGACTGGACCCAACAAATCCCCAACACTGAAGCCTTCGCTCAAGCCATTGCCACTTCAGTTGTTGCTCCAAGCCACCACAAGGAATGAACCGGAACCACCATGTCGCCACCACCGATACCGCCACGTTGCCAACAGAAACAGACCAGACCCATCAATGATGAAGCCTTCAACAAAGCTGCGGCCACTCTGGCCATAAGGAATGGCCACCCAGATCCAAAAGAAGAAAGGGTGAACTTTGTCACAAAAGAGAAATGAAGAAACAAAAAAAAAATGAACAAAGAAGAATGCTGCCGGCCAGGTGAGTGGGAGCATATACGCACAGAGCACAAACACTTCCTCCCCTGCCGCTGCTGCCATCTTGTAATCTTGTAATTAATAGATGAATCTTAGTAAGTTATGAAGCAATGCCAACTCCATTGATACAATCTTTTAATCACAGAATTGGACATGAAACTGTTTTTGCTATTGCATTTACTTTCTTGTAATCTATTCAGAATCTAGTCCATCTATCTGAGCTAGGAACTAACACCACTGGTGAACTCCAGCAACTTTGGCTCAATTCAATCAAATGATTTTCTAAAATGTATTGAACCTCCATATCACATGAACTTGTTTTTTTCTGAGCTTAAATGACAAACTTGTTGTTTAGTCGGTACTGATTTCCTTACATTAACATCATACCAGCTAACATTATATACCCTGGTGTTTCTCAACATATTTCCATTAATTTTCAATTTTTTTTCAATTATTTGTGAGATGTGGGCATCACTAGCTTGGTATTTATTGCCCATCCCTTGTTGCCCTTGAGAAGGTGGTGGTGAGCTGCCTTCTTAAACCTCTGCTGTCCACCTGCTGTACTTTGACCTACAATGCCATTAGGGAGGGAATTCCAGGATTTTGACCCAGTGACAGTGAAGGAACGGCGATATATTTCCAAGTCAGGATGGTCAGTGGCTTGGAGGGGAATCTGAATTGTACTAGATCTTCTTATTGTCGTTCCTCTAATGCAAAATCAGAACATCCAGTTGTCTCAGTATTTCTGCAATGGCTAGTCAGACAACACGAGGTTCACTTTGTGAAGAAGCTACCTCTCCTTTCACTCATGCTTATAGTCTCTGCTACTGTCCACTGCTATTACAAACTGACATACTTTCTCTTTCTTACCTTTCTTGCCATGATAATATCAATTTGGTATGTTTATGTGATAATCCTGATTCTAATTCCTCTGGAGTATGGGGAAATCACTTTACTAACTTTTTTAATTGCCTTGTATCGACCATCGAATCTCACCTCCACAGCTTTGCCTCACAGATAATAACAGTAACACTTCAATCCCATTTGAAATATTCTAGTTGTGGCATGTTTGTCTGCCTATTCTTTTATTTTCGCCTGTGGTTACTTTTTCATGCTCCTGTGCTATTTTGCACGTTCCTGAGAGCTCCTCTAGAAATATTGATACATAATTGTTATGACCGGGCAGTTTTGTCCAAGTTGGTTCCCATTTCAACTGGGTATTCCAAATTGTTAAGCTGCCAGGTAATGAGGAAACAACTGGCTCCCGTTCTTTATTCACCTGATCCCTTGCTTGGTTGCAACAAGTTTAATTTAAGAAGGATCCCTCCTTTGTAGATGCTTTTCTTCCAGACCAAACAAACATGTTTTAAATAGAGACAATGTAACCAGACCTACTTAAGTTACCAAAACAGTGAGTTTATTAGCTGATGCAAAAGAAGCTAGTAACATCAACAGATCTACAGGCTTTTTAGGAATAAGTGCGCCCAAAACAAAATTTAAAGATGCATGGATCTGTCTCACAGGATTGTTCATGAAGAGTAGATTGTGCAATGTTGATAGTCGAACAGTCAATATCAGGAATTTTGGCTTTGCAGTTTGTTGAAATTCTTTTGTCCTGATTCCTTTTAAGGGTGATTAGTTGGTAGTACTTGAAGCAAGAAAATCCATCTGTCCCTTCTCCTCCTGACTGGCTTGCTGGCTAGTTAGCTCCTAACATACAGAATGAGAGACTACTTTTACCTGCAACACAGGGGTGACTAGTGGGTGATTTCTCAACTGCAACATTTGCTACATTCTAGCATTCAAACCCAGATTGATTTACATGAATCTCAGTTCTTTAGTGCAGCTTCTCTACTGGCACATCTACTCCAACTAACATACATAGACCAGGCTTACGGTGATTTTCCACCCCCGTTTTTGTACATTCTTCGAATGGTAAAACGGAAAACATGTCTACAAGTGGTGGCTCCATACTATCAGAGGGAAATATCAGCTCACATTATTCTTTTCTGTTAACTTTCTCTCTGGTTCCCCTGACATTCTATACATGCAACATTCCTGGGTTCCTTAATTGGACTTTGCCAAACAGAACTTAATTTACTCCTGATTTTTTTGTTGTTGTTGTTGTCTTTAGTAGTCCTCTTTTTGATAACACATTTTGGAATCAGAAGTTAAAAATGTCCACAGTACTTTAGAGTGCTGATCTGTCATAATCCAACAATGAGGATCTCTCCCTTTGTCTTAAAAAACATGCCCCAAATCAATTTTAACAGACCTTCTGTCTCATGAGCATAGAAGGACTAAACCTAGTAAATTCATCTGGGGAATCTCTGGTGGTATCAAATAACAAAAACATAAAATCAATTCTTTGGATTGAGAGTCCAAGGAGATCTCTCCAAAGCTCCCTGTTGTTTGCGGTTGATATGTAGTGGACTTCATTGTTTCATACCCAAATGACTTACAATTTCCCGAAATATTTTAGACATAAAGTTGGAACCTTGCTCTTACTGTATTACTGTTGGTAGTCCATAATGAATTAAAAAATGATTAATGTTTCCATCATTACTATAGGTATAATTAGCATCTGGAAATCAGTTTGTCATATCTATAACTGGAAGTTTATACTTATTTCCGTTTTTGATTTTGGTAACAGCCCTGCGTAGTTTATTGATACACAACTAATGGGTCTTCAGAAACTGGTATTGGCATTAATGGTGCTAATTTGATTGCACCTTGAGGTTTTTGCACTACCAGAGCTGTACTATATATTTATGAAGTTTTGACTGGGTAAAATGCCTGTTTATTGATGCTTGAGTTTTCTGTATCCCTTCATTTCCTACCATAGGGATTTCATGTCCCACTTGCAATACTTCCTTACAATATGCGGGTGGTAACACTGTCTGGTAAACAATCATCATTCCTTATCTGCAGGTCTGTGAGGATGTCTCCACATCCTTATCTGAACTATATTTTTAACGTAATAATACTCTGACATTCCTTCAGCCTCAGCTTATGTTCACTTACCTAACCCTTTATCTGCTTTCCTACCCTTAATTAAAGGCATGCTAAACTCTTCTTTTAACTATCTCCAGACCTAAAGCCAGTCTCAGCTACTCTGGCATCTACTTGTGTTGTTACTTTGACTTCTGGTGATGGCCTTTGATCAGCCATTGCTCTGATCACCGCACACAACGGAAAAGTATCTGAAACTTGTCCATCTCTTTAACCTCACTCTCACTTTGTGATTGTAGGTGATTATAGATGTCTGCCCTGTCAAGCCATTTCAGAATTTTGTATGTCTCAATAAGATCATAGAATCTCTACAGTGTGGAAGCAGGCCACTTGGCCCATTGAGTCCACACCAGCCCTCCAAACAGCATCCCAACCAACCAAGAGTTCAGAGGAAGGGTCACCAGACCCGAAACATTAACTCTGATTTTTTTCTTCACCGGTGCTGCCAGACCTGCTGAGCTTTTCCAGCAAGTTCTGTTTTTGTTAGCATCCCACCCAGACCTGCCCCGCCCCCCCCCCCCCTCCCGCACCACCCCCCCCCCCCCGACTACTCTATCCCTGTAACCCTGCCATTCCCAAGGCCAATCCACCTAGCCTGTACATTCCTGGACACTACAGGCAATTTCCTATGGGCAATCCACCTAACCTGCACATCTTTGGACTGTGGGAGGAAACTGGAGCACCCGGAGGAAATCCACACAGATCCAGGTAGTGCAACCTCCACACAGTCAGTCACCTGAGGGTGGAATCAAATCCAGGTCCCTGGCGCTGTGAGGCAGCAGTGCTAACCACTGAGCCACTGTACCTTCCCTAATTCTCTTAAATTCTAATGAATTAACGCCCAACCTGTTCAGCTGTTTTTGATAAATCAATCCCTTCATCCTCGGAAGCAGCCTAGTGAATCTCGTTTGCACAGCTTCCAACGCCAATATATATATTTTTTAAAATACGGAGATCAAAACTGTACCCAGTATTCCAGGTGTGGCCTCACCAACATCCTGTACAGTTGTAACAAGACTTTTCTATTTTTAAACTCCAACCCTCCCAGCAATAAAAGCCAAAATACCATCTGCCTTCTTAGTTATCTGCTGCACCGATGCACTAACATTTTGTGTTGCATGCACAAGAACACCTAGATCTGCTGCAGCTTTTTGGAATCTCTCTGCATTTAAATAATAATCTGCCTTTTGCTTCTTCCGATCTCACACCTCCCTACATTAAACTACATTAAGATTTTGCCCGCTTGCTCGACCCATCCATATTCCTTTGCAGATTCCTTATGTCCATATCACAACATGCCCTCACAGAAGTTAGAACATACTCTTCGTTTATCTCTCTTATTAAAATTTTGGCTTTCAATTAATTCTCTGGAGGAAATAATCTTCTCCAGCAAAAGAATTTGGGTAGCTCTGAATCCTTTAATATAGTAATTGGGTTTTGGCTATATCAAGCCACTTTTGCTGTTCTCTTTCCTCAGGACAAACTTTTTTTAATATATTTCTCATCTACCTTCTCATCTCCTGCCCTCACAGCTGTTTTTATCTTTGATTTCTTACTTGTAGTTAAAACTTAATAACATAATTTGAAAAATCAGCGAGGGTTCCAAGAAAATAAGTTATTGATGGATTTATTATTAACGGTAAGATTTATTTTTAACTCCATATCGTCTCGATTGAGTTTCCCCCATTGAGGGGGCAAGGCATTCATGAGCTAGGCAACAATTGGCCACACAATACCAAACTAAGCAAAACGCTGCATGTGTCCCAACAGCTATTGATAACTTGTGAAATCATACAAGATGGATCTTATTTGCACTTGAGCAGTTGTTCAGTGATCCACAAATCTTTCGTGCAAACATCACTGAGTTTTCAGGAGACTCATATTCAGGAAACAGTAGTCCAACGCCTCCAGTGAGAAAGGGCTTTTCCATTTCCTTACTTATGTTATGATTCCAGTTCAACTTTGGAATGTCTGGTATGTAATTTCCTGCAACTAGTGACCCCACCTCATGTATTACACCAGTCGTCATTGTAGCCTGACTGAGGTAGCCAGTTAGTGACAAACCATGGGAAGTTTTCAGTTCTGTGCTCACTTACTTTGGAACCACACTGCAAGATCCATTTTAGGTAGTACCATTTCATTTGTGGTAAAAAGGAGTGTTTAAAACTGGCCTCTGATGGTTTGGAACCCAGTCTTCAAAGATAAGAGCATGACTGAGGTGGTACAGTGGCTCAGTGGTTAGCACTGCTGTCTCACAGCACCAAGGACCCAGGTTCAATTCCACTCTTGGGTGACTGTCAGTGTGGAGTTTTCATGATCTCCCAGTGTCTGTGTGGGTTTCCTCCCACAATCCAAAGGTGTGCAGGTTAGGTGGAATGGCCATGCTAAATTGCTTGTAGTGTGCAGGCTAGGTGGATTAGCAGGGTTATAGGGATGGGATTGGTTTGGGTGGGATGCTGTTCAGAGGTCAGTGCTGTCTTGATGGGCTGAATGGCCTGTTTCCACATTGTAGACATTCTATAACTGAATTTGGCTACTGCCCAGCAACTCTCCAATACATTGAGGAGAGTTGGTGCCATCCCAATTCACATCCAATTATTCATATTTTTACTCTCAGTAATTAACAGCAATTTTTCCAGTCAATTACATACCACGATTTAAAAATCACCTTGATCACCTAGCCAGATGGGTCAAATCATGTTCCAGCAAAAAATCCCAACCAGGAACAAAGCAATTTGGAAACCCTGGATGAGAGGCAGTGCAATCAAAGCAAAACTGAGCTGTTATTTAAAAAGGCTAGAAAAATAGACGAGGCACAAAGAAGGAATGTGATTTGCAAAAGCCAAGTTTAAAGTGTACACCAGGGATGATTTGAGGGATAGTGGAAGGGAACTATAGTTTATAATGGGGCCAGACATTAGAGTGACCAGGGTACAAAATGATGTCCAGCATTTAAAATGGAACCAGAGATAAGAATGGGTTCACAATTTCCGAAAAGGAGAAAAGCAGGAAAACTGGCAAATGGTGCATTCAGTGCAATTCATCTTGTATACTGCAAATGGAGGTCTAGTGAGACCAGTACATTCATTTCAAGTAAGTGTTTTCTCCTGGTTTTAGCCTGTGGGTTAGAATTGGACTTTCTTTAAAATAGAGTCATGGGTTTCATAGAATCCCTACAGTGTGAAAGCAGGCCATTCTGCTTATTGAGTCCACATTGATCCTCCAGAGAACATCCCACCCAGACCCAACTCCCTACCCTGTCCCTGTAATCCTGCATTTCCCATGGCCGATCCACCTAACCTACACATCTTTGGACTGTGGGAGGAAACCGGACCACCTGGAGGAAACTCATGCAGACACGGGGAGAATGTGCAAACTCCACACAGACAGTCACCTGAGGGTGGAATTGAACCTGGGTCCCTGGTGCTGTGAGGCAGCTGTGCTAACCACTGAGCCAGCACCACGAAGAATAGGCCTGGGCTGTTGCAAGTCTTTGATCGAAACAGTGACAGGGTTTTGGAATGTGACCTGTGTTTCGAAGAGGTTCAGGTTTAAGCTCAAACTCTTTCCAGGAACGGAGTGAAATAGGTTCAGCAGAATAGCATAAAGTGGGGAATGCTCAGGTTTTGGCTGCCAGATAATATTCTTATTTGATCCACTGTAAACTTGGCTGAGATTACACCTGGATCTTTAACAAAGAGAGAAACGTCGTCAGATTGACATGCAGACAAGGAAAATCGCTGAAAGCAGTTTGGAGACAGAGAGGACACACAGCTAGAGGGGCAAGATACATGTAGATAGAGATGTAGCCAGAGGATAGAAAGGGAATAGCAATAGCATTTCATTTCAGGTGTACCGTGCTCAAGAGCCCATTCATTGTCCAACCTTTGAACTTCCTGTTTGTGCTATGGAAAACAAAATTTCAGAGGCATAGACTTTTGCTCCATGAAACAAACATGATGGTTACAGAGAAATCGCTGTCTCAGCATAGCTCCGGATTATGTTGCCATCAATGAGAGCATAGGGCCTATGCAGGAATGTTCTATTGAAACTTTTCCAACACTGAGCTTAACACTTTCATTGCTAATGAGATAGTCAGGCTGCCAGCTGCTCATCCAATTCAGTTATTGCTGATTCTGAAAGTTCCACATCAGTAGCAAATGGTGCACTTGTGGAAAATTACAAAATTCTTCAGAACCAGTACAAGGTGGTAATTGAGTCCATCTACCTTAGCTTCAGACAGACCTACTACCCTCTATCACAAACTTTCTTCTAAAATTACTGCAGAGGTTTTGTGCTTCCATCAGAGACTGTTCTAGCTTTTCATCACTCTTTCTGGTGCACACTTCTTGATATCAGCTCAGAGTAGATGCTTTGTAAGAATCCAGCCCAAGAGGTTTATTTTCTGTCTGGCTGTTTTATTTGATATTGTTCGTGTCACATGCTGAAATTCAGTGCCAATAAAGCTGCTTTTACTTCTGCCAGGGAGTATTTCCATTTACCACGGGAGATAAATTATGTAGACGATTAGAATTTTGCAGCCAGGATGAATATCAGGCCCCCGTCTGACAGTATCTCTGATTCTGGGGGTGTTCATGATCTTATGGCACCAGGTGAAAAACAGCAGCAAGAGCTCCCAGTGTCCTAGTCAACAACTCACCCCTCCTCCAACATAGATTATCTCGTCTTCATCTCAGTCTTACGTCTCACCGGGGTAATGCACTGGGAAATCAAGCCCCAGGGTCATCACAAACGTTGAAGATTTTTAAAAGTACACAGAATTCCCCAATTTCCCTGTCTTTTAGTTCCAGGTTGAAAGAAAGCGTGGACCAGATTTCTGTACTTAACAGGAATTGCTATTCATTATATATAAATAGAGAGATGGTGGTGTAGTGGTGAGTATAGCTGACCTACAAACAGTTGGCTAGGTTTGATTCCTAACCTTCGCACTTTGCAAACATTGCAATCTGTTTTAATTCAAATATAATTTAAAGTTGGCAGCGGAGTAGGACACTTCAGATGGAGGTCATCCACTCCATCTGTTTCCTTTTTTTTCTTCTCTTTTGTGTGTTTTTTTCCTTCTTCTCTCTTCTTTCTTCTCCTGGCCATGGACTCCCAGCCTCTGGGCTCAGCACAGAGCTGGCGAGGCAGCCTCCCGGCCTGATGGGGCCAGAGTGGCCTGGAGTGAAGGCCTCCCGGCTTGTTGTGGTGGACATTCAGCCCAGCGATGTGGACTCTTGGCCTGGCGCTGCGATCTCTCTGTGGCCCAGCATGGCAGTCTCTTGGCGTGGCCTGGTGGTCTTTCAGTGGTACGTGGCAGCCTCTTGGCCCAGCACAGTCTCAGCGTGCACTTCTGGTCTTGAGGTGAGTTCTCAAAGTGTGGTCCCACCATGGCTAAGCTCTTAAGAAAGAGCATAATGTTTGAACTTGCATTTTTATTTCTTTATTTTCTACTTAAAATTACGCAGGCCTGCAATGTGTGACTTTTAATCTTATTTTGTATGTTTTACCCTGTACTATAATTACTGCAATGCTTAACTTTTAACTTTGTTCTTTCCACCTTGTTCTTTAGATTCTGTACATAGATATTTGTACCTACAATGGCGTCTTGTGTGGGGACGTTATACACTTTTCATTGGACTCTTGTGCTTTTGTGCTCGAGTACACGTGACAATAAAAAAAATCCAAATCAAAAACTCCATTCTTTTGGGTTCGTGGTGTAGTGGTAGAGTCCTTACCACTGAGCCAGGAGACCCACATTCAAGCCCCACCTGCTCCACCTGTAATAATATTTCTCGACAGGTTTATTAGGAAATATCTATAAATAAATAGAATTTAGGTTACAGTTAAGCAACTATGAACCATCAGCATATAACTCGACTGGTAACACTCTAACCTCTCTATACACACACACATAGATACAGGCATAAAAAAATGGGTGTTATGGATGGTGAGAAAAACTGGAAAAGTAGTTCAGTGGTCTCTGTTTACAGGATCCGCTGAGCTGATTCTTGTAGTGATCATAAAGTTGCACCTCGATCTACCTTCTGCAGATGTTTTTTTCATGTTTGCTGGAGGCAATGGGTGACTTGTTCACACTTATAAAGGTCTCTGACTTTTTCCATGAAAAGTCACAACTTACAGCAACTGCTGAAGGAAAAATAAGTTGGTTTTCTTCAGGCTTCACGTGGTTTCACTGACAGATCCTGACCCTATGGAGATTGATAACTTCTCACTATCTCACTTCTGGCCCCAGCTGTTCAACCACTGGGGAACTAACCATATGGTTGTTGTCAGGCATAGGGTCTTTGTCATCAATAACTAGTGACTAGTCCACAGACCATTCAGCTACTTGTTGTTGGCTGAACCTCCATTTGAACACAGCCCTTAGCTCTAGCCAGTTGCCACTGCTTGAACCAGCAGTTGTGTGAACTTGCTTTTATAAAATGGTGTAATCCTTCAATGATCCTTGTTTTAAAAAAAATATTCTTTTCCTGTTTCAGTCCATAAAAATAAAAGGATGTGATCATTACATCAGAGAAATTGTGCACAAAATGGCTGCCATATTTGCGTAAACACTAAAAATCAATGTACTTCAAAGCAATTAACTAAGTGAAGTATTTTGGAATGGTTCTGAGGACTATGATAAAGAGTAAAATGTTTCCATATTGATTTAGCTCCAGTGACAGGATTTTTTTTTTGCCAATTACCATGTGAAATTTGAACCATTGTCCCAGAACATTAGCCTGAGGTTCTGCATTATTAGTCTAGAGACATTTCCACTCTACCATCGCTATCCCTTCTTGTAAGAGAAAGGAGTAGAACTAATTGAATAGTTCGTTCAACAAGCAGACACTAGAATGATGGGCTGAACGATCTCCTCCTGTGCTGTATATATTTTCTAATCAACAGGTTCAGACATGAACCGCCTCTCGAGGAGAGGTGGGACTTGAACTCAAAATTTCTTGCCCAGAGGTACATACACTGCCACTGCACCACAAAACGTTGGGCAGGATTTATTATTTGGGCACTATTTTTAAATACAGAATGTTCAGAGGATCTAAGCAACCTCGATAAATACCTGCGCCAACAGCTGAAGTCAGTTCCAGCCCTTAATTCATGTCTTCTTGTGAAAGATTTGCTACATCAACAATTGAGATTAAAATTAAGGAGGCTATTGTTTATTCTGGAGGATTCTTCTGTGATTAAAGGTAATAAGGCATAGCCATAAGTATTTTGTCTTGTCAGATTACCTCAGGATTTTAATTCTTGGAATTATGTACTAAACCTTTGAATTAATTATCCATTTCAGACCCAGGAATTTATCAGGTGAGAGAGGCACCGTACAGGGGATTGGATGACAAAGATACCTTTGTTACAATGATCACAGCCATTATTTGATTGGATATAGTTGTTATGAGTCCATTTAGGTAACAAAGCCTTTCTGTTGGAACTAAAGCATATTATTATTACAGAGACATTGTGGCATCATTGCTGCTGAGGTTGCAATTACCATAAGGTCTGCCTAACTTCTCACACTGAATGGAGGGTGTTTCTCATCATGAAGAAATAATGACTGTTATTTCTTAAGTACACATGTCTTGACAATTAGTCTGCCTTAATGTTTCAACATGACCTCTGCACCATTTGGCAAAGCTCATTGGCTCACAGCATTTGCTGTGGTATTCAGTAATTGTTAATTGATGCCTTCCATTCCACAGTGTGGGACTGATTGAGTGTGAGTGCTGTTTAAACAATGAGTTGATCTGTGTGGTGGATTCGTGGACATTGTTTAAACAAGTGTGTTATCTCATATACTGGGATTCACTTTCCTTCCATTTTTCTCTTTAAGTGACAGGGCTGTGCTGGATAAAAATTCAGTTCTACTTAGGTTTTGAAAGCAAAGTAACTATTCTCAACATTAGCCATAGGCTAACTCATCAGGGGAGGCATTACAATTGAGCCTGATTTTTAAAAAAACTCTGAAAGATGCTGTAAATCAGAAGCAAAACAGAAATTACTAGAAAAGCTCAGCAGGTCTGGCAGCATCTGTGGAGAGAAATCAGGATGTGGAGGTGCTGGTGTTGGACTTGGGTGGACAAAGTCAGATTTCACACGACACAGGCCATAGTCCGACAGGTTTATTTGAAATCACAAACTTTTGGAGCAACCTAATACGTTAACTTTGATTTCTCTCCCCAGATGCTGCCAGACCATCTGAGTTTTTCCAGCAATTTCTGTTTTTGTTTGTGGTTGTGGACAATTGAGTCTGAACCTGTTCTCATCCAATGTTTACCTACTTTTTCGCCATAGTAATATTTTTCAAATAGAGATTAAGGATGATCTAATGTAGCCAGACTCCTATTCAGCACAGACCAGGGATCAAGTGTAGCACGCAGTATTTAGTTACTTTAATCAACTTGTTCAGACATGCTATGACACACCTCCAGGGCAGGTGGGACTTGAGCCCAGATCTTCTGGCCTAGAGGTAGGGACTCTATGGATGTGCTATGACTGTGACACAATCCTAGCACGTAGCATTTACTCGGCCATTTTGTTTGCTTCACCAGGTTTTTAAAAAATAATAATTCCAGAGTTATCCTCTGCAAAGAGCTTCTAAACCAGAAATGGAAAGATTTGTCTATAAATGTGATATTGGTACTGTCTTCTGGCCAGAGTCATAGAGCTGAATAGCACAGAAACAGACCTTTCTGTCCAACTCATCCGTGCCAACCAGATATCCTAAGTTAATCCAGCCCCATTTGCCAGCATTTGGCCCATATCCCTTTAAACCCGTCCTATTCATGTACCCATCTAGATGCATTTTAAATGTAATGGTACCAGCCTCCACCACTTCCTCTGGCAGCTCATTCCATACACACACCACCCTCTGCATGAAAACGTTTCCCCTTTGGTCCCTTTAAATCTTCCCCCTCTCACCTTAAATCTATGCCGCCTAGTTTTGGACTCCCCTGAGAAAAAGACTTTGGTAATTCACCCAATCCATGTCCCTCATGATTTTATAAACCTCTATAAGGTCACCCCTCAACTTCCGACGCTCCAGGGAAAATAGCCCCAGCCAATTCAGCCTCTCCCTCTAGCTCAAGCTCTACAACCCTGGTAACATCCTTGTAAATCTTTTCTCCATGCTCTCAAGTTTAACAACATCTTTCTTATAGGAGGATAAATGCAGTATTCCAAAAGTGCCTAACCAATGTCCTGTACAGCCACATAGCGACATCCCAACTCTTATACTCAATGCACTGACCAATAAAGGCAAGTGTACCAAACACCTTCTTCACTGAGCTGTATACCTGTGACTCCACCTTCAAGGAACTGTGAAGCTGCACCCCAAGGTCTCTTTGTTTGGCAACACTCCTCAGAACCTTACCATTAAATGTATAAGTCCTGCCCTGATTTGCCTTTCCAAAATGCAACACCGCGCAGTTCTCTAAATTGAACTCCATCTGCCACTTCTCGGCCTAAGGGCCCATTTGATCAAGGTCCCATTGTACACTGAGATAACGTTCTTCACCATTCACTCCACCACCAATTTTGGTGTCATCTGCAAACTCACTAACTATTCCTCTTATATTCAAATCCAAACCATTTATATAAATGACAAACAATGGTGGACTCAGCACTGATCCTTGCTGGTTACGGACCTCTAGCCCGAAAACCAACCCTCCACCATTACCCTCTGTCTCCTACCTTCAAGCCAATTTGTATCCAAAAGGTTAGCTCTCCCTGGATACCGTGTGATCCAACCTTGCTAACCAGTCCACCATGCAGAACTTTGTTGAATATCCTTCATCATCAGGTCACATTCTGATCACTAAGACAGGGCCACACATTGAATGATTCAGAGAAGAGCCAGGAGGATAATCTTTAGCATCAGAGTTACAACCTTTAAGGGAAGATGAGAGAAACTGTTGGCATTTCCATATTGTAAGGGGTTATCTGAGCTTAGCACAAACCACATGGAAACGTACAAAGTGAAAAACCAGCTTCAATTAAATCGTGACATTGTACAAACAAACAACCCAAGTTAACACAAGGAAAAGTTAGAGCTGATTCCAGAACATTCTTCACACAAAGAGTGACCGTTTCACCATGAAAGCAAGCAGTGGAGAAAAAGACATTGGTATTGTCTGAGAAACAATTTGATGCTATTTTTAATGAAGGACCTTTATGGTCTGCCTGAATGAATTCACAGAAATAAAAAAGCCTGCTGATATCTGTAATTATTTCCTGATCATGAAAGCTACTGGTGTGGCTCTGGAGCTGTCAGGTCATGGCTCATCTCCAATGTAATTAAAAATGAACAGTTAACTCAAGTACAAAGGAACATCGCTCAGTTGAACAGCTGAGTGCTCCCCTTGTGAGTTCAGATGAGGTGGAGGTAGCCCACTTTCTTGTGCCCACTTGTGGCTGAGATGCCGGTGGTGGGGTCAGTGGTGACAAGTCCAGAAGATGGGCATCAATGGCAATGCCTCCCTCACATGGCCCTGCTCCCTGGACGCTTCCTCAATGTGGAGGTGACCATACAGACCATACAGAGTCATACAGACCCTTCGGTTCAACTCATCCACGCCAGCCAGAAATCCTAATTTAATCTAGACCCATTTACCACCATTTGGCTCATATCGCTCCAAACCCTTCCTATTCATGAACCCATCCAGATGCCTTTTACATGTTGTAATTGTACTAGCCTCCGCCACTTCCTCTGGCAGCTCATTCCATTCACACATCACCCGCTGTGTGAAAAAAATTACCCCTCAGGTCCCTTATAACTCTTTCCCCTCTCACCTTAAACCTGTGCCCTTTAATTTTTGACTCCCTACACTGGGAAAAAGATGATGTGACAATGTTGATGGTCGGTGCCTGTGCCAGCCCTTTTGATGGCTTGAAGATGAGAGTAGACCACCACCAGCAGCACAACTGGCAAACGTTCCATATATCTTTGTGCCATCAGTCCCACTTACTGGTAGCTGTGTGCATTTCCTGCATCCATCCAGACTTCTGGTGTGTGTGGCTGTCTGTGAGGTTAGTCACATGGTCAGTGGAGAAGCTCATGTGCTCAGAACGCTGAGTCTCAATGGGGCACATGAGCTGAATGGGCTCAGCCCCAGTTGTGGACAGTTTTAGGCATTTCCAACACATGCCCACACATCTCAAGCAGCTTGTCAAAGTAGAGCTCCCTTATTTGTGATTTCCAGCTGAGCAGGGAGGTGTGCATGTCCCGTCTTCAGACATGGACTGCCCACTGCTGCTGCACTCGCCCCCGTTCACACTAATGATGTGTTCTTCAGCAAGTGCCACACTAACCCCGCACATCAACCCACCGGGGCACATGTACTTCTGCTGGTGGTAGGTGCACTTCAATGATGTGATGGGGTTGGTCATAGTCTGAGGGGACTTCAGGCATGCTGCAGTTACACTGGTACTTTCACCCTCTGCAACTGGCCCTGTAGGAGACACAAAGAGGACGTTATGAGAACCTGCCTCTGAAAGCAGAAGTGATCGCACCAAGAGGAGTATACTCCACCCCCTTCATCTATGGAACTCAATATCTTTTCACCCTCTTCCACAGGTATTTCCATCTCTCCATCACTCACTTCCTCAGGAGATGGTACAATGTTATCCTCCATTGTAGTGATGATGTTGAACTTGGGCACTCCTCCTCCGCTGCCCGTGCTCTCCCTGGCATTCTGAGCCCTTTTGTCCTGTGAGGATGAGAGAGATAGAGTGGTAAGGAAATGTCAGCCTAGTTCTCACCAATACCAGTGTTTCCTTTAAATAAGAGACAGCTTTGATTATGCTGCCAGTCCCTTAAATGTGCTTAGGGCCTCTGGTCTTGCTGATAGGTCAGTGACTCCCTTGGGTGCTCATCTCCCCCATAATGGAGCACTCAGACCTGCTCAGTGGATATTTAGGCTGGTGCCTACAGCCTGGAGGCCAGTCATCTGAGTTTCACAGGATAAAGAAGGTCAGCAAATATTTTACGGAATTATGCCCAGAAGGCTATATGATAGTATAAGGTAGGTGTGGAGGTTAGATAGACCTTAGGTTTAGGGTTAAAGTTCGGCACAACATCGTGGGTCGAAGGGCCTGTACTGTGCTGTACTGTTCTATGTTCTATGTTCTAAGGCTCTTACAGACATTATGGCTGAACAAATGCTCTTTCACTTCCAGCCAGACCTACGTGATTTGACTGAGTGGGTCTCTCCTGCCAGCTTCTGCGAACAAAACCCCTCATCTTTCTCCCACAGCTTTCAGCAAGACTTCAAGGATGGCATTGTTAAACTTTTGTGGCAGCTCAGCCACATGTGCCTACTCTCTTCTCTGGCTGACCTCTGCCTGCCTTTGAGTTTCATGATGGCTGCCATAGCAATGGCTGCCATTGTATTGGGCTCCACTTGCAGCCTCTCATGTACATCGCTACTGATTGGCTGGTAAACCTGTCGTTCCACCAATCACAGCCAACTTTCGGGACATTGGGACTCATCAACGTTTACCTCATGATTGGGGATGGGGCCTAGAAATGGTTAAGATGCCAGGATTCTGATTCCAAAGGGAAACCATGCACCCTAAGAGATTGGAGTGAGCATAACAGGCAGCTGAGGGAAACGGTTAAAAAAGACAAGCAAACAAAGTCCTGCCTCAATAATGTGTGACAGACTCCTTTTTAATAAATCCTAGTAAGTTGCTTTAACAACAAGGTGCTTTGCTTAATTCACAATTCCACACTCTGTGAGTTCACTGTTACCCTTGCTAAGAGATCCCCATTAAGTAAACTGGGCACACTCTCCAAAAGCAGTGCTGAGGGAATGCTCAAAGACCGACTGGAAAATAGCCAATTTTTAAAGCAATTAAGAGGAAACAAGTAGCAGAACAGACAGAGCACAAACAATGGGCAAGATTCAAACAGGAGACGATTAGGGTACAGACTAGACATTATCCATACGAAGCAAAGATTGTGCAGCAAACACAAACATTATGTGAACAAATAGAGAAATTAAAATTATACTTAGGAAAAGAGCATCTGACAGATCCAGGGCTAACAAAACAAAAGAGGATCAAGTTAAACACGAAAAATATAGAAAGGGGAAACAGAAAAGATTAGAGGAATTATGAAGAAAGCCTGGCAGGAAACATAAAGGATAATAAAGGATTTTACATTAAATTGAAAGAACAGGTAAAGACAATTGAGGCACAGGGATGGAGAGAGAAAGAAGAACCATTGCACTAATTAAAACATCAAGCAGATGTTAATAAAGCAGCAGGATCATTTTCTTGCTGTTCTTAAGATGTTTACCACAAAACAGTTCTTCCTTCAGTAATTAGATGTGCCCTTATAGTATAGCCAATGTATAATATTATGACTAATATATTTTCTTATAACTAATATAATATTGTAAGTAATAGAATATAATTGTCTAAGTGAAAAGGCAACATCACAACTCTGTCCATTCCATGGAAAGATTATAGAATTGAGGTCTATGCGTGTTACTTGCCTGTGCATTCATAAGAGGAATCTGAAAGCTATAAAATGGAGTGGAGCTAGCTCATACAAGACAATGAGAAAGATAGGAACCTGATATGGGAGAGAAGCTTGAATGGTTAGAATGATCCTTGAATTAGTTACCAGGGTGCACAAGCGTGTATGGTTGCAAGCCAGGAGGCAAGGTATCTTAGCAAAGGAGACCCATTGTACAGATGGCACATAGAAGATCTTGTTTGGTGATTGGAATAGAGTGAACAAAACCTGAAACTGCACAGCCTCACAACTCCCATGAAGCTGGCTCTAGCTGACACGAGGTTAAGAGAGGTGGCCCCAATAATTAGGTAGTAAATGAAACATACGATGATGCCTAAGATTGGTAATTATTCCAGAGTGTTTTGATCTATCAAGTGTAACCTTTTGTGGGAGATTATGCTGATGCTGAACATTTACAAACACAGGGAAGTATCTGGTTTGAAATGGCCACCAAGAGTGGACAGTTCAGAGGAGAAACGAGAAAATGGACCCTTTGCCAGCTACTACCGATGGTAATAGCAAAAACATTACACATAAGAGGGACAGGAGAGGATTGGGTATGTAAATAGGAATACGTGTCACTTTTGAAACATCAGTATGAGACTGGAGAGGCAGTGTATCCTTATGATGAGGCTGTGGGACAACTGTTAAAGGCGTTGTCAATGGACAGAATATAGTTTTGGCATGTATTTCCAAGAATGGAGTCAGACATTTGTTTCCACAATGGAAATAATTGATCAAGAAAGTCAGTGATATGGTAACCAGATTTCTGAGGGAAGCTTTGTAACTTAATCCCTGCATGGAGGATTTATACTGAATCAAATCCAAAATGATATTGATAATAGCCAAATCTATAAAATTATCACAGAAGATCAGGTTAGCATATAGTACAATGAGTTGGTAACCCCAAAACACAATCACGGCAAAGCGTCTCAGAGATAGCAAGAACTGCAGATGCTGGAGTCAGAGTCAATACAGTGTGGAGCTGGAGGAACACAGCAGGTCAGGTAGCATCAGAGGAGCAGGAGAGTCGGCGTTTCCGGTGTAGAATTTCAGAAAGGGCTTCATTGGCCAACAAGTAGAATGGAGCATGGACTGTTGTCTGAGAAACATTTAACATAAAATTAATTATAAATTGATTGCATTTGAAAAGGTACAAGGTTATAAAGATCCATAAAGAATTCATTAAGAGACCTGAGAGGGGATGGAGAGCTACAAAAACTGCATATCCATGCATTACATAAAACTGTTATGATGTGGAGATAAAAATAAAACCTGACCCCATTTTAAAACATAGACAGATTCTAAGCAAGGCCTCACACCTAAAATGCATTTCTGCTTATAAATTCTGTGACTTATACACTCTCTCTCACACTATGCCTGAGGAAGAAGCTGAGCTCAGAAAGCTTGCGTTTTCAAATAAACCTGTTGGACTATAACCTGGTGTTGTGTGATTTTTGACCTAAAGTTGTCATGAAAAGTATGGCTTTCATTTTCCTTAAATTGTAAATATATGAGAGATATTGTCTAGAATAGCCCAAGTCAATAGATGGAACCAATGCATGAAAATGTAGTGATTAGAATGAGGTCAGCCAGATGGACCTCATAGAATATGAGTTCCCTGATTGGGGCTGTTAATCTGGTTCAATCAGGAAGCCCTAGCTGACAGATATTAGCGGGGGTGTCAGAGGTTCTGTTCACTCTGAGACCTGGCTCTGAGGAAGCTGGATCAGTGTCAAGGATTCTCCACGTGTAAATAAGGGGTGACTTGGTGACCGGATACCGGCCTGCGTGGAGTTATTTCATCATTGTAATGAACATTCTTTTGAGGGGTGACCAAAGAACTTTTAACACCAGTTTTTAAGAAAATTCAAAAAGAAGTCCTGAATTGTCAAGAAGCAGAATTTGATCAGAAGGCTGAACACAAAGGATGAAGCACAAAATTGTTAACCTAAGGGCTGAATAAGACAATGTACTTGTGCGGAGATTATTGAGATGAGCTTTAATAAAACAATTGGCCAGCTGGACCTCGAGAGACTGTGGGAACGTCAGAAAACTGCTCTTGAGTCTGAGATAGAGAGGGAGGATGGAAAGTTACTGAGAAGTTTGCTTTGCCAGCAGCTGGGGTATAAAGAAGGAATGTTTAACTTTGAAAAAGGAAGAAGAAAAAAATAAGTTGCAGTCAGTTAGAATTTCGGAATCCACTGTCCAAGAAGAAAAACAAGGTCAAAGTGTAATGTCAAACAAGGGAGCGATAAATGCTTCAATTTAGATATTTTACAGACTCTCTTCTAAGATAGTAAATTTTTTTTGGAATAATTTGCAGAACTAATGAAGTATTGTTGATGTTACCAAAATGTTAACTTATGCCTAGGGTTGACATCATCTTTGGGTTTGAACCTAAAGTTTATAGACAATAAGGTGAAATCCTAAACCAATACTGCCAAAAAAACAGATTTGTGGAGTCATTTAATTTATTAGTGCTTTTTTTTTAAAAGGCTCGCTGGATACAAGCAAACTCAATAACAACCTTCAAAAATTAACCAGTTTCACTTTGGAATATCCTGAGTTTGCTTCTTTTTATTCATTCATGGGATTTGACATCACTGACAAGGCTAGCATTGGTCATCTCTAAGTGAACTCGAGAAATTATCGTGAGTCCCCTTGTTTATTACTGGCTCCTTTACCAGGACCGTTTCAGGGGACAAAATGGCCAAGTCCACCATTTTGTGAAGTCCCAGATTCAGCCCAGATCAGGGACGAGTGACAGATTTCCAAAGTACATTAATGAACCAGATTATTTTTACAGCAGTCTGGTAGTTTGACAGTCATGCTTACTGATACTAGTTCTTGTTACACATTTTATTTAATGTATTGTATTTAAATGCAATATCCAAATAAATTCAAAATGCGAAATGAATATTTCAGCTACTGGGTTTAGTCTAATATTTCACATAATCCTCCTTGTTCAGTGAAGGTTGCAGATTAGCATCACATTTGAACTTGATTTGAACCTTCACTGTCACTAGATTTATTAAATAATAGAATAGCAAGTGACTTCAACATAATTTGCTGTTGCTGTTAAATTGTAGCATAAAAATCTCCTGTAACACTTGCCTTCCTATCCTTACCATTGATGAAAGCAATCCAGCTTTACCCCAAGTCTCTTCACAAAATACAATTTCCCCCATTTGAACATAAAAAGATCAATCAGCATCAAATTTAAATTGTTAAATTCACAAAAAAGAATTGTTAAACCCGCCAGTTCTGAGGAAGGGTCACTGGACCCGAAACGTTAACTCTGATTTTTTTCTTCACAGATACTGCCAGACCTGCAGAGCTTTTCCAGCACCTTCCGTTTTTCCTGATTTACAGCATCCGCAGTTCTTTCAGTTTTTATTGTGGAAATTTATCTCATCTCTTCCCCCAGCCTTGTCCATGTCTGATGGTGTACCCATTCGATAAGACATTTTGCGGAAAGCAGCTGCTAAGGTAGAGGAAGAAGCCTAAAATCTGAAGAAGACTTGTATTGGACTCAAAATGTTAACTCTGCAGATGTTACCAGACCTGCTGAGTTTCTCCAGCATTTTCTGTTATTGTTATGGAAGAAATTATTCCAGTGATAATGAAGGCAGTGGGAACACAGAATGTGAGGGGATATCTTCCTTTCACTGGTAACCATAGTAACCACTGGTCACTTGGGGCCCTGCATTCTGGAACAATCTGAACATTCAAACAGAGACAGCACATGATTCTGATGGTGTCATGCTGATGGAATTTGCTGCTAGTGTGGTAACTTATCTGCTCAACTCCCAGCTACAAACTGGCTCCCACTGCACAAGATCAATTCTTCTGGTTTGGGTGAATTTTATCCTGAAATTTTTTAAAAATTGCCGCAGAAAGGCAAAAGAGCAGGATTGCCGGTGAGGATGGAAAATATAAAAGAGACAATGAGGTAGAAACAAACAAGAGCTGGTGAATACCGAGGCCTCAAATTCTGGGAAGAATTAATTAATTGCATTCATTCAACAAAATGTTATTGATCAGAAAACGACTGTCATTTGCACTGATACAGGGCAACTAGCACTGTCAGGCTGTGGAGCTGATTATTTGTCATGTATATTGCTTGTAGTCAATTCAGTTGGCTCTTGTTCATCAAATGCTTTAGAGGAATTTAAGGGACGAGTGTTTAATCTGCCCGGGATTGGGGGGGAAGGGTTACATTCAGGTCTCTCTGACAGTGGAATTTTTATGAGGCAACATACTATTATTTATTGGTTTGTTTCAATGTTTAATTTTAACTATATTGTTCAGGCAGCTGAACCTCCCTCTTCTCTTCCCCCTTCCCATGTCGAATTGGGTCAATGTTCAAATCTTTTAAATCTTGGGGAATTCACAGTATTTGGGGCTGAAATAATTAATCAGAGGTTGGGTTTAGGTATCAGATGGAGCTGTATGCTTTTAAACTCTGGGTAGAACCCAGCCAAAACTATGGCAAATAATTTGAGCTTTCCTTTTCCCCCAGATATATTTTCAAAAGTACATACTAGGGAAGTTACCTCCTGAAACCTTGTCACTGTTTCTGCCCCCCACCCCCATTGTCTTTGGTGAGGGTGACTCTTTCTACACTTCAGTCCAGTACAGCTTGCCAACTCACTCACTGAAGGCTCTATATTGGTGTTCAATTCTCAGTTTGGAGCAAGGAGCTCTGATCACAGTCTCTTTGTGTTTTACAGAACATGGAAGGTGCCCATTGGAATAAGAGAAATGTCTGAAAGAATCGAGCAATTGAAGAAAGGAGAATCCAAGTATGTCTGGACACGTAAGTGAACCTTTCCTGGGTGTTAAGGTTGAGGGTTCAAGTCCCAAAGCAGAGACTTAAACGCAAAAACCTCAGTTAACGCTCCAACAGAGTACTGAGGGAATGCAGCACTGTCAGAGATGCTGTCTTTCCAATGAGATGTTAAACTGATACTCCATTTGACCCCTCAGGTGGATTTAAAGAACTGTTGAGCAATATTCAACCGGTCTCTTGGGGGACTATTTATTCATTAAGGAATGCACTGAAGATATATCCTGTACGTTAATGTAGCAGTTCATTTGAGCTAACTGAGTTCAAATTGATTACACATCAGAAGTAGGAGTTGTAAACAGGGATGCAGGAGAGAATACTTTGCAACATAAATGCTAGGTTGCTAGTTTTGAGGAAAAAAAACAGTAAATTCTTGAAGCAGACGATGGTAGAAACGTGTAAAGGGATGGTAGGGCAGAGAAATTTCTTTTTGGATTCCCTTGGCACAGGTATGGAGGACCAAATGGGTTCCTGCTGTACGACAATACATGGATTCCCCACAGGTAGTTTTTTGGACACTTTTGTGTGAACAGGTTCTCATATGTGTGTGTGTGTAATTGATCTTTTCAGAGCCATTGTACCAGAACTATTGGTTCCAGTTCACGTGTGGAGCCCCAGCAAAGCCTGGGAAAGCCTCTTCTGTGGTGGATACAACACTGTCCCTTGCTGGACTTGTCGGTGTCTTCTATAAAGAACTCTTCTTCCTCTCAGTTCTCTCCCGAAGAGTCTAGCTTCATCTCTTGGCACGAGATCCCTGAAGTGAAGAAGAGTGGCCTTTTGGATGTAATTAGCATCCAGGAGTACAAGCTGCAGGGGGTATAAGTGTGGGGTTTTGTGTGTCGGGTGGGTATAGGTGCAATGAAAAAAGGGATGATCCAACAACTTATAATTATCGTACTAGCGAAATACTGAATCTACTGGAAATCTAAAATAAAACCAGAAAAATACCAGAAGTACTCAGCAATATCTGTGAGTGGAGAGAGGGAGAAAACTGTTTCTTATTTCAAAAATGTACAATACAAAGTCACTAAAGCAGTCTGGTTCTGTATCTTCTAGCATATGGAGATACAGATATGGAGGACCAAATGGGTTCCTGGACAAATAACCATTGGAGCTTGACTTTCCTGACAGTTCCAATAAACACTTATTACTTATGATACTAATTACATACATTTCAGGCACCAGAACGTCCAAGAAATGAATGAATCCCCATTGTATTTGGCAGAAAGACCTTAGATAGTGGTCTTTCCCCAGTGCCCTTTGAGAGCAGCTGCCCCAAGCTTTAGTGCATCCCTCAGCACATAGTCCTGGACCTTGGAATGTGCCAATGTGCAACACTCTTGTCAAGGTCAGCTCCTTGTTCTGGAAGATCAACAAGTTTCAGGCACACCAAAGAGCGCCTTTCACTAAGCTGACGGTCCTCCAGCCACAGTCGATGTTTGTCTCGGTGTCTCAGGGAACAGACCGTAGAACACAGAATCCTGCATCATGGAGCTGTTCAGGATGAACCTCGACAAAAACCAGTGCATCTCTCTCCAGACTTCCTTTGCAGAGGGACATGCGAGAAGGAGATGTGTGACAGTCTCTACCCCACCCTCCCCAAATGCCGCCACAGCCTCTTCAAGGGCAACGTGCAGTGGCACACAGAGACCAGGTGTGCATGAAGGATCTCACAGGTAATGCCCTTCTCACCACCAGCCAAGTGGTGGCTTGGTGCTTGTTGGAAAGTTCTGACAATGATGCATTCTGCCCAATGACTTTGACTGTCTGCTCTGGGAACAACGCGACAGGATCCACTCTCTCTTTTTCCCACAGGGTCTTGAGGATGCTATGTGCTGACCACTTCCTGATGGACTTGTGGTCAAAGATGTTTTACTTTGTAAATTTCAACACGAAGGATGGCTGATACAGAATGGCCCCAGTAATTGGAGCTCCAAGTAGTTGCATTGTTCTGCGGCACTGAGGTCAGGTCCATCCTTCACAGTACCAGGGACAGGCAGTTAATGTTTCAGATCAGTGAGCTCCTGTCATAACTGCAAGAAATTAAACATGGATAAGGTGAAAGGTAGAAGTGATTAAATGACAAAAAGCCAGGATGGTGCAAGGCAAAAGACGGTGGTAATGAGTCAATTAAAGAAACAACAGATAAGTTTAGATGAGCTGTAAATGGCAACAGCAGAACCTTTAGTAATGCCTGCTGTCCAGGGGAGGAAAAGGGAACAATCACTAAGACCTGAGATGACAAGGTGTAGAGCTGGATGAATAGCAGGCCAAGCCGCATCAGAGGAGCAGGAAAGCTGATATTTTGGGCATGGACCCTTCTTCACAATTCTGTGTTCATCCAGCTCTGCACCTTGTTATCTCAGATTCTCCAGCATCTGCAGTTCCTACTATCTCTCAATCACTAAGACCTAATGTTATGAAAATCAACTAATTTACCACAAACAAAGGGCCACTGAACTGAAACATTAACTGTTAACATTGAACTGCTAAATTGAGATAGTAGGAACTGCAGATGCTGGAGAATCTGAGATAACAAGGTGTAGAGCTGGATGAACACAGCAGGCCAAGCAGCATCAGAGGAGCAAGAAGGCTGACGTTTCGAGCCTAGACCCTTCTTTTCAGAAATGGGGGAGGGGAAGGGAGTTCTGAAATAAATAGGGAGAGAGGGGGAGGCGGATAGAAGATGGATAGAGGAGAAGATAGGTGGAGAGGAGACAGACAGGTCAAAGAGGCGGGATGGAGCCAGTAAAGGTGAGTGTAGGTGGGGAGGTAGGGAGGAGATAGGTCAGTCCAGGGAGGATGGACAGGTCAAGGGGGCGGGATGAGGTTAGTAGGTAGGAGATGGGGGTGGGGCTTGAGGTGGGAGGAGGGTATAGGTGGGAGGAAGGACAGGCTGGGGAAGCGGGGATGAGCTGGGCTGGTTTTGGGATGCGGTAGGGGGAGGGGAGATTTTGAAGCTTGTGAAATCCACATTGATACCATTGGACTGCAGGGTTCCCAAGCAGAATATGAGTTGCTGTTCCTGCAACCTTCGGGTGGCATCGTTGTGGCACTGCAGGAGGCCCAGGATGGACATGTCTTCTGAGGAATGGAAGGGGGAGTTGAAATGGTTCATATCTAGGAAGTGCAGTTGTTTAGTGCGAACCGAGCGTAGGTGTTCTGCAAAGCGGTCCCCAAGCCTCTGCTTGGTTTCCCCAATGTAGAGGAGGCCACAAAGAGAACAGCGGATGCAGTATACCACATTGGCAGATGTACAGGTGAACATCTGCTTGATGTGGAAAGTCTTCTTGGGGCCTGGGATGGGGGTGAGGGGGGAGGTGTAGGGGCAGGTGTAGCACTTCCTGCGGTTGCAGGGAAAAGTGCCAGGTGTGGTGGGGCTGGAGGGGAGTATGGAGCGGACAAGTGAGTCACGGAGAGAGTGGTCCCCCCGGAAAGCAGATAAGGGTGGGGAGGGAAATATGTCTTCGGATTGCAGATGGCGGAAGTGTCGGAGGATGATGCGTTGGATTCGGAGGTTGGTGGGGTGGTATGTGAGGACAAGGGGGATTCTGTTTTGGTTGTTATTGCGGGGAGGGGGTGTGCGGGATGAGTTGCGGGAAATGCGGGAGACACGGTCGAGGGCGTTCTTGACCACTGAGGGGGGGAAGTTGTGGTCCTTGAAAAACGAGGACATCTGAGATGTACGGGAGTGGAATGCCTCATCCTGGGAGTAGTTGCGGCGGAGGCGAAGGAACTGGAAATAGGGGATGGCATTTTTGCAGGAAGGTGGGTGGGAGGAGGTGTATTCTATGTAGCTGTGGGAGTCGGTGGGCTTGAAATGGATATCGGTTTCTAGGTAGTTGCCAGAGATGGAGACAGAGAGATCTAGGAAGGAGAGAGAGGTATTAGAGATGGTCGAGGTGAACTTAAGGTTGGGGTGGAAGGTGTTGGTGAAGTAGATGAACTGTTCGAGCTCCTCGTGGGAGCATGAGGCGGCGCCGATACAGTCATCAATGTTACGGAGGAAGAGGTGGGGTTTAGGGCCGGTGTAGGTACGGAAGAGGGATTGTTCCACGTAACCTACAAAGAGGCAGGCATAGCTTGGGCCCATGCGGGTACCCATAGCCACCCCCTTTGTCTTAGGAAGTGGGAGGAATTGAAAGAGAAGTTGTTGAGAGTGAGGATGAGTTCGGCTAAGCGGATGAGGGTGTCAGTGGAAGGGGACTGGTGTCTCCCGCACTTCCTGCAACTCATCCCTCACAAGCCCTCCCCACAATAACAACCAAAAAAGAATCCCCCTCGTCCTCACGTACCACCCCACTAACCTCCGGATCCAACGCATCATCCTCCGACACTTCCGCCATCTGCAATCCGACCCCACCACCAAAGACATTTTTCCCTCCCCATCCTTATCTGCTTTCCGGGGGGACCACTCTCTCCATGACTCCCTTGTCCGCTCCACACTCCCCTCCAGCCCCACCACACCTGGCACTTTTCCCTGCAACCGCAGGAAGTGCTACACCTGCCCCTACACCTCCCCCCTCACCCCTATCCCAGGCCCCAAGAAGACTTTCCACATCAAGCAGATGTTCACCTGCACATCTGCTAATGTGGTATACTGTATCTGCTGTTCCCGTTGTGGCCTCCTCTACATTGGGGAAACCAAGCGGAGGCTTGGGGACCGCTTTGCAGAACACCTACGCTCAGTTCGCTCTAAACAACTGCACCTCCCAGACGCGAACCATTTCAACTCCCCCTCCCATTCCTCAGACGACATGTCCATCCTGGGCCTCCTGCAGTGCCACAACGATGCCACCCGAAGGTTGAGGAACAGCAACTCATATTCCGCTTGGGAACCCTGCAGCCTAATGGTATCAATGTGGATTTCACAAGCTTCAAAATCTCCCCTCCCCTTACCGCATCCCAAAACCAGCCCAGCTCATCCCCACCTCCCCAACCTGTCCTTCCTCCCACCTATCCCCTCCTCCCACCTCAAGCCCCACCCCCATCTCCTACGTACTAACCTCATCCCGCCCCCTTGACCTGTCCATCCTCCCTGGACTGACTTATCCCCTACCAACCTCCCCACCTACACCCACCTTTACTGGCTCCATCCCGCCTCTTTGACCTGTCTGTCTCCTCTCCACCTATCTTCTCCTCTATCCATCTTCTATCCGCCTCCCCCTCTCTCCCTATTTATTTCAGAACCCCCTTCCCCTCCCCCATTTCTGAAGAAGGGTCTAGGCCCGAAACGTCAGCCTTCCTACTCCTCTGATGCTGCTTAGCCTGCTGTGTTCATCCAGCTCTACACCGTGTTATCTGCTAAATTGAGATTGTCCTTTCAGATCTGACTTCTTTTGCCTCTACAGTCGCATGCACAGAATTTGAGCAACTCGCGATGTGCTGCCAGCAAAACAGGAGCCTGTTCACTGACATTTCAGAGTTTAGGTCGATCCATGAGATTGCCTGAAAACGTTTGCTTTGCAGTGTATTTTTTTTTCTTTATTCATTCATGGGACGAGAGTATCGCTGGTCAGGCAGCATTTATTGCCCATCCCTAATTACCCAGAGGGCAGTTAAGAGTCAACCACATTGCTGGCGGTCTGGAGACCCATGTAGTCCAGACCAGGTGAGGATTGCAGTTTCCTTCCCTAAAGGACATTAGTGAACCAGATAGGTTTTTCCTGACAATCGACAATGGATTCATGGACATTATTAGATTCTTAGTTCCAGATATTTATCAAATTCAAATTCCACCATCTGCTGTGGCAGGATTCGAACCTGGGTCCCCAGAGTGTTGTCTGCAATAACGTCATCGCATCCTCCACATTATTAATGTTAAGTGTATGTAATCTCATGGCTTTAATGGCATACAGCAAACCTCCTTCAATTAGTTTCACATCAGAAGGATGAACCCTAATGACTAGCGATCTGGGTGTAGTTACAGAATAGTCTTTTGCAATATACAGCAGCCAAATTGCTTCAGAACCATGCAAGATATGCAACTGTTGTCACGGTGCCTGCTTTCTATCTTCTCCACTGTAGCAGACCTTTGTTGAAAAGCTGTTCTTCTCCTCCCACTAATGGTGCGATGTCACGATACACGTGAGCAGATGGACCACAGCAGGCCAACTGTGCCCCTTCCCTGCAGTGGGAACATGTTCCATTTTAATTTATTAAGTTACTGAGCAAATGCAGTTTGATTGGAATTTGTGGTTTAGGTTTAGGATTAGGATCATTGTCATGGGGACAAAACATCATTGTTGCTTTGGTTAAAATAATTGAGTTGATGGAATGATAACATCTTCAAACTTTTTGTTTTGAACTTCCGATGGAAAACATCCTTGTATTCCAGCAGCTTTTTTGTGCTCTGGAGTTGGTTTGTAGACATCAGATTGTACATATGATTATGGTGAATGGAAATTGATGAACAGGCCCTGTCTATCACTCTGCGTGGTTTGCTAAGAGGAGTTGGAAAGGGAAACAAACACCGAGAATACTGGAGAAACTCAGTTGATCTGGCAGCTTCTGTGGAGAGAGAAACAGAGTTAATATTCCGAGACTGAAACTGAAGTAATGAAGAAGAGTCATATCAGACTTAAAAATTTAACTCTGCTTCTCTCTCCACAGATGTTGCCAGACCTGCTGAGTTTCTCCAGTAATTCTCCATGTTTGTTTCAGATTTCCAGCACCCACAGTACTTAGGTTTTATTTGAGAAACTGCAAAGGGCCACCTTTTAAGTTGAGTGAAGTCAAGTAGAGTTGGAGGCTAAGGAAATTTGGCTTGTCCATAAAGACTCTGACACTTTTTTTATAAGTGTATCATAGAAAGCATCCTATCTGGATGCATCACCGCATGGTATAGCAACAGCTGTTCCCAAGACCCTGTAAAAAACTATAGCGAGTTGTGAACATAGCCCAGTCCATCACACAAACCAGCCTCCCATCCATTGATTTTATCTGTACGTCTTACTGGTTCAGGAAAGCAACCAACATAATCAAAGACCCCTCCCACCCCAGTTATAATATCTTCCACCCACTTCCAATGGGGATGTCATACAAAAGTTTGTATAGACATATGAACAGATTCAAGAACAGCTTCTTCTCTGCTGTTATCAGACTTTTGAATGGACCTCTTTAATGTTAATGTTGATCTCTCTCTCTCTCTCTGTACCTTCCCAGCAGCTGTAACATTGTATCCTGCACTCTGGTCTGTTATCCTGCACTTGTATAGTACAATCTGCCTGTAAAACACGTTAAGACAACTCTTCACTGTACGTCGGTACCCGTGACAGTAATAAATCAAATCAAATCAAATGACTCTGCCGCATCGGCCAATAATAAGCGAGAGGCAAGGGTGGGAGTGAACTCATGACCAAATTGCCAAAGTGTGTCCCCCTAGGATAGCAGCATTGTTTCTCCAGTCGGGAGTGTTGGATACGTGTGTGAAATCAGTCCCTGTTACTGATAGCAAGTGCACTGTCCAGACCTGATCAGGAAGGGAATTATTTAATTAGCTCAACACTGGGCTGGGGTAACGTTGCCTTTTGTATAATGCTGAGCTCGGTATTTATGTTGCAAATTATTGGAGCTAAGGTACCACACAGTGGGCTACTTAAGAACTCAAGGTGTTAGAGTAGTATATTGGTATGGTAAAGTAAACTCGCCATAGTCTTACCAGACAATAGGACTGCTCTCTCATTACAGAGAGATGACTAGTGCTGGTTTAACCTGAGGGTCCACACACCTTACAAGGTGCATCCTTCACAGTAACCTCTGTTGATGCAGGAATTGAATCCAAGCTGTTGGCATCGTAAACCAGCTGTCCAGCCAACTGAGCTAAACTAATACCCTTTAGAGTTGGGATAAGGATGACAACCTGTAGCTGGAGTAGTGCCACAGGGATCAGTGCTGGAGCTACAGTTATTTCTGATGTATATTAATAACTTGGATGATGGAAGTGAACACATAACCACCAAGTTTGCTGAATAACCTAACAATAGAAGAGAAGGCAAGTGGTGAGGGTGACAGAGTCTGCATAGGGGTTTAGATGGGTTAGGTGAGTGGGCAAAACCTTGGCAAATGGGTTATATTGTGGAAAAATGTGAGGTTGTAACTATGGCAGCAAGACTAGAGGAGCTGAATATTGTTTAAATGGAGAAAGACTGGAGAAAGCTGCAGCATAGAGAGATTTGGGAGTCCTTGTGCATAAATTGCAGAAAGGTAGCTTACAAGTTCATCAGGTAATAGGGAAGGCAAATGGGCTGTTGGTCTTTATTTCACAGGGAATGGAGTATAAAAGTAAGTAAGAACTAATAAAACTATTCAAGGCACGAGTCAGACAGAGCTGGAATACTATGAACAATTTTGATCCCATTATCTAAGGAAAGATCTGCTGGGATTGAAGGCAGTCCAGAGAAGTTTACTAGGTTTCCAAGTGCAGAGAGATAGTCTTCTGAAGAGTGGTTGAGTAGTTTCGGCCTTTATTCATTGGCATTTAGAACAAAGAGATGGTATCTCATTGAAATATGTAATATTCTTTGGAAGTTTGACAGAGTAGAAGCAGCAAAGTTATTTCCCCTTGTGGGAGAGTCTAGGAACAGAGGGCATCATGTCAGAATAAGGGGTTGTCCAGTGGGACAGAAATGAGGAGGAATTTCTTTTTTGAGGACAGTGAATCTGCGGAAGTCATTGCTGTAGAGGCTGTGTTGTTAAGTACATTTAAGGCTGAGGTAGACAGATTTTTAATCAGTAAGAGAATCAAAGTTTATAGGAAAAATTGGAGTTGAGGATAATCAGATCAGCAATAACCTCTGAACAGTGGAGTAGACTTGATGAGCCAAATGACTTATATTTTTTGTTATTCATCATGTGGGATGTAGGCATCCCAGCATTTATTGCCCATCCCTAGTTGCCCTTGAGAAGGTGATGCTGAGCTGCATTCTTGAACTGCTGCAGACCATGTGCTGTAAGTAAAACCATGGTCCCATTAGGGAGGGAGTTCCAGGATTTTGACCCAGTTACCCAAGGTATGGCAACATATATCCAAGTCAGGATGGTGTGTGGCTAGGAGTGGAACTTGCAGGTGGTGGTGTTCTTATGTATCTGCTGCCCTTGTCCTTCTAGATGCTAGGAGTAGGACAGCACGGTGGCTCAGTGGTTAGCATTTCTGCCTCACAACACCAGGGGCCCGGGTTCAATTTCCAACTTGGGTGACAGTCCGTGTGGAGTTTGCACATTCTCTCCGTGTCTGTGTGGATTTCTGCCGGGTGCTCTGATTTCTTCCTATAGTCCAAAGATGCGTAGATTAGGTGGGTTGACTGTGATAAATTGCCCGTAGTGTCCTGGGATGTGCAGGCTGGGTGGATTAGCCATGGGAAATGTAGGGTTATGGAGATAGGGTATGAGGTCTGAGCGAGATGCTCTGGAAGGTTGTTGTAGACACAATGGGCTGAATGGCCTCTTTCTGCACTGGAGGGATTCTATGGTTGGGAATTTGGAAGGATCTTTGATGAATATCTTCTGCTCCTATACCTTTTAGTCTTATGGAAAGGTCATGTGGAATAATCAGATCAACCTTGGTCTTGTTGAATGACCAGTAGCTTGATGGGCCAAGTGACATACTCTTGCTCTTAATTCATACATTCACATGTAGTATGTGTTTGGTTTTCAGACATAATATCTCATTGATTCTAGATCCATTTATAAACATGGTGATACATCGACCAAGTGTTTGTAGCCTGAATCAAATACAACTACCATGGTCATTTCCAGTTTTATACAGTGCTTTAAAAAAAGAACCCTAAATTCATGGAAAAGGAAAGATTGGGGAGAATGACAAGTTGAAAGAGTAAAATCTTAAGGAAGATGTTAAAGTTGGAGAAAGACATTTGGGAAGGGAATTCTGCAGAGTAGCATTGATCCTACCACGAATGGGGTTTGAAAGGAGGGGTGATTTGAGGAACAGTGTTCAGATATGGTTAGCAGGGTAGAAGATGGACAGTAATCTAGAACTGGGAGCCGTTGTAGGATTGGTGTGGGATGAGGGGTTAAAAGTGGAACATCTTAAATCTTTGAGTGTTCGGGCTAGGAGAAATCAAGGTCAGGGGTGATCTGCAAGTCGAACTTAATGCCTGGTTTTGGCCAGTATGGGATTTATGGAGCGTATGTTACTACAGTAATGGTTTTGTATTTTGAACCTGATTGATGAGAGAAGTGACATCCTAGATATCCTCTAGTTAACAATCTACCATGTTTGAAGTCAATTATTAAACAAAGGTTTAAATAACCCAAATAGAGAAGCAGTTTCAGGTCATGAGAAATATTTTTTGAATGAAAGTGACAACAAACTTTACCAGTTAAATCTGCCTTCATTCGGTTTCCAGCCCAAACTCTTCCTAGAACAAACTAAATTTCAGAAAATGTAGACTCCTTGCAAAATATGTAGCTGAGAATGGTGATGTAAATGGGAGCTTGACTAAACACAGTATAATTATTTCCTCTCTTCAGGCAATGTTTGAAGTTATTACATGAGAGGTGTCTTACTTGCGGAGTTTGACAGTGGCTGTCAATCATTTCAGCAAATATCCAGCGCTGTTGGACATGCTAACACTCACAGGGAGGCACACACTGTTCTCTAACTTGCAGGAAGTGAAGGACACAAGTGAAAGGTAGGGCCACAGAGAAACTTGTTACCACATCCATATTTATTCTTCCAGAAACCAGTTCTACAAATGATCTCCGAATGAGTGCAAAGGCATCCTGGAAAAATAAAACCTGTTTATCGTGTGTAAATGCAGATTGCTCTGGCTAGAGACATTATTATAATGTAATATTGCACCGTGCAGACCATTAGTACCCCAGTTTAGCCCCTGAGCTACATAGAAATAGCTGGATAGTGTTGCGGGTTCCATAGTTCACTGTAGTGGTCTTTACTATGCCTGGGGCAAGTCCACGTAAGGGGGTTAGTTTTGATATCCCTGACATTTGAATGGTTTGCTAGTGTTCATTTCGTTGGGTTCCAGTGTCAATGACCACTTATGCTGGGTCCTGAATCCTGGAGCTGGATTAGAAGAAGAATCAATGCAGTTTGGAGAAATGAGAAGGGGGAGGTTTAAAAAAGAACGGTAAGTGAGGCCTGACCTAGCTTATTTTGGTAATGAGGAAATTCTTCACAAACCATTGTTGCTGAGAAATCTGTAGGTTTCCTCATTCATACAATAAATGCCTGTGAGCCCCTCTGCATGTAGATCTGCACACTTCTGCTGCTGGTTAGTGTCTTCTTGTTACACAGGTTTCTATTGGGCCTGGAGGAATGTTTGGAGCAGAATATCTAGCTCAGGGACATCAGTGACATTGTGTTGTGCCACCGTGCTAATTTTTACAGAGTCTACATATCGTATGTCATGAATCAGATGTACCAGGAGAAGATGATTCAGCAGCTTAGGTGAGTGTGATGTTCTCCTGAGTGTTAGCATAAACTAAGCTAATGTAGCAATTGAGAGCTGACCCCTATGAGCACTGCAGGAGTGCAAGCTAAAGAACCTATGTGTTCATTATACTCCACAACCCAGTGTGGATCCATCCACATGCTTAACGTACACACAAACTGGTGAGTCTCAGAAGTCTATGCTGTGGCATCACACCCTCCTCTCCCTCCTGCATCTCCATTTCACAGCACAAGAGGAGGCCATTCAGCCCACTGTCTGTGCCAACTTTCCAAATGAGCAATCCATCTGGTGCCATTCCCCTATGTTGTCTTAGTAACCCTACAAATCCTTCCTTTATCAGGTAATAATCCAGTTTCTCTGTGAAAACTGTGATTGAACCTGCCTCTATCATTCAGCGTATTCCAAACCTTAACCCCTCATAGAGTCCCTACAATATGTGCAAGCAGGCCATCTGGCCCATTGAGTCCACACTGACCCTCCAAAGAGCATCCCACCCAGTCTCAACACCCTACTCTATCTCTGTAACCCTGCATTTCCCACGGCCAATCCAGCTAACCTGCACCTAATCTGTGGACTGTGGGAGGTAACCAGAGCACCCGGAGGAAACCCACGCAGACACAGGGAGAATGTGCAAACTCCACACAGACACAGATGGTGAAATCGAACCAGGTCCCTGGCACTGTGAGGCAGCAGTGCTAAGCACTGAGGCCCTGTGCCATCTGCTTTGCAAAACCTTTTTCCTGTGTCGCCATGGCTTCTTTTGCCAGTTACTTTGGATCTGTATCCTTTCACTCATGAGAGCTCTCATGGTTTTGAATACCCCAATCAAATCTCCTCTCAAATTACTCTTCTCCAAGGAAACAAGTTCCATCTACTCTGAACTACCTACATAACTAAAGTACCTCATCCCTGCAACAGTCCTTGCAAATCTTTTCTGCATTCACTCATCTAACGCCTTCACATTTTAGTGCTGTATGACTGACTGTCCAGCAGACAGAGTCCTGTTCCTTCAGTCCCGAGATCATGGGTACATTGAACTTCAAACTGAACTGAAAAGGTTTCAGTTTAACAATGCAATGTAAGGAAGTGGTGAGTGAATGAGCCACCTCAGGAACAGTAACAAGTCTATTAGCAGCAGATAGCATTGCAGATTGGGATCCTGCTGCATTCTGATGCAGGGTGAGCAGAAGGATATTGAGATGCTTGTGTCCTTACTAGTCTGCTCGGTTATGTCCCAGGCTGAGTGAAGAATTTGTGCAGGTCCTAAAGAAACTGGAGGAACAGCCAATCTGCCAGCGGCAGTTCCTGAAGTCCTTCCTGATCCTACCATTCCAACACATCACATTGCTAAAGATCTTCCTATAGGTAATGGCCTTCTGTGTTACTGTGTGAATTTTGATCGATTTCTTCCCAAAGTTATCTCTCTCTATATCCTTTTCCTGTTCTTCCCCTGAACACTTTGGCCTCAGTGAGGGGAGGTGACCTGTCGGCCTGATGATTTTCACCCATTTGGTTTCAGCACTCCCTCCAATTACAGCCCATCTGGGAGGGAAGGAGACTCCCAGTTGGTTCCTGTGGAGTTGCCCACTTCATCCAGACACTGGCCAATGAATCTAATCCCTCAATGTTGGTGAGCAGAGTGTGTGTTGAAGGCAACAGCTGCTTTGGTAACCAGCTGGAAACATTCTTCTCCTTTGACAATCTAAATTCTGGCAGTTGATTCAAAACTAAAGGGTAAGGGGCAAAGAACCAGATTTGTATTGCGAGATTAGGATTTATTTGTCTTGCTCTCTTGGTCATGCTTTGAGATTGGAGTGGAATGGTTTTACTGGATGCTTTCAATAAACATTTCAAAATCATAAGTCATCAATCACTCCCTCCCTCATCTTAAAAGAGTTGGACTCGGATTGCATTTTGTGTCTTTGCTCCAATGTTTTAAGGTAAAGTCTCCAAGTCAGCCATTGTCATCAGAGGTGGAGAAATTTCTCATTTCCTTAATGAAGTCGAGTCTTTGCCTCTCTCCCTCCAGAGTAGGCCACTGTATAGAGCCCTGTGTGTGTTGACTGCTTATTAATCTATTGTTGTATTATTTCTTTTTGGGCTGTTTCAGAAAATCTTGATGATGAACTCACCACCGAGTGTGGTGGCAGATTGGGGAAGCTGTGGAAGCATTCGGGGAAGTGAGGCTCACTTGCTTTTTGTGCAGAGATCCCTGTCACCCAAGGACAACACCCATCTGTCTGGTTTATTTCTCTCTCATTATATCCAAGGCCTTGAAAAAAACAATGTAGGTGCACTGTTTGTTATGTTGTTCTATTCATTGTAAATGTGCCAGTCCTATCATATAGATTGGTAAAACGTTGTGAGCTCTTTATTTGAAGAGGAGACTATGCACATATGTTAACTGGGTAGGCATGCTCCTTAGTGGAGCTTATACTGTACTTAGGGTACAGAGTCATGGGATTAAGAATCATAGTGTGTCTCACTGACTCCATATCACCCCATATCATATCACAACATTACTTTCCCATGTTAACAGTTGTGAACTATGTATCAGGTGTTCTTTGATCAGCTCTTTGTATATTCTGCCCAAAGGACTGGCTGGAAGAAATATCCATGTCATGTGGAAAAGCTTTGCACCAAGATCTCTGAGCATGCTGTCCCTAAATCCCTCAGCACTTGCTACAGGCAATTCCCTGAAACCATTTACAGCTGGTTCTCTCAGCTGAGGCAATGACTTAGTGGTAATATCACTGGACTAGTAATACAGAATTCCTGGAGGATGTTCTGGGGACATAGTTTCAAATCCCACCATACCAGATGATTGAAATTTGAGTTAATTAAAAATCTGGAAACAGAAAGCGTAATGGTGACCACATTCAATTGATGTAAACACTCAACCGGTTTATTAATGTCCTTTCAGGGAAGGAAATCTGCTGTAATTACCTGATCTGGCCAACATATTTCTCTACACCCAATATGGTTGACTCTTAAATGCCATCTGGGACGAGCAATAAATGCCACCAGTGATGCCCATGTTCCATAAAATGAGGTGCTGCATTTTGGAAAGGCAAATCAGGGCAGGACTTATACACTTAATGGTAAGGCCCTGGGGAGTGTTGCTGAACAAAGAGACCTTGGAGTGCAGGTTCATAGTTCCTTGAAAGTGGAGTCACAGGTAGACAGGATAGTGAAGATGGTGTTTGGTATCCTTGCCTTTATTGGTCGGTGCATTGAGTATAGGGGTTGGGAGGTCATGTTGCAGCTGTACAGGACATTGGTTAGGCCACTTTTAGAATACTGCATACAATTCTGGTCTCCCTCCTGTAGGAAGGATGGTGTGAAACTGGAAAGGGTTCAAAAAGGATTTACAAGGACGTTGCTGGGTTGGAGGGTGTGAACTATAGGGAGAGACTGAACAGTCTGGGGCTTTTTTTTTGTGAAGCATCAGAGGCTGAGGGGTGACCTTATACAAGTTTACAATGGCAAGGATAGGGTGAATAGTCGAGGTCTTTTCCCCAGGATAGGCAAGTCCAAAACCAGAGGGTATGGGTTTAAGGTGAGAGGGGAAAGATTTAAAAGGGACATAAGGGACAACCTTTTCACTCAGAGGGTGGTGAGAGTATGGAATGAACTGCCAGAGGAAGTGGTGGAGGCTGGTACAATTGCAACATTTAAAAGGTACATGAATAGGAAATGTTTAGAAGGATATGGGCCAAATATTAATTTAGGATATCTGGTCAGCATGGACGAGTTGGAGTGAAGGATCTGCTTCTACGCTGTGCAACTCTATGACTCTATGATAAAATTTGTCTTGATTTTGTTGGCAGATATGGGAAGGCATCAGATATTGTCCAAGACCAGGGGCCAGCGTAGGAATACAGAGCAAACTACATTGAATCTTTCATGTTTTTATATTTCTACATGCTGCTATGTTTGTTGGCGGGGGAAAACAACCTGTTTTTCAGGTTCTGATAGGAGAGCAACTCGGTTCTTGTTTGTTAACATTTCAATAATCTCGCCTACCATTCTTCTAAATTCCAGTGAGTATAGGTTGGGACTGTATTCATCAGAGTTTATAAGAATAAAAGATTACCTTATTAAAACATACAAGATATTTATGGGACTTGACAGGGTAAATATAGAAAGTATGTTTCTCTTAGTGGGAGAGTCTAGCATCAGAGGTCATCATCTCAGGTAAACTGTGACTCATTTAAAGTGAGATGAGGAGGCATTTCTTCTGAGGGCAGTGAATCTGTGGAATTTTGTTTCCCACAGACAGCTGTTGATGCTGGGTTGTTAAGTGTATATAATGTTCAGATAGACAAGTTTTTAATCGGTAAGCGATTCAGTAAAGTTACGGGGAAGAACAGGAAAGCGAAGTTGAGAATTATCAAATCATCCATGATTTCATTCAATGACAGAGAAGATTCAATGGGCTGGGAGAGGGAACAGTGAATGCAACGCTCCAAGCCATGAGAGTTGATAGTGTGGCTAGGGTTGAAGATCGAAGGGACATAACATTCTTTTGTTGTTCCTCCTGCAGATCATCCATGAACGTAATGAAAATGTAAAGAGGATGAGACAGATTGAGGAGCTAGTCTTCCTGGGGAAGCAACTGGAATTTTACAGCACCAAGGCGTGCGCTGACAGAGTGCAGCGTGACACTGAGATGAAGTGAGGGAGTTGCTCAGTTTTCCTAGTGTTTTTTTTCTTCAAAGTTTTGTCGTCCAGTTAACTGCAGCCTTGTGGACACAAGGCTTCCTTAGAGTGTGTGTTTACTTACAAAATACTGAGACTTCTCACAGCAAGGGACAGGTGACTCTTTTAAAATCTTCTTGCAAAGGGTGGGGGAAATATTTGATCCAAAACGATGTAGACGGTAGAACCCAGGTCAGATGTAGTGAAGGTAGGGTCACCATAGTCCTAGCAGGACCATGGGCCTGCTGTGTCATTAGGGAGATGACAGATGACTGAGGGTCAGGTTGAGCAGGTGTGGACTTTCATGACAACCTCAGCTGATGTGGGAATGGAATCCACGTTGTTGGTGTCATTCTGCGTAAGTCAGCAACTGAGCTAATCGATCCCACATCTGGGAACAAATGAACATCCAGCTGGGACAGCAAGAACTGCAAATGCTGTAATCACTCTTCTTGAAACATCCAGCTCATTCTGTCTTCACCAGAACCTGTATTTGGTTCCCTACCTTGTGTATTTTTATTGCAGATTCACTGTGAGAGTTTCAGTGGAAACCACCTCCCGTTCCCATCCACTTGGTAGACAATGACAAACACAGGAAACTTAAATCCAGCGAATGAAAATTCTCCAAACCACACTTCAAATTATATGTTTCATCATCCTCCAGTTCTTTACAAGCGGCTCTTACACGACTGCCAGCTTTGGGGAAACAGGTTGACTTGATTTTAGTTTAGTTCCTCCTTGTCAGTGTGAAGGCTGTTGAATATTCACAAAAGTTTTTTTTATTTCAAAAATATACTTTATTCATGAAAATATCTCTTTGTATATATACATTGTCTCAAAGCAATTTGGTTCTGCACAGTTGCACATCAAGCAAACAAATGAAATGTTAAACTTTGACTGTCCCAAAAAAGATCTCTCTTATACAAAACTGATATTTATATATATTTGAGTTGCTAGGAAGGGTCTAATAACTGAACGGACCCCCATTTACCTTCAGCAGAAAGACCTCAGATAGTGGCCTTTCCCCTCTGCACTTTGGCAGTAGCTTCCCCAAACTTTAGTGCATCCCTCAGCATGTAGTCCTGGACCTTGGAGTGTGCCAGTCTGCAACACTAGGTCAGGGTCAGCTCCTTGCTCTGGAAGATCAACAAGTTTCTGGCAGACCAAAGAGCGCCTTTCACCGAGCTGATAGTCCTCCAGCCACAGTTCATGTTTGACTTGGTGTGCGTCCCAAGGAACAGACCATAGAGCACAGACTCCTGTGTCATGGAGCTGCTCGGGATGAACCTCGACAAAAGCCACTGCATCTTTCTCCAGACTTTCTTTGCAAAGGCACATTCCAGAAGGAGACATGTGACAGTCTCATCCCCCCGCAGCTGCTTCGAGGGCAGCGTGCGGTGGTTCTGACAGTCTGGGCGTACATGAAGGATCTCACAGATGGTGCCCTTCTCACCACCAGCCAAGTGATGCCTTGGAGCTTGTTGGAAAGTTCTGATGATGAGGCATTCTGCCAAATGACTTTGACAGTCTGATCAGGGAACAACCCGACAGGATCCACCCTCTACTTTTCCCACAGGGTCTTGAGGACGCTACGTGCTGACCACTTTCTGATGGACTTGTGGTCAAAGGTGTTTTTCTTGCCCAATTTCTCTATGAAGGACAGGTGATATGGAACAGTCCAATTACCTGGAGCGTTCCGCGGCAGCGAGGCCAGTCCCATCCTTAGCAACACCAGGGACAGGTAGAACCTTAGTATGTAGTGACACCGAGTGTTTGTGCACCAAGGGTCTGCGTAGACCTTGATGCAGTCCCACACAAAGGTGGCCATCAGAATGAGGGCAGCTTTGGGTACGTTCTTCCCCCGCTATCCAGAGTTTTGTACATGGAGTTTCTGCAGACCTGGTCTATCTTAATGCTTTTAGATGAAGAAGAAGATGGCTCAGGTGACTGAACCAGTGCAGTTTTGAGGGAAGGGCCAGACCTGTGCTACATACAACAACAGAGAGAGTGCCTCACGCCCGATGACCAGATTTTTACCCCCAGTGGAGAGGGATCCGTGCTCCCAGACGAACAGTTTCTACTTCAATTTGGTGATATGCTCCCCCCAAGATTTTGTGCACACTCCAGTCCCTCCAAACATATTCCCAGCACCTTCAGGTAATCCGTCCTGACGGTGAGGGGAATGAAGGATTGGTTGGCCCAGTTCCCAAAGACCATGGCCTCACTCTTGCCTTGATTTACCTTGGCTGTGGAGGCCAGTTCAAACCAGTCACAGATGCTCGTGAGTCGGTGCACTGACAGTGGAACCGAGCAGAAAATGGCGACTTCATCCATAATAAGGGAGGCTTTCACCTGCAAGCCTCCGCTGCCTGGAATAGTCACCCCTCTCATGTTCGCTTCCTTCCTGATGGACTCAGCAAAAGGCTCGATACAACACACAAAAAAGGCAGGAGGGAGTGGGCAGCCCTGCCTGACTCCAGGTCTGATCGGGAAGCTTTCTGATTCCCACCCATTGATTGAGACTGCGCTAACGATGTTGGTGTAGAGCAGTCGGATCCAATTGCAGTTTCCTTCCCCAGAGCCCATTTTGGAGACCATGTCCCACATGTATGTGTGTGGTTTCCTGTAAAAGGCCTCCTCCTGGGACAGGCAGGTGAGGCAGGTATACACTCCCATACCCTGCATGTAGGCAATCATATCCCTGAGGACCGCAAGGCTTTCAGAGATGGGCTGCCCAATAGAGTACAAGTTTGATCGGGGTGAATCACCAATCCCAGAGCAGACCTGAACCAGTTGGCGATGACCTTTGTCAGGATTTTGTAATCTGCATTCAGCAATGATATTGGCTGCCAATTTCTAATTTCCTCCCTCTCCCCTTCTGCTTGTAGATGAATGAGATGTTACCTTTCCTCATGGATTCACACATTGTACCTGCCAGCAGTGTATTGTCGTACATCTCCAGCAGGTACTGGCCAATCAAGTCTCACAGAGCCGAATACAACACAGCTGGTAAGCCATCGCTTCCAGGAGTTTTATTCTTTTCTAAGGACTCGGGAGCCTTGGTCAGCTTATCCAGAGATAACGACTGGTCCAGTCTGTCCTACACGTTGATGTCTAAGATCTCCATGATAGAGGATAGGAACAAGTGGGAGGCCGTTCTGTCAGTGGGCTTCATGTCATACAGACTGGCATAAAAGGATTTGCTGATGCTCAGGATGTCAGACTGAGATGACGTTACTGAGCCATCTTCTTCCTTAAGGCTGTTGAGCACAGAGCTCTCCTTGTGCACCTTCTGGAAGAAGAGTACGTTGTATCCTGCTCCACGGTGCGGATCCTGGACCAGAAGATTATCTTGGAGGCCACTGAGGCAAAGAGCGAGGCTTGTTCACAACCTGGAGATCCGCCGTGACATCAAGCCCCATCGTTTGCAGCAGGAGTAGGTTCCACAAGCTTTTCTGGAGTTTGGACACTTTTGCCTGCCTCTCTCTCACCTTCTGAACTCCTTTGAAGGTAAAGAACCTCTTGATGGTCCCCTTGATTGTTTCCCACCAGTCCAGTGAGATTCAAAGAGGGTTTTCACGGTTCTTCAACCTGTGTAAACACTTTTGAGCTCCTCAATGTTTTCTGGGGTCAAAAATTTAACATTGAGCTTCCCCATTCCCTTGCCAGCCTGCTAGTCATTCTGTATGTGACAGTCAGCCAGCAGGAGGCTGCATTTGGGAAGGCAAATCAGGGCAGGACTTATACACTTAATGGTAAGGCCCTGGGGAGTGTTGCTGAACAAAGAGACCTTGGAGTGCAGCTTCATAGTTCCTTGAAAGAAAAGTTGCAGGTAGATAGGATAATAAAGAAGGTGTTGGGAATGTTTACCTTTTTTGAGTATAAGAGTTGGAAGGTCATGTTGCAGCTGCACAGGACATTGGTGAGGTCATTTTTGGAATACTGTGTTCAATTCTGGTCTCCCTGCTATCGGAAGGATGTTGTGAAACTTGAAAGAGTTCAGAAAGGATTTACGAGGATGTGGTCAGGGTTGGAGTGTTTGAGCTATAAAGAGAAGCTGAATAAGCTGGGGCTGTTTTCCCTGGAGTGTCGGAGGCTGAGGGGTGACCTTATGGAGGTTTATAAAATCATGAGGGGCATGGTTAAGGTGAATAGTCAAGGCTTTTTCCCCAGGATAGGGAAGTCCAAAATGAGGGGGCATAGGTTTAAGTGAGAGGGGAAAGGTTTAAAAGGAACCTGAGGGGCAACTTTTTTCACCAAAAGGGTGATGTGTGTATGGAATGAGCTGCCAGGTGGTGGAGGCCGGTACAACATTTAAAAGGCATCTGGATGGGTATTTGAATAGGAAGGGTTTAGAGGGATATGGGCCAAATGCTGGTAAATGGGACTAGATTAATTTAGGATATCTGGTCGACATGGACAAGATAGACTGAAGGTCTGTTTCCGTGCTGTGTAGCTCTGACTCTATGACTACGTTTCTGGGAACAGATGAGCAGAACTATGCAGGCCTTAGAACCATTCAGAGCAAGTGTACAGCTAGCTCAGAAATGTAAGTAAATGAGCTGGAGAGTGATATTGAACCCACTCCTGCAGACATTGTTCATGCCCCACTTCACCTACTGGAATCACTGGCTCCTCTGCGGCTGATGTCAGTATCATCAGGGAGTGGGCAGGGTGGGGGTGGGGTGGGGTGGGGTCAAGCATTTCTGTGGGTTCAAGCAGAGTGAATGTTTCCCAGGTAGGGGCTGAGGGAGGGGATTGGATTTGTATGGTCAGTGGGATGAGCCCCTGCAGCCCTGAACGCTGACAGTTGCAGGAAAAGCAATGACAGTCAGTGACCTAAAGACGGACCTTCAGTGGGTTGTGATACTGAGAAGGAAAGACCAGTAAAACTGACAAATAATTCACACTGGTCTAATTGGACTTGTATCCACCAACATGGAGCTCCAGTACTCACAGTTTATTTGTTTCCAAATATTGTGTTTTTGTTCTACTGGTTTCGTCTTTGGAACCTATCTGGTTTGCCCTCATATGACTCCAGACCCACAGCAATGTGGTTGAGTGTTAACTGCCTTCTGGGCAATTAGGAATGTGCAATAAATGCTGGTCTAGTCAGAGATGCCCTCATCCCATGAATGAATTTTTAATAAAGGGGGGGGCATAGCTGTGCTGGAATTATGAATTAGACTCAACAATTTACATCCTGACAATACTCTTCCCTAATGGAGAAGCTGCAAAGGTTCCCATGTAAAATGGGAAGTGGATAGATTTAAAAAGTTCATTATCAGATGGTGGTGCAGGAGACTGAAGGTGACAATTCGTAAGTCACAAACTTACTCTGCCTTTTTACTGGTTTCACATACAACTGGTTCAACTCTGAACTTGATAGATTTTTGTGAAACCTAATTGGAGTTGATTGTATTAACGATAGTTTTTTTTAATATAAATTGAAGTGGGAATAATTACTGGGTTTCCAGCCTCCAGCAACTCTGCTTTCCTAACTTGGGATTTTTTTCCTCCCTTCCCTTCTCCCAGTAATGGTAGGTTTTCTGTACTGGGCTACACTGGGACATGGAAGGTGGGGACTAATTGCTTCGAGACAAAGTCACTAGTTTTTGCTCTCTGAGACAACAAGGTGCAGGGCTGGATGAACACAGCAGGCCAAGCAGCATCATAGGAGCAGAAAGGCTGACGTTTCGGGCCTAGACCCTTCATCAGAAAAGGGGGAGGGGAAGGGGGTTCTGAAATAAATAGGGAGAGAGTGGGAGGCGGATAGAAGATGGATAGAGGAGAGGATAGGTGGAGAGGAAACAAACAGGTCGAACAGGCGGGGATGGGGCCAGTAAAGGTGAGTGTAGGTGGGGAGTTAGGGAGGGGATAGGTCAGTCCAGGGAGGACGGACAGGTCAAGGGGGCAGGTTGAGGTTAGGAGGTAGGAGATGGGGGTGAGGCTTGAGGTGGGAGGAGTGGATAGGTGGGAGGAAGAACAGGTTAGGGAGGCGGGGACGAGCTGGACTGGTTTTGGAATGCGGTAGGGGGAGGGGAGATTTTGAAGCTTGTGAAATCCACATTGATACCATTGGTCTGCAGGGTTCCCAAGCGGAATATGAGTTGCTGTTTCTGCAACCTTCGAGTCTCTGCCCTGTTGAGAATCACAAAGGAACCAACAGGAATGTTATCATTGGAGCAGGAAATGAATAAGTGTTTATGGGTAAACAATACAGATAAAGATCCCAAAGATCAAAGTACTTGGAATTCACAACAAGTTAGACACTTTATGAAGGGCAGGTTGACATTAAAGTTAAGTGCTTCATCAATCAAACATTGACAGACTTATCATACATTTGCTTTCTCTCTTTCCTCTATTGATAGCTTGCTTCACACTCATTCACTGTTTTTCTCTGTCTTTCTCCCCTATCGTCCCATCTGCAGGATTTCTGTCTGTTCTCCTGGAGGAGGTTCAGGGTCCATCTCTAGATTGGACAACATGTCAGTGATTAGAGTATCCTGTTTCTAAATTGGTTTCATCAATTTTTTTTGGTAAATGTATGCTAAAATGAGTGGGATGAATTACGACCTTCCCCTTTATTTTATCTCATCTGTGCTTGGACTGTGCAGATATGAAATACAGGAATGGGTTGCAGCCATTTCTACCTTGCAGCGACCTGGCAATGAACCACCAAGCATCAGTGTGTAGACTTGTAGCAGCATCTGGAAGAAATAGTCCATTATATCAGACTGTATACAATGATCAAACCCGATTCTCCTGAACACTATTGACTCTACGCTACACATTTAATGGCATTCAGTCACTGTTCCTGTTTCCTCCCAGAATGACTCAATCAATTTTCCTGGTGGTGTAAGTGGTAATGTCATTTGATTAGTAACCCAAAACTCCAGGCTAATGTTCTGAGGACATAGCAAAGAATCCCAGATCATGAAATTTGCATTTTATAATTATCTAGCTAGTCTAATAGTGACCATTTAACTACTGTTGATTGTCATAGAAATCCATCCATTCAATAAAGTCCTTTAGGGAAAGAAATCTGCCATCCTTACCTATTCTTGCTACCTGTGACCCCAGACACATGGCAATGTGACTGACTCTAAACTGCCTTCTGGGCAATTAGGTACAGGCAATAAAGGGAAGTATAATCAATGATGCCCACAACCCGTGAATTTTTTAAAATCAGTTTCTTTATGGTGAAGAGTGCTATCTATGTAGCTGCAATATTCCCTCTATTATGGACTCCATTCCACTTATTTAATTGAAATGAACATTCAAAACCAGTATGCTTCACCTCCAAGGGTAAAGCATAAAAAAAAATCGACATTTGTCATCCACACTTTTGTCTCTACTGGCCTCTACCTATTTCGACCATCTCCAAAGCTGTTCTTTACTAAATAGTATCCAGTTTGTGTAAGAGCTGAATGACTTGGCACCAACTGGTTTTGCTGAGGTTTTGTTCTCTGAGAAGGCTGAGTGTGGATTGATCTCCTGTAAGGTTTTAGATTTTTAAAGACTGAAGAAGCGCAATACCCGAACCGTTGACATCTTTCCTCTGGAAGCTGCCTGGCTTGCTGTGTTCTTCAAGCCTCCTGTTTGTCTACTTCAGATTTTTAAAGTCTGATATATATTTGTGCTTGGGTCTGTGGCTGATGCTGGCAAAGCTGCAGTTATTCCCAAATTCTAGTTGCCCTCAATGTGTAATCACTAACCTTGTGTGAGTGTAACTTTTACTGCACTCCGGTTTTTCTTAGGAAATGCAGAGCACCTACCTGCCATTATCTGAAAGCTTGCAGCAGACCCTGAGTTTTGAGCTGTAGGTCTCCCCGTTGACCATTCGATTGTGGTGTTTACTGATGATCAATAATCTTGATGCTGATGAGACCTGGTGAGCTGTTTGCTTGTTATCTCATTGTGCTGACTACCTGTGAAGTCATGGCGGCTCGAGTTTTGAAAGATTGAAATGACTTCCTGCAACAGTCACCACAGCTGTTCCAAATGGGCCAATGGCATCATTGGAGCAGTAATACAACACAAATCAATCTCCCAAAGGTGTAGTAGCAAGAATTTATTTAAAATTGTATACCATTTTGGAATTAGAAAAAGGCAGAGCTGAAAAGTTCAATGAAAACTAAGGGCTCATTAAATGACTTCTTGAAGAAGTTCCTGCAATTAGAAACTAATGTAGGGGAATAATTTTAAACTTCTTTTAATACAACAGCACTGTGAAGGACTCTGTGCAGTGCTTTATTTTAGGATGATCCACAATTAAAGATATGGAGTTGTCTCATGTGACTTATAGACAAAGAAGTCAATTTATAGCCAGCAACTCCTTCATCCTTGGACAATTTGAACTCCTAATGTTTGGACAATAACAATGAATGAAATATTGCTCCATTACAAAGCTCACTGTGGCACTTTATACAGATTTAATGAAATTCTGTTGTACATTGAATTAGTTGGAGCCTGTTCTTTTGGAACTTACATGGCGGTTTGTTTTAGAGGGTGTAAAATTTGTCAATGACTATGAAAGAGAACTAATAAAGATTTTTACTATTACTTAACTTTCTCCAAGTGCCCTTCAACGTTCAAAGTCTCTTTACCCTTCAGAGTGTAACTGGTCACTTTTGAGTTTCATGCTGGTGCATGAACTTTCTGTTCCCAGTGGGAGTGAGCAGGCTCAACATGGCTCTTGATTCAAAGTAAATCATGAAATGGATAGTGATTGAGGGCTTTCTTGACTGGGGCATCTGTGTGTCAAAATGGTGTTCTGTGGACAATGGGAGCTCCTCTTGAAAGATGACTGGGATTAGAATGGTAACCAGCCTGCTTACTACTCAGTTTGAGAATGAGTTGGGTTAGTAGGTGGTTACTTTAAGCAACTGTTGTAAGAGACAATTTACTTCTTGAATTCTAAGCTGAAATTGAGAAAAATGGACAGTGATTTTAGAAAGAAGGTACCGGGTGTTGTTTTTCCAAAGCTGTAAGGAAGTGATGCTACCTGGTAAATGTGCATCAATGTCATTTTTTTGGGGGAACATTGGAGTCCAGTTAAAGAGGTATCACTCTTTATGGGTTCAGAAGAGCTCAGTATAGCAACAAGCCTATAGTTGGTTCAGGTTCCAGTTCAACACATCCTGTGAGGAGACCGAGTGAGTGAGAAATAAGACAATCCCCAGAAGTTAGCTGCATCAATCTTTTCTCTCTTCCCTCTCTCTAAATTTGCTATGTCCAGTTTTCTGCTGAAAAAGCAGAAAAAAATTCATTTGGAAACACCAAAATATATAATTCTAAAACCCAAAGATAACCAGAAAGACCATGTGTCCAACCCAAATAACGAATTAATTAAAGACTGATCGTCACTTTGCAGATAGTCTGGGAGGTATCATCGAGGAATTGTGGATTGTTGGAACTAACCCATTTATTTTTGTAATTGTTCGATTGGTGATGCAGAGCTGTGTTCATTTTTTTTCTATTCACACTCAATATTTGTGTTTTGTCTGTTTTCTTTTTTCTTTTGTCTGTGTGGAAATTTTTAAAAGGGGTAAAGTTCAAGTACCATAAATTAGAAATCTTGTTCTAAACATAGTGTTACAATAACATTTTTTATATAATGTTAGTGAAGTAACCTGGGGTGGGATAGACTGTAATTAGAGGCAAATTGGGATTTTTGGTAGTTTCATTAAACCTTCATTTATAGCAACTCAGACCATGAAACATGGGTTCAGAAGTAGGCCATTCAGCCCATCGATTTGATGTGCCATTTGATGAGATCCTGGCTGATCCGATAATTCCCAATTTGACTTTCCTGGCTTTTCCCTTTTCAGAAATGATGAGGGCTGATTTCCAGCGAGTTGTGGCACTGTCCTAGTACTTCAGTGGAGAAGATGAATAGCTCGAACCTAAATGATTTGTGTGTGAATCTGGATGCCTCATCACAATTTTTAAACCATGCATAAAAGATCTAAACAATAGAGTCTATCTTGTGAGATAGCAAGAACTGCAGATGCTGGAGTCAGAGATAACAC
>NC_063362.1:21185642-21206487 GCF_021869965.1 Rhincodon typus | reverse complement strand
GTGGGTGTGAGTGAGAGAGTGGACGGTGGGTGTGAGTGAGAGAGTGGACCTACCTGCAGTACTCTCTCAGGGAGTTGACAATTCCAGATACTAACCCGTTTCTGTGTAAAACAGATTCTTCCTCATTTAGTCATTGCTCCCTTTACCAAAGCCCTCGGCTGCTCGCCTTGTTTTTTGTAAAATAATCTCTTTTGTTCTCTAAACCCGTTTGAGATTTTAAACTACGTGCTGCCATCTGCTGATGTCAAGTGAGTATTGTCTCCTGACAGGATATAAGGAACTAATTTTCATCAATGACCTGGAGCAAAGAGGAGGAGGATGGTTCAAAAGCAATGGGAAAGGGAAATGTGAGAGAGGTCAGGACAGAAGAAGCAGCCGGGGGTATTACCAAACGGCAGCGCCTCGTAATGGAGGGCAAACTTACTCCTTTTTTCGAGAAAGCAGGAGGCAGTCATTGAAGAGGTGCAGGTAAATGGGCCTCGTGGAGAGCTTGAATTTCGACCCGGTGGTGTTATTGACCTGGGAATCCACTTCAGTCAGTTCCCCATGCTTTACCAGCCAACGGGACTGAGAGATCAGTGGGAAAATCTGTGGAAAGAGAGACAGAACGCCAAACTCAGAAATCCATGACAACTCTCAACAAGATCCTTAACTATCTACTGCCATCCACTGGGCTCATCCACAAAATGGAAGTAAAATCATTCTGGCCTCTCATCCCCAAAATGACAGCGAGTTTATTGGAAATGAGACATTTCTCCAGCAACTGTGCAGCGGGCAGGAGTTTTTAGTTTTCACTTTAGGAACTGAGTCTGAATCTGATGAGCTGTATTCCCCTCTGTCAGTTGGTTCTCAGGCTATAATCAGCTCAGCAGTTTCAATCGCACGTTAGCAGATGCTTTACCACCAACTCAAACCAACCCCTTAATTCACTACAAAATTGGCAGCTTGCTCAGAAAGGTTGGCTGGGCAGCCTGTTGGAATAAGGGTACAATTCTTACTTTCGGAGCTCTCATTGAGTCAAGATGTGAGAAGAGGCAGGTTCAAATCTCATCTGAGCCCTTCTGCATTGTGACTTGTAGTAAAGGTAAAGCCATCATAGTCCCAGAGAACTGTTCTCTCATTAGAGAGAGACAGACAACTGGTGGTGAGGGGCAATGCCCAGTAGGCAGGGTGACCTCAGTCAGTGCAGGAATTGAACCGACTCTGTTGGCATCACAAACCAGCCATCCCACCAACTGAGCTAACCTGTTAGCGTTAGTCTGAGACAACAGAAAGATTGACTGGTGTCAGGCGGAAGTCTGGGAGCAGAGGGCCTAATTTTGAAGTTAAGCTGCATTGCAGGAGCAGGTTTTACTCTGTATTATTCAGGCACTCGAAGTGCTCAATGTTGCCAGTAAGTCTCTCTCACAGCGCAGCCAACGTGTTCTGTCTCAGCTCCATTGGTGGACAAACACATGGACACGCGCTTGGAAGTCTTCCCTCTTGTGAATTCCCTTGGGTCTGGCCCCTGGCAGCCATTCGAGCAGCAGCTCAGCCTCCCGTCTTTCACTTGGCATTGGAGGATGGCACCTGATTATTCTCACCCTCCCTGTGAGCACTCCACAGGCAGCATGGCTACAATGGGCAAACGTAGTACAAAGGAATACAGGAGTAGCCATTCGGCCCCTCAAGCTCACTGTACTACTCATAAGATCAAGGCTGATCTTCCACCTCAATTCCATTCTCCTGGTGTATCCCCATGTCCTTTAATATCCTTAATATCTAGAAACCTTTCAACCTCTGTCTCAAAAATATTCACGGTCTGAATGTCCAGACCTGGGGTAGAGAATTCCAAAGATTCACCACCCACTGACTGAAGAAATTCCTCCTCACCTCAGTCTTAAATAGCCTATCCCTAGTTCTGGCATTGTTTCTCTCCCAGATAATATAGACCTGGTTTCCCCAAGTTCCCAAAAGAGGACAATTCCACTATCCCAAGGATCAGTCTGAGGGATATTTATTGCATTCTGTCTATGGCAAGTATATCCTTCCTTAGGAAAGGACACCAAAACTGTACACAATACCCAAGTGAGGTCTTAGCAAGGTTCTATACAATAGCAGCAAGACTACTTCACTGCTATACTCAAACCCTCTTCCAATAGAAGCCAACATACCATGGGACTATCTAGTTGTTTGCTGCATCATGGGAATGCTAACTTTCAGTGACCTATAAACAAGAACTCCCAGGTCCCTTTAGACATCAACAATACCCAGTCTCTCTGTGTTAAAAAAATTACTTGCAATTTCTATTTTTCCCGCCAAGGTGGAAAACTTCACATTTTTCCACACTTCATTCCATCCACCATATTCTTGCTACTCGCTCAGCCTATCTAAATTCGCTCGATAGCTCTTTGCATCTCCTCCTAATTCATATTTGCACATAGGTTTATGTTATCAGCAAACTTGTAAATATTACATTTGATCTCCACATCCAAAGCATTGATATAGATTATGAATAGCTGAGCTGTAAGCACAGATCCTTCTGATATCCCACTGTTTACAGCCTGCCAACCTGTTTATTCATACTTTGTTTTCTGTCCATTAACCAATTCTCAATCCATGCCAGTATAGAGTCATCCCTCTAAACCTTTCCTGTCCATGTACCTATACAAATGTCTTGTAAGTGTTGTAATTGTACCCACCTCTACCACTTCCTCTGGCAGCTCATTCCATACACACACCACCCTCTGTGTTAAAAAGTTGCCTCTTAGGTCCCTTTTAAATCTTTCCCCTCTCACTTTAAATCAATGCCCTCTAGTTATGAACTCCCCTGCCCTCAAGAAAAGATCTTGGCTATTCACCTTACCCATGCCCCTCATGGTTTTAATAAACCTCAGCCTCCTATACTGCAGGAAAAAAGTCCCAGCCTATCCAGCCTCTCCTTTTAACTCAAACCCTCCAATCTTGGTAACATCCTTGTAAATCGAATTGCACCCTTTCCAGTTGAATAACATCCTTCCTATAGCAGGGCGACCAAAATTATACGCAGTACTTGTACCCAATATTCAGGTTTACTACTTTTTTGACGACTTTATAGCCATTTCCTTTGAACTAATACAATCGTTAACATGCTAGCTGTTGTCGATCACTTATCCTATTTGGTTTCTGAACCTTAAAGGAATGTCAATTTGTTGTAAACATATATTAATTCTTTAATTGCTAACTATTCCCTGTCTATCATTGTACCTTTTAATGTAGTTTCCCAATTCACCACAGTCAATTTACCCCTCCTACTGTCATAGTTTCCCTTGTTTAAACTTAACACCTTAATTTCAGATTGAACCACATCACTTCCAAACTTAATATAAAATGTAACCATATTATGATCACTCTTTCATACAGCGTACTTTACAACAAGATTGCACAACACTAGATCTAAAATTACTCAATCTCTAGCTGGTTCCTCAACATACTGTTTCTAGGAAATCTCATATACATCCCAAGAACTCATCCTCCATAGAATATGTGCTAATAAGATTTATCCAGTCTCAATGTAAGTTTGTTCCCCCATTGTTACATACTCCTCTGATTTCCTGGTTTACACCATACTTTATATTGCCACTGTTGTTTGGTGGCCTGGAAGCAATTTCTACCAAATGTATCCTGCCCCTTGCAGTTTCTAAGTTCCAGCCAAACAGATTCTACACCTGACCTCCCCAGCCAAACTCTTCTCTCATGAATGTACTAATTTTATCCTTAATTAACAGTGCGACCCACCTCTGTTTCCTTTTTGCCTCTTCTAGCATACCCTTAAAGATTTAGTTCCCAGTCTTGGTCACCTTGCAGCCAGACAGACAGAATGTCTATTAGATCCAACGTGTTTATTTACATTTGTGTTGTCAAATCATCTACCTTTCTGCTAATGCTGTGTGCATTCAGATAGAGTGATTTTCCTTCCATCTTTTCATTATTTTTGCAATCTATTTGGTCACTGTTGGGTTTGTATGTTTTGTCCCCTCCTGCGACATTCAGATTATCAATTCCCTTAGGGCTACTTTGCTGTCTTGCCTTTAATTTATCACATCTTCTTTTACTTGATCCCTTGTCCCTGACCAGTCTAGTCACACCACTTTGCACAACACTGGCCGAGCACAGTTCATTCAGGCGAAGACTGTCCCACTGGTACAACTCCCTCTGCTGCCAATGCCATGAATCAAAACCAATTTCTCCTGCAACAATCTTTGAGCTACATTTTTGACCCGCTAATCTTATTTACCCGACACCAATTTGCTCATGACTCAGGTAATATTCCAGAGATTGAAGTCCTGCAACAAAAACAGAAATTGCTCGAAAAGCTCAGACCCGAAACACTTATTCTGATTTCTCCCCACAGATGCTGCCAGGCCTGCTGAGTTTTTCCAGAAACTTCTGTTTTTGTTTCTGATTTACAGCACCCGCAGTTCTTTTGGTTTTAAATGAGGTTTTGCATTTTAATTCAGCTATCATCTGCTCATATTTTCAAAGCAGAACATTGTTGCAATCCTACCTGTGTCATTGGTCCCTGCATGTACCATAACAATTGGATCCTTCCCCTCCAACTGTGAATTTCTCATTAACCTATAGAAGATGTCGTGCACTCTAACCCTGGGCAGGCAACACTGCTACCTGGACTCTTGCTCCCTCCTGACTATACTGCTCTCTGCTATCATTACATTCCTATTAATTCCTCCCTCCCCCTTCCCCTTGAATAGCTACCTGTAACACAGTGCAGTCAACGCATCTTCCCTGCAGCCATCCCTTTCATCCACATGGGCTGCAAGAACCTCAAACTGATTGCAGAACTACAAGACCTTATCTTCCTCCCTTTCTAACTTCTCGACTGTCATGCCTGGCTCACTCGCAGTCACAAACCTCCTGTCGTCAATTACAGATTGCTCAGACAATCTTATTCAAATATCTGTGAGCCCCACTTGCAACAGAAGCTTTTCTTATTTCAAAAAATATACTTCATTCATAAAAAATACCTTGATATATGTAGAGATAGTAAGAACTGCAGATGCTGGAGTCAGCGATAACAGTGTGGAGCTGGAGGAATACAGCCTGGCCTGCTGTGTTCCACCAGCTCCGCACGGTGTTATCTTTGATTCCAGCATCTTCAGTTCTTGCTATCTCTGAGTGAATTATAACCCCACTGCCAAGCCTCTTCTAAGGATGCAGCTTTCCTGCTCCTCTGATGCTGCCTGGCCTGCTGTGTTCCTCCAGCTCCACACTCTTTATATATGTACCTAGTCACAAACGCAGTTTAGTTTTGTACAGTAGCATATCAAGGAAACAAACAAACATTGGAGTCTGAGATAACAAGGTGCGGAGCTGGATGAACACAGCAGGCCAGGCAGCATCAGAGGAGCAGGAAAGCTGACGTTTCAGGTTGGGACCCTTCTTCAGAAAACATTGAATTTTGACTGTATCCAAACAAACCAATCTCTTACTTGAACCAAACTATATTTACATGCATTTGAGGCTCTAGGAGGATCGGATAACTGAATGTACCCTGTTTAACTTCAGCAAGAAGACATCAGACAGTGGTTTTGCCCCACCGTGCCTTGGCCGCAGCTGCCATTCTTACAATAGAAATGTCCAGGTGACCCTCCCCCTCCGTATTTATGGGCGATCAGTGTCCTTTGTACACAGCAGCTTACCTTACTTTCAAAGTGGATTTTATTGTTCAGGTGAATGAGTTCCTCTGTCCTCTTCATTGACTGTACACTAGAATTACACTCTTGTGTCAGCTGATAGAGAAAGAGGTTACAGTCAGTACACCTTCCTTATTCTCTGTTGGGTTGAACTGTGCTTAAATTTATAGGCCCCAGATTACATTAACAAAGATTGAATTCTTCCTCATCCAATCCTGGCCTGAATTCTCAACACCCACCTGTCAGGCAATGTGAATTCTCAATTGCGGCACCCAGATGGGGAAATGGTTGCATGTTGGTAATGTCACTGTACAAGCAATCTAGAACCCCAGGTTAATGTTCTGAGGATATGATTTAAATCCTACTATTGCAGATGGTGAATTCAACTTAAAAAAAGAATTGTAATTTGAAAGAAAAATCAAGGTAGTCACTAACATAAAAATGTGTCTGGTTCACTAATGTCCTTCAGGGAAGGAAATGTGCCAACTTTACCTGGCCTACATGTGACTCCACACCCACAGTAATGTTGTTAACTGCCCTCTGGGTAATTAGAATCATAGAATCATACAATCCCTACAGTGTGGAAACAGGCCCTTCAGCTCAACAAGCCCACACCGACCCTCAGAAATGGGCAATAAGTGTTGGCCATAGCCCCCCAACCCCCATGACCCAACAAGCCCATGGTGCATCTGGTTATGGTTTCAACATCCTGTCTATCACCGTCCCAGAATCCACAACTCCCTAGTCAATCTAAAATCTGCCTGACTCAGCCTCGAACATATTCAATGACCCAGAAGAGAATTTGAAAGAACAACGACCCCCCTAAGAGAAGACATTCTTCCTTATCTCCATCTTACATGGGAGATTCCTTGTTTTGAAACTGTGTTTCTTAATTCTAGGGGAAATGGCATCTCAGTATCTACTCTGTCAAGCTCCCTCAGACTTCTACATGTTGCAGTGAGGTCACCACTCATCTTTCTAAATTTCAATGTATAAGAGCCAACTCATTCAACCTTCAAAAGACAGTGCCTTTATCCCATGAATCAGTCCATGGAGCCTTCTTTGACTGGCTTCCAATGGATACCCAGGCATAGGTAAAGTGTTCTAAACTATACACAGTACCCCAAATGCAATCTCACCAATACCTTCTACAGTTGTAGCAAGCCTTGGCCTGGATCTCACCCGGATTTCAATGTACTTTCCAACTCTCTACTTCCCGTCCTGTGTCTACTTTACGTTTAAATTCAAAGCCTTTCACCTTTTTGAGTTTGTCGAAGGCCTTTGTGGCTGTCTCTTCCTCCTGGGAGCCCTGTTTGGTACGTTTCAATATATTCTGTAATACAGAGGGATCATCATTCAGTTAAGCCAAGAGACGAGAGGAGTGAGATCTGTTTACCTGGGAGCACAGAGTGAAAGGGGAAATTTAATAGATATGTGCAAAACCATGAGAGATGTTGCGTGGAGATGAGCTGAACTTAATGTACACAATGAGTTGTTACTGTTTAGAATGTGCTATATGAAAGGCCGGTGGATAGATTCAATACTAACTTTCAAAAGGGAATTAGACATGTATGTTAAAGGAGAGATTTGCAGGGCTGTGGGGGAAAAGCAGACAAATGGAACTTGTCATAGAATCGCGGTTTCGAGGAGTCAGCTCAATTACAATGGGCTGAATGAGCCCCTACAGTGTTGTGAGATTCTATGGGTTTACAGCTTTAGTGCTTTATTATATAGCATCTTTTCTGTTATGAAGATTTATAATATTGGCCTTTTACCTCCACCAACATCTTCAGTCTCATTATCCTCTGGAATGGCAGGATTAGAAATGAGGTGAGGGGCAGTCGCTGGCAAACTTGATCCTCTTCCAGCTTGGCCAAGATACTGGAAAACCTGGAATTCTCCTGCCTGCAGGGGTGATCCAGAGAAAAATTCAGTCACTACGTGCCCCTGGCCATGTTTGTGTGTTATCCATAGCCCACTGCAAATCACACTTGGATTCTGAGTCACCGTGTTCTCTCATTTCAAACCCCTCTTCAGGGCTTGAGAACAAAATGTCATGTTTGGACACTCCAGTCCATTGTCAGAGGTGTTGGAATTTAGATGAGATGTTAAACTGAGGCATGCTTTATCTGCTCATGCAGTTGTAAAAGATCCCAGGGCATTACCGTGAAGAAGAGACCTGTTCTTCCCAGTGTCCTGGCCTAATGTTTATTCCTCAGTCAAGATCAGGGAAAAAAAATTATCTGATCATTATCACATTTCTGCCTGTGGGAGCTTGCTGTGTACTTGTTGGTTGCCGGGGCTTACACATTACAACAGTGATCACACTTTGAAAAGTAGTTCACTGACTGTAAAGCTCTCTTGGGCATCTGGTCATTATGAAAAGTTCTATTTAAATGTTAGTTTTGCTTTCTCTTTCAAAGCAAGACTTCAAACCACATCTCCACTGTCTAGATGGACTTAGTGGATTGTGTTTACAACTATGAACGCCCAGTGATTTTTCCCCTTCTTACCCTGGGCCATTAAGTTAATAGCACAGACAGGAGATCATACTTGGTTCCTTCTAGTCTCTCCTTTCAGGGTCACAACGGGTGGTACATTTAATCACTGAGCCGTCCCAACCTCCCATTACTTTGTGCAAGTCAATCGTGCAAAAGTGAAGGCTCAGCTGCTCTCTTGTTGCATGAAAGAAACGCTCACACGTACAGCAGCCGCTGGTAAGTCTGTTCTTGATATGCCTGGTTGGTCACGTAAGGCACATAGACTCTCCTGAAGGCGGGGCAGTGAGCCAGCACAATGTCACACACATCAAAATTCAAGATATCCTTCTCCAGCCTCTCTTCCAGCTCCTGCAGGAACCTGAGAACAACGGAGTAGACAAGACGGAGCCAGGGCCCCTAGTTACCAACAAGGAATAGAATGGCTAACACACTGGTTGTAACTGTATTTAGAGCGAAAACTAATAGATAAATGGAACATTGGTTTCTGTAGATATTTGTCGTTAGACTTAAAAAGTGCAGTCAACCTCCATCAGTTCTCAACCTCTAATCCCGTACGTCCACCTTCTTTTCCACTTCCCTCAGATCTACCATACCCACATTCTCAGCCTCACCTTTAAAGCTGTCTGTCTCCACAAACAGAAAATACAGTCTCTTGTTAAACTGCTCCCATCATTGCTCTTCTTCAGTAAATTAATCCACACTCAATTATCTGTTAACACAGGGTCCACGTGTCGGTCCCACTTTTTGATTGGGTGAACTGACACTGGGCCTGATCTTGTCTGTCACTTGCAGAGGTGCCTCGGTCAGGCAGGTTGGCATATTCTCTGTGAGTCTTGTCTCTCCCTGCACCCAGCCATGCTGAACCGTAGACAGGATACAGACCGCTCTGCACTGAGATGGCAGCACCCAGCACCCTGGTGTCTGGCACTATATCCAGCGGCTACATGCCATTCTTCTGCCACAGCTGCATATTAGGAAGCTTGAGGTATCTGTATTCCCGTACCACCCGCTCCTCCATTGATAATATTGAGCAACAGCACAAACACTGTCCAGCAGATTGTCCAGCAGACAGCATCTCACTGAGCAGATATGATAGCCACATCACATAAAACATTTATTGCAAATACTGATTTCAAGTGTTGATGAGGGCTTTCATCTCAATGTCTGGTCAACATTATTTGTTTAAAGTTTAATTCTTTATAGTCAACTCGGTACATTAGCTTCATGCTATAAACAGCGAGGGAAGTATCACAGGTGAAACTGCTCTGGATTATTTCTGGTTGTGATATTTTAATCACGTGCATTAATACCATACAACATAAGACACAGGAACAGAGCAGGCCATTCAGCCCATCAGCTCCACACTCAGTGAGATCATGGCTAATCTGATAATCCTCAACTCCACTTGCCTGCCTTTTCCCCATAACCCTTGATTCCCTTCCTGATTAAAAATCTGTCTATCTCAGCCTTGAATATAATCAATGACCGAGCCTCAATATCCCTTTGCGGTAAAGAATTCTACAGATTCACAACCCTCTGAGAGAAGAAATTCTCCCTGTTCTCTTCCTGTAAATGTGCAATCCCTCATTCTGAGGTTACACACTCTGGTCCTAAATTCTCCCACAAGGGGAAACAGCCTTTCCACATCTACGCTGTCAAATCTTCTAAGAATCCCATATGTTTCAGGGCCCAATCTACTCAATCTGTCCTCATAAGAGAGTCTCTCCATGTCTAACATCAGTCTAGTGGACCATCTCTGGATTGCCTCCAATGGTAGTATATCTTTCCTTAGATATGGGGTCCAAAACTGTTTACAGTATTCTAGCTGTGGTCTGACTAGTGCTTTGTACAGTTCTGGCTAAAGTTGTTGCATTTAATTGACTTCAGGAAATTATTATCAAACGGGGTAAGATCACTGTGCTAGCCATTTCAAACACTCAGATTGATAATTGGGGAAAATGGATTCCAATCCAACCAGACAGCTGCTGGAATTAAACAAATTAGGTGTATAAAGCTAGTGTCAGTGATGCTATGGAATTATCACTGATTTGTTTTATATAAAAGAGTGGCTCACTAATGCCCTTTATTGGAGGAAATCAGCCATCTTTATCCTCACATGACTCCAGCAATATGGTGGATTCTCAATTGCCCTCTGAAAGCTGACTGAATCATTCAGTTCAAGAGATGGGCAACATTTGTGGCTTTGCCAGTGATGCACAGAAAAACAAACCAGGCTACATATCCCCCTTGAATTATTCCAAGCCCCCACCCTGAACCCGACTCCTGCAGGGGTCTCCTTGCACATGGAAATGGATTCACAGGCACAGGGTTCAATGGGTAGCTTCATTCAGAACCCACTCAATTCCAAAAGCTGGATGTTGAGCATCAACAAGCTATTTGGTTGCAAACAGCATCACATAATCCTGTCCCCTCCTAACAGAAACACTGGCTGACTTGTTCATCATAGAATCCCTACAGTGCTGGAACAGGCCCTTCGGCCCAACAAGTCCACACCAACCCTCAGAGCATCGCACCCAGACCTATCCCCCTGTTACCCACCTAATCTACACATCCCTGAACACTATGAGAAAGTTAGCACGGCCAATCCACCTAGCCTGCACATCTTTGGACTGTGGGAGAAAACCGGAGCACCCAGAGGAAACGCACACAGACATGGGGAGAATGTGCAAACTCCACATAGACAGTCACCCAAGGGTGGAATTGAACTTGGGTCCCTGGCACTGTAAGGCAGTAGTGCTAACCACTGAGCCACCATGCCACCCATCCACTGTGCTGCCCAGGTCAGTTGCAGTGCCTCCTACTGGTTTCTATGGCTCGGTTCCACATGCGGAAAAGATTTTAGTAACAGTGCAATTGGAGGAATGGGCTGTTCCTGATCTTAATCCCGATGTCTATGGGAGATGGTCAAATCGGTTAAGTTCTTTTCACTGATCGCCACAAGCCTTACTTTTCACTGACATCTTTGACATCGGGCAGTTTGGAGAACAGCCACTGCTTTTCCTGAATGTTGAGACATCCCTGGAGCTCCCTGGAGTTATGGAAATGTTCGACGGCGATGGTGAGACTCCGAAGGTAGGATCCTTCCGAAGTGACCAGTTCAAATTTGGCCTATTGGACACAGAGGTTGCAACTGGAATTTCAACACAGATTTACACAGCAACTCAAACTCAACCCAGGGTCACAAGCACAGAGGCAAAAGGCAGAAAAATGTTGGAAAAATGCCACGCAAATGAGTTGGACAGTAAAATAGGGGAGAATGCCCATTAGCAGGAATCAGCAGAGGGCAGTGTCATCAGGAAGAACTGAGGAAGATAGCCTGAATCTAAAGGGATCCCCAGCCTGAGGACTGGGCAATCCAAGCTAATGCTCTGAAGATAACAAGGTGTAGAGCTGGATGAACACAGCAGGACAAGCAGCATCAGAGGAGCAGGAAGGCTGACGTTTCAGGCATAGACCCTTCTTCAGAAATGGGGGAGGGGAAGGGGGTTCTGAAATAAATAGGGAAAGAGGGGGAGGCAGATAGAAGATGGATAGAGGAGAAAATAGGTGGAGAGGAGACACAGGTCAAAGAGGCGGGGATGGAGCCAGTAAGGGTGAGGGTAGGTGGGGAGTTAGGAATTAGGTCAGTCCAGGGAGGATGGATAGGTCAAGGGGGCGGGATGAGGCTAGTAGGTAGGAGATGGGGGTGGGGCTTGAGGTGGGAGGAGGGGACAGATGGGAAGAAGGACAGGTTAGGGAGGTGGGGACAAGCTGGGCTGGTTTTGGGATGCGGTAGGGGGAGGGGAGGTTTTGAAGCTTGTGAAGTCCACATTGATACCATTGGGCTGCAGGGTTCCCAAGTGAAATATGAGGTGCTGTTCCTACAACCTTCGGGTGGCATCGTTGTGGCACTGCAGGAGGCCCAGGATGGACATGTCGTCTGTGGAATAGGAGGGGGAGTTGAAATGGTTCACGACTGGGAGGTGCAGTTGTTTAGTGCGAACCGAGCATAGGTGTTCCGCAAAGCGGTCCCCGAGCCTCCGCTTGTTTCCCCGATGTAGAGGAGGCCACAACGGGAACAGTGGATACAGTATACCACATTGGCAGATGTGCAGGTGAACATCTGCTTGATGTGGAAAGTTTTCTTGGGGCCTGCGATGGGGTGAGGTGTGGGGGCAGGTGTAGCACTTCCTGCGGTTGCAGGGAAAAGTGCCGTGTGTGGTGGGGCTGGTGGAGAGTGTGGAGCGGACAAGGGAGTCACGGAGAGAGTGGTCCCTCCGGAAAACAGATAAGGGTGGGGAGGGAAAAATGTCTTTGGTGGTGGGGTGGGATTGCAGATGACGGAAGTGTCGGAGGATGATGTGTTGGATGATAGAAGCAGGCGGTGCAGGGTTGGGGAACGATGAGGTTGGAGGCTGTGGGTGGGAGGTCAACTGAGGTGATGAGGTTGTGGATGGTTTGGGAGATGACGCATCCGACGCATCATCCTCCGACACTTCTGCCATCTGCAATCCGACCCCACCACCAAAGACATTTTTCCCTCCCCACCCTCATCTGCTTTCCGGAGGGACCACTCTCTCCGTGACTCCCTTGTCCGCTCCACACTCCCCACCAGCCCCACCACACACGGCACTTTTCCCTGCAACCGCAGGAAGTGCTACACCTGCCCCTACACCTCCCCCCTCACCCCTATCCCAGGCCCCAAGAAGACTTTCCACATCAAGCAGATGTTCACCTGCACATCTGCTAATGTGGTATACTTATCCACTGTTCCCGTTGTGGCCTCCTCTACATCGGGGAAACCAAGCGGAGGCTCGGGGACCGCTTTGCGGAACACTTACACTCGGTTTGCACTAAACAACTGCACCTCCCAGTCGTGAACCATTTCAACTCCCCCTCCCATTCCTCAGACGACATGTCCCTCCTGGGCCTCCTGCAGTGCCACAACAATGCCACCCGAAGGTTGCAGGAACAGCACCTCATATTTTGCTTGGGAACCCTGCAGCCCAATGGTATCAATGTGGACTTCACAAGCTTCAAAACCTCCCCTCCCCCTACCGCATCCCAAAACCAGCCCAGCTTGTCCCTGCCTCCCTAACCTGTTCTTCCTCCCACGTATCCCCTCCTCCCACCTCAAGCCCACCCCCATCTCCTACCTACTAACCTCATCCTGCCCCCTTGACCTGTCTGTCCTCCCTGGACTGACCTATCCCCTCCCTAACTCCCCACCTACACTCACCTTTACTGGCTCCATCCCCGCCTCTTTGACCTGTGTCTCCTCTCCACCTATCTTCTCCTCTATCCATCTTCTATCTGCCTCCCCCTCTTTCCCTGTTTATTTCAGAACTCCCTTCCCCTCCCCCATTTCTGAAGAAGGGTCTATGCCCGAAACGTCAGTTTTCCTACTCCTCTGATGCTGCTTGGCCCGCTGTGTTCATCCAGCTCTACACCTTGTTATCTCAGATTCTCCAGCATCTGCAGTTCCTACTATCTCTAATGCTCTGAAGATATGGGTTTAAATGATGTATGAAGAGAGACTGGTCAGTGAGGATTATAATCACTGGAGCTTAGATGAATGGCAGGGGATCTCACTGAAACCTATAAGCATAGAAGAGAGGAGCAGGAGTAGGCCCTTCAAGACTGCTCAGCCATTCAATATGATCATGGTTGATCCCTAATCCCACCCTCCCCTCTTATACCTTGATCCCTTTAGCCACAAGAGCTGTATCCATCTCCTTTTTGAAAACACAATGTTTCTAATGCAACCAGTTTCTGTGGTAGAGAATCCCACAGGCTCATCACTCTCTGGGTGAAGAAATTTCTCCTTATCTCAGTCCTTTATCCTTCAACTATGATTCCTGGTCCCGGGAATTCCTAACAGGGCTAGACATAGTAAACATGATGAAATTCGATCCCGGCTGACGGAATCTGGTGGATAAGTGTGATTGTTTAACAGTAATTGAGGCCATTATTGGGCTCACTAAAGATAAATCCTGTCTATAATAGGATGGTTCTGTCCATACGTCTCTGCAAGGAGGCCCGGATTTGTGTCTTACCTGCTCCAGAGGTGTGACATAACGTATCACCTGAAGATTGGAAGGGAAAAAAAATGCCCTTTCTCTTTGGTGGAGGTTAGACCCTACACTAATTTCCCAATCATTCATGTAAGAATCGGTCATAGGATCATTGGCTCAAGGTCACAGCGGCACAAATCATCCCCAAGTTGTTAAGTCCAGCTATGCATTGGGCAAGTTCCAGGGAGCGGCCAAACATTTTGGAGAGAAGAATGAAAAGAAGTGACCCTGGGCTGGGCCTACACAGCTTCTCGCAGCCTGTTCATATACCTCAGCCAAGGCTGTTCCACAATCAGAGAATGACACAGAAACAGGAAGAAACAGGTAAAAAAACTGTAAAAGATATGAAACGCATAACATAAAAAAACAAAGGGACTGAAATATTCCCGAATGGTTAGGTTTTGTCTGGATGCTGTGATCGGCCTTGGTACAGCAGGGCAGATGAGACCTGTTGCTGGGTTCCTGAGCAAGGCCTAAACAGTGTTTAACCCAGACGGTTCACTCACCTCCTGCAGTTTCCGCTGCTCATTGCCCATTCGATCCAGCAGCCCACTTCTCCGCACATCCGGGATGTCCTGCCAAAGAGCAAATGCGTTCCCTCGAACGGACCTCTGGGACCAGCCTGAGTTCTTTGGTAATGATCTGTACTTGCTGACCAGGATGGCGTCATCTTCTTCGATGACTGTGTCGGCCCGTTTCTGCCTTTGGATTTCACGGTCACTCGCCACATTGCTGTACTCCTGGTACAGGATCGCTATAACGCAAACCAGTGTAGGTGTGAGTCCTCCATGCACTGCGCTGGAGATTATATTTGGTGAACCAACCAGAACCAGGAACACGATTGAGCAGGCAAAGTCCTTCCAGAAGAAGCTCCCCAGGGCTACACTTCCCAAACATTATCCCCACCATGAGCCTATTTTCAAGGCTCGCAGTTTCTCACAGTCCCTGTGAGAGGAGGGTGGAGGGAGTCAGGGCAGGGGACAGCAGACTTGTGACACCAGAAAAAGAGGGAGAATAGAACTCCATGGCAGAGCAATCATAGCTACCTGGGAGCTTGTGACCCCACATGCTGTCCAATCCCCGGCTTTGGGAAGGCCTGCCCCTTGGTTTGATCCAGTCCTGCCAACCACCTCTCCAGAAAGCCACAGATGTTCCTCAGAATTGGGTCAACCTCTATGCACCAAGCCATTGTCCCCTGGTTAACCTCTGAACAATTCGGAAAATTTAACTGCACCCCCAAACGAAGCAAGCAGTCTAGAAGATCCAGCTTGGTTTATGGCCATTACTGTGTTAGTTTATTTCAGACAAGTTGGCCCAGAGTTAGGGGAGGGTCGAGTACTGTTGTTAGGACATGGGTATGTGGGCATCTGGGGGGAGGACATAATTGGACATGGTTCTTCACCTTTCTATGAAACGGAAAGGAAGACATGGATGTATATAGCATCTTCCATAATGACAGAACCACCCAGAGTGCTTTCATTGCCGACGAAGCACTGTTGAAGCAGTGTGACCGTTGTAATGTGGGAATTGCAGATACTTCCTAAAGAAAGCATTGAGATCGTGAACAGGGAATCCATTTTCAGATAATGCCATTGATGGGATGAGGGCATTACTGGCTGGACCAGCATTTACTACCCTTCGCTAATTGCCCAGAGTGGCCAGTTACAAGTCAGCACGTGGCTGTAGGATCACATGTGGGCCAGAGCATGTAAGGACAACAGAAATTAGTTGACCACATGGGTTTTTATGACAATCGATTGTGATTTTTTACTAGCTTTTTGTTGAATTCAAATGTCACCATCAAACATGTCCCCAGAACATTAGAGATAACAAGGTGTAGAGTTGGATGAACACAGTAGGCCAAGCAGCATCAGAGCTTTCCTGCTCCTCTGATGCTGCTTGGCCTGCTGTGTTCATCCAGCTCTACACCTTGTTATCTCAGATTCTCCAGCATCTGCAGTTCCTACTACCCCCGGAACATTATTCTGGATTACTAATCCAGTGACATTGCCACGCCACCAGCACTTCCCTGGTTGAACCTACAAATTCTGACTTGGAGGCAAGAGTGCTAACAGTCTAGATTATGGGTGGCCAGCTTGCCAACTGTGACTGGGTTCAGTTAATGGATGGCATGGGGCATCTGTGAAAGCAAAACACAATGAGGATCTGCATCTTTTAAAGAGGAGGGAATGAGAATTTGGTAAGATATTGAACAGCTCCTAGTGCCTTGGGACCTTAACACAGCACAATTCCGAACATACCCATAAGGAGGGAGTGAATTCATTTTTACTCACAGTTCAGTAGAAACCTGGAATGCCTCCTTTCTCTCAGCTGTTTTGCATTCAATTCCCCTTCTGACCCCACTCTCCTGAACGAAGAAACAGAAACAACTCTACATCACATTTAACATCATCCTCTAACAGCCAGGGTGTCACTTTGAAGTACTGACTGTTCGGGTTTTGCTGACTGCTGTAAATCTATATAATTGACATTTCAATTGTTGATGTTAATGCTGACATGGGTTGGAGTTACTGTATTTGTATCTGCGCATGAGTGCAAATGTGTTTACAAGAGAGTGCAAGTGTCTGTATGGTGAATGGATGTGTGTGTTTGATTATATATGATTGAATGTGTATGAGAACGTGTGTGCATGTGTGTCTGTGCACATTTGTGTGTGTGTGTGTATGTGTGTATATATGAGTGTGTGTATGCATGTGTTTGGGTATGTGTGTGTTATGTGAGCATGTGTGTACATCTGAGTATGTGTAAATCTGTGTATGTATGTGTCCGTGTGAGTATGAGTGTATCTGTGTGTGTAAATGAGTGTGTGTATATGAGAGTGTATGTCTGTATATGAAAGTGGATTTGTGTGTGTGTGCGTTAGTGTGTGACTGTGTGTGAGTGTGTGTGTGTGTGTGTGTGTGTGTATGTGTGTGAGAGAGTGTGTGTGAGAGTGTGTGTGTATGTACATCAGATAGAGAGAGAAAGTGCGAGTGTGTGTGTGCACATGTGCGTAGGTGCGCGTGTGTGTATGAGAGTGTGCGTGTGCATGGGTGAGTGAGTGTGTGTGTGTGAATGTGTGTGTGCATGTGTGTGTATGTGAGTGTGCAACTGCGTGAGTGAGTGTGTGTGTGCGTGTGTGTATGTGAGTGTGCACGTGCGTGAGTGACTCAGTGAGTGTGCGTGTGCATGAGTGAGTGAGTGTGAGTGTGCGCGTGCATGTGTGTGTACATGAGTGTGTATGTGCATGAGTGAATGAGTGTGTGTGTGCGTGTACGTGAGTGTGCATGTACATGAGTGAGTGAGTGTGTGTATGTGTGTATATCAGAGAGAGAGAGTGCGAATGTGTGTGTGTGTGCGCGTGTGTGTGTGTGTGCGCGTGTGTGTGATTGCGTGTGCATGAGTGTGTGTGTGTGTGAGTGCATGTGCATGAGTGCATGAGTGTGTGTGTGCATGTGTATCAGAGAGAGAGAGTGCGAGTGCGTATATGCACGCATGTGTGCGTGTGTGTGTATGAGTTTGCATGTGCATGAGTGAGTGAGTGAGTATGTGTATGTGAGTGTGCATATGCATGAGTGAGTGTGTGTGCGTGAGTGTGTGTGTGTATATATTAGAGAGTGAGAGTGCGAGTGTATGTGTGCGCGCATGTGTGTGTGTGCACGCGCGTGTGAGTGTGAGTGTGTGTGTCTGTACGTATACGCGAGCACACGTGTTTATCAGAGTGATCACTCCATATCTCAGCCGCAAGAGAAATTGCTAAATCTGACTGCAACAGTTGGTGTGTTATTTTTTTCTTTATTCTGTCATGGGCCTTGGGTGTCACTGGGCAAGGCCAGCATTTGTTGCCCACCTATAACTGCCTTTGAACTAAGTTTGTTGCTTGACCCATTTCAGTGGGCAGTCAAGAGTCAAGTTCATTTCTGTGGGTCATGCAGAGGCCAGACTGGGTAAGGGCAGCAGGTTGCCTTCTCTGAAGGACATCACTGAACCAGATGGGTTTCTATCACAATAGAAGATGGTTTCATGGTCACCATCACTGAGACTAGCTTCTAAATCAAAGTCTTATTAATTGAATTTAAATTTCACAAGTTACTGTTGTTTGTGTGTGGCAATTCGAGATGCTGATGCATAAACGAGGCCCAAATGTTACCTTGGAACGGTGCTTGACTTCCACATGTTGGGTGGAGGACTGTCAAAGATGAGACCACTCCTTTGTGGCTTTGGAGACATATTGCTGTTGATCGAGACGAGAGACTTGCTCTTTTTTTTTGCACTCTCTCTGCCTGAGAGCAAGATGTAAGAAAGGAAACAATGAGATACCCAGGACATCGAAAGACCCAGCCACACAGGCAAATGTCTGGCATCACAGATGCACAGTGCAGGAGAAACCCTAAGCAGAGGGAGTACATGTAAATACCAAGTGGTGAGCAGCAGACTCTGACAGGTTGTTCAAAACCAGATACTTGAGATGATTAAGCAGTGTTCCAGAGACAGCACAGCCATGAAACTATAAAATGTACAGAAGTATGCCATTCAGCCCATCGAGTCTGCTGCACCATACAATGAGAGCCTGGGCGATCTGATATTCCTCAACTCCACTTTCCTGCCTTTTCCCCATTACTCCTGATTGGCTTACAGATTAAAAATGTGTCTGTCTCAACCTTGAATATACTTAACGACACAACCTTGACAGCCCTCTGCAATTCCAATGATTCCCTACCCTCTGAGGGAAGAAAGTCCTCTCCATCTTAATCTGTGACTCCTTATTCTAAACGTACACTCGCTGATCCTTAGACTCACCGACAAGGTCAACCTAGAGTGAGACAGAAGCTCCTGTGACTTTACAGAGCAGAGAAAACCTACCATCCACTTTACAACAACAACAATACGCATTTGCATAGTTTCATTAACTTTTTGTCATTGGCATCAAACTAAATTTGGCACCAAGGCATGTGAGGAGGCACAAGGACAGGTGATAAAAAGTTTGGTTAAAGAGGCAGGTCTTCAGGCGCACCTACAGGGAGGAAAAGACAAAGTGTTAAAGCCTACAGGGAGGTACATGAGTTAGAATGAAACCCTAGCACTGAGTGAGACCAGATGTGCAGCATTTCCAAGACATTCAACAAGAAATGAGACAAAATAAGAAGAAGGGCATCACAAATAGCAGAAAGCTGAAATATAAACTGGAAACAAGTAGAGGGGGCACATCAAAGCACATACTTAGTGACTGTTCCTGATGTTTTTAGAGAACCCAAGGATGATAGCTGCAAAGGATCTGCTGACATTCCAGTCGCTCAGTAGGGGCGTGCTGTGGTATGGGAGTCAAAGGGGGCCAAATGGAAATGGCTGCACTGTGTCTGAGTAACGCTGCACCTTAATTACACCCTGACTACAGGCAGGGAGTTGTTCCCACAATGCACAGCATCATTAATGTTTACAACACAGAAAGAGCCTGGCTCATCCATTATATCTAGGCCAGCCCTTTCCTGGAGCAAATCAAAATGAATTCTGCAGCCTCGATCTTTGCCGCACTTTCCTCTGTTTCTATTACATTTCCTTAAGAAGATATAAAGTTTGCTGACCCCACTATTCCTGGTGGGAGAAGCTTTCCGTCTCCATAACAACTCCACATAAAGACACTTCTTTCAACCACTTTCCCCGCTTTCTTACAGAAAATCTTAATTTGCTGATTTCTTGTCACTGACCTCCCAATCAGAATCATCGCTGCTCCAATTCGTCACATGTTTCAAGTTCCTATTCAATCTCGCCTTCGTCTTTCCTGTTTCCATGGAAACAGCCCTGTAGCAATAACTTGCCAGTGCTGGCATTATCCTGGTACATTTACCAGGAGTTTAACGTCCTATTTATTATGAGGGGCTCAAAAATCACACGAGATGTGGCCTAACCACTGCCTCATCCAAATCCAACATTACTTCCTTGTCCTAGTCACGTATTCCCTTATTTATAAACCCAAAATAACAGCCGGCTTTCTGTATGGGTTTACCTATCTGCTCAAGCACATTCCCAGAAATATTTTTTTAAGTTTATTTTGGGATGTGAGTGTCTGTCAACAAGCCTGACATTAGGTGCTCATCTCTAATTGCCCTGGATAAGGTGGGAGTTAGCTGCCTTGTTGAATCACTGCAGTCCATGTGGTGCAGGTTCACTCACTGCGCTTTCTTTCCTGTCACAGTCTGATACAACTCAGTGGCTCATTACACCTTTTATTTAAGAGTCAACCACAATGCAGTGGACCTGGAGTCACATGTAGGCCAGACTGGGGAAGGATGGCAGCTTTACCTCTCCCTGAAAGCATTAGCACAGCAAATGGGTTTTTCACAACAATCTGATCATTTTATACCATTTGAAAACTCATAAAAACCAATAAAATAAATCAACCACATAAATGATTGACATCCCCTTAAAGTGGCACTGCAGCAAAGATCAAATTATCAGCAGAAAGTTATCAATTTAGATTAAAATATTAGTCCAAGGGCTGAGGAGGAGGTCCTCTAGCCCCTATGGGTGTGCACTGGTCACAGAAGCCATCAAGTCTAGGAGGGAACAAGGTGTAGAGCTGGATGAACACAGCAGGCCA